>NW_026782039.1:0-600000 GCF_031769215.1 Ylistrum balloti
GTATAACCCTATATTATACACAGAAATAGAATAGCTCACAATAACATCAGACCGTGAAACTTAACGATAAACTTCAGTAAAAATATTTGTAAAATAATATTCCATTTGTAGCGGCGTACTAAGATAACTTATAACTTATGTTAATTATAAATGATACGGGAAGCCACAACAAAAACACTGACCATCTGAAATCACTACAACACTGAACATAATAAATATGTAATCATTATTAAAGCGTTTCTAAGTCCAACTTCCTGGGCAATTATTTATATATTAGTTAAAGTTAGATACGGCAGACATGATATATGTAGTATGGAACTGTTTAGTAGGAATGTTAGAGCTAGCAGGTAGTACGATGTGAAATCATGTAAAACGTGCTTATATGGTCTATTTGAAACCTTGAAACGTAAGACACATGCTACTTACTCACGTGTCGGTCAGCATGGATTGTTGACCACTGCCATGGGTTCTCCTTATTAGGTGTTGGTCAGATATGCTATCTTGTTGAATTCCTGTGTTGATGTGTGTTACTTACTTTCCTTGATGGCCTTGAATGGCTTGTCCCACATACATACGGACTGGACAAAATAGAATAACACTTTGACAACAATAAACGTTGCTGAATAGAAAGGAGAAAAAAAGTGAAAATACAAAGCGTTTATACTTCGATGTTTTGCAATAAGTAGAATGCCATACAATATTCTAACTCTATCATCTTAGCTTTTATCCATTAATGAAATATGCTTGGATTCATTTAGGAAAAAGATAATCGATGTTAATTAATCACAGGTTAACCTATTTCTCATTTCAGTGCTAAAAGCAAAGACCTGCATATGAAAACTATCCATAAAAAATCTCTGAACAATCATTCCATCTATTTAGTTAATTAACATTCTTCCTATGCATTGTCTATATGAATTGAATTCGAAATCGATAATAATGAATTAACCATAACAGTGTCTATTTCCAGTTATCATTGATTCTGTGAAATAAAATTCACAATGTATAACGTAATTGATCTACCTCATAAAACGACACCAATCCATTATGATTGTAATGCACAGAATATTGCGCAACTAGGACAAACATACTACTAATGCAAACTTGAGTTCCATAAACTATGGCAAAATATTTACAAAAGAAATATTTACAAGGGAACTCTGGAAAAACACAAGGAGTATAAGACCAGGGGTTCCAGAAGAGTTAGTGGTTTTTTTTTTTTTTTTTTTTATTTCCCCAATAATTCATAACCACATATTTAATCGTAATTGTCAAGATAAATGTCAAAAGCCCCATGAGTACAAACCCAAATAAATAAATAAAAAAGTAGGTTAATGTGTATATTCCGATTCGTTCGTTCCACTAGGTAGTACATAGGTTAATGCAAAACTAAGGGACTTTAGGTAAGTCATCATGATGTTTTAAAAACCATCATAAACTTCCACGTATACTTGGTATTTATCTGACCTCACAACACTTTCCATAATACGAAAATAACTTCACAGCTTGGACTGACCAGTGTCCACAAACGTGAGGGCTATCCCCTTACCTGATAACAGTCACGTTTACACTACACGGGGGACCACACTCGGGGATTATATCACTCTTTATGAAACAAATTTTGAAATTGAAATGGTATAAATATGGGCTGAAAATCTCAAAACGTCGCTGTGATCTCTAACACATCGAGACGACGATACAACTTCCTTTCAAAATGCTCCGTGTGTTCTGTCTCACCCTCGCTCTACATGCGGTGCTTGGCCGTAACCTTGTACAGGTGTTACAGTCGTCGCCCAGCGAGTCTACCCTGGTCAGTTTGGTACAGAAAGCTGGTTTAGCCGATGCCTTGGGACAAGGTCAGTAGTCAATGTAATGATTTTTACAGTGTTTATATACATGTTGTTAGATGTATTCTTTTCAATGATGCATGTTTTAGAAGAATGCGTAATACGTTTATTTGTCAACTTCTTTTTTGTTTTGTTTTGTTTTTTATTTAATGAAAAAGAAGAAATAAAATCCGTTTCTAAGAAACTTGCAATCATACTATTTGTAATGACATATAAACAGATAATGTTTTAATATGTAGCTCGTTGTTTCACAAGATTAATATGCTGATACGTTCAATGGCATAATCAGTCTCTTACCAATTCCAGGAACCTTTACCATTTTCGCTCCTACAAATGACGCCTTTGCTAAATTGCCTGCCGACCTTCTGGCCTCCTTAAGCACGGACGTTAACGCACTCGCAAACGTTTTGAAGTATCACGTGGTGCCGGCATCTATTCAAAAGAAAGATGCATCCAACGAGGCTCAACTTGATACACTGGCCGGTAGCAAAGTTCGTTTGAACATCTACAGCCATAATCATGTAAGTAACTAATGTTATCATAACAGGTACTTACTATAGTAGTATACATTTATAGATGTGTCAGCATTTGTTGTTTGCTTTTGGCATACATCATGACTAAATAACATGATCTGACCACACGGGGAAATCGTTTACTTACCGAAACATACGTTATCTAATGCTCAATATCCATGTGTTTAAATGATAAACTTTCTAATCTAAAATGTCGATTGTTTTCTATTCTTTTTTGTTCTATCGATTCATCTAATTCATGAAATTAAAGGAAAAGAAATTGATTTTTTACATCAACTAAATTTCCTCCAAGTGCAAAACACATCTTTTAGAAAATAACGTTTTTCCCCCGCAATCACGTTCAAACATCGCCTGCTTCGACGATGTTTGTTGTTCAGAGATGTTTTCAATTCCTACTTACGAATTATTCCATTTAACATGCATCAATGATAAGGTGACAAAATAAGGGCATGATTCTGATAAAGATGGCGAACTGTGAAATAGCGAGGACGAGATGACCAGATACGACTCAAGAGTTCGAATTTCAGATGGAATATATTCATATATATCATACATATATAGTTAACTTTTTCTTTGTTCTCTCTTTTTTTTCGTACAAAACTCATGAATACATAATGCATGTACCAACATAATTTCTTTGCACAGAGTTTACAAACACACACACACATATATATATATATATATATATATATATATATTTAACTGTTCAACCCCGACCGCTGTTTCATGTGCCAAGGACCCTAGTTGAAAAATGAATAATAATTACTGGCTTAGTTGGTTGTACTAATTATATATATAATCAAAATTATAATTGTGAGCTTACTGGTAAACATGAAAGGATGATATATTTTTCATGTAGTTAAATTTATATTGGTCTTGATTGATTTCATTGTAGTAATTAACACTTATAATACAGACGCACTGTCTTGGGATTAAGAGGCTATTGATAAATAAGCAGAGATCACTGATTAGTTTTCAAAAATGCGCATGGGCAACAAGAATTCTTTAAGTGATACTATCTACACGTAATTATCATTTGAAATAGACAATGTTGTGCTTCTCTGATGTACTATGTTTAACACTTCACGTCAAACGTCTTAGGCCAATTTCATTATCGTCTTTTTAGCAACAGGAAGTTACTGTTGAAGGATCAAGAATAACGCACTTCGATATCGCGGCTGACAACGGATATATCCATGTTATCGATACAGTAATGCTCCCACCAGAGGGCAGCATCGTCGATATCGTTGCTGGTGCCCCGGAATTATCTGTTTTGTTATCGAATGTCAAATCAGCAAATCTGGTATCTGCTCTACAAGGTAAGTTCACTTCAGTGAAATTGTAGAACTTTAATAGTATATTTTAAATTTTGTCTTTCATTGTCGAAAAATATAAATCCATGTAACATTAAAGTAAGCCTTTTTAATGTTTTGATTTCGTAAATTTTGCATTGAAAGGGGACGGTCTCACTGTCTTCGCGCCAACAAATGAAGCGTTTGCACGACTTGGATCATCAACATTGCACAGCCTTTCCTCAAATCCACAACTTCTCAAAGGTAAGACATATCGATTTGTACAGTGACTATAAAGTGAAATTCTATTTTTTATTTTTTTTATTAATCTTTTCTCATTCTGACCGAAAGTCATCTCCATACACAAAACTTTCGCGTAAATGAAAATATTAGCAATATTGACTCAAGAATATATTCATTTCTCAATCACGTAATCTAGATTTTGACATATCTTTCGATCGATCTTGATTTTTGGTAGCCTCCAATGTTTCATAATTTAAGTTCTTAGCTTTATTGACGAGTCTTGTAAGGATGAAACAACAGTTTGATGCAGTTGATGCATTATTTATTTTATCAGATTTTGATTATTTATGGTTGGATTCACTTATATGTTTTTTGTTTATTTGTTTAAACACAATCCCAGTCATCAATGTTTATCTGGTGTTTTCTGTTATATTTGACCCTTTTTATAACTATAATAGTCACCACACATGAGCTTAAATTTGTTTTTAATTTTTTTTTTCAACTATGTCATAGTCCTTCGAATTAACATAATTACATCATATATATCACGTGAGCCTAACTGATTTTTATGTAATCAAAAGTTACATGTTTAATGGATATCGATTGTCTACTCATGAAATTTTATTTTTTTAACAATTTTGATGTAGGCTACAATGATTATTTAACAGGGAATTCGATATGGTACCTGTCTTGGATATTAATTTTCTCTGTGACTAGCTTATTGTAGGATTGAAACGATATGTAATATTGTTCAGATTACAAGCTCAATTCAATAAACCTACATTTAGATTGATTGTCCTCTCTGCATATAAGACTTTGTTGCATTGTATATTGTGTCATTACATGAAGCTAATACATATTGCCCAGTAACCAATAGTGATACATGATATACTAACATTCAGAAATCCTGGAATATCACGTGGTACCACACACCGAGTATTCAGCCGGTCTCTACAACAGGGAATATCTCAGGACACTGGATTCTCGACACGACGTCATCAGAATTGGAGCTACAGGTAGGTCAATACCTATACTTGATTCTGGATATATAAAGAATGACACATATTATATTATATTGATTGTTTTCTGATATTATCTCCTTAGACGCACCTCCTATAACACTCGAAATAAATTAAGTATGACATGTAATTTTGTCTTGTTGTCTCATTGTCTGGGCTGGGCAGGCAATTAGCTTATAAGTATAATGCTTTATTGAGACTGCATTGTTGTCACACAGTCTATATTTACTTATACTAAAATATTAATAAATAACCTTTGTTTTAGGTTCACATATCTATGCCAACACCGCCACAGTTACAACAGCTGATATCGCAGCCACAAACGGAGTTGTGCATATAATAGATCACGTGCTTGTTCCCCAGAGGCACCACGGATCTTCAATATTTGGAAAGAAGTAGGACACATATATATATCATTATGTATATAAACATACATCGTTATCATTTTTCTCGTTATTTGCATTGTAAATACTGCTATTTTTCAAAATAAAATTGAAGAGGTACTTTGGTTTCTCATGATTATTTTCTTACCTTAGTTAATAATAATTACTATATGGATAAGATTGAATATTATCACAACTTAAGCACACAAATGTACAACATACAAGAAATATACAAGCACTAAATTAACCATGACGTGATCGTACAGCTAACAAGTAAATTTCATCTTGTTAGTATATAAGATTAAAAGAAAAAATTACAGGCGGAACACGAAGTTCAATATATAAGCCTAATGACAGTGGCAGCGCATCAGACGGAAATAAATTATGTAATATTATATATGTCAGAAAATTTCAAACAGAAAGGGAAGACACCGTCAAGAGCTACGCCAATGTGGAGGCAAAACTTGTACTATTGATAGAGTTCTTTTTGATGTGTTAGACAACTGTTGTATGTGTTTTTTCCCCAATAAATACATATATGGAAGAGGATGCTGATGTCAAACAGAGTGTAACTAAGTTCGATTAACGATGGTAAACTATGAATAAAGAAACGATTTTCAAAGACGAGTTAAACAAAACATGGAAAATAAAAGTAAACATAGTTGAAGGATGGTCATCTGTTGCATTTAAAACAACGAATCACTAGTCGTACTTATGATCGAACACACCAAACTTCATATGTCCCAAATTTCAAATTTTTAATTCAAGATTTTATAAATTTCATCAATGCGCTATGTATGGTAAAGTTTCAAGAAAAAAGAGTGAATTTGATGTCTTATTTTTCCAGCATTTGAAAACTATTAAAATGTTTGAGAGACTTTTCCCAGATTTGTAAAATATATCATTAATTGTTCACTGTTTGAATTCTTGGAAAATACTTTTTTTTTATTTAATGTCTGTGTGTTTGTACCGTTTTAAATTTATCTTCTATACGCAATAATTCATAATCAAAAGAAAAAAAATTGTCGAGTGTTGAGTTATTGTTCTGAAAGTAACACTGTCTCCTATGTTGACAATTATTCTTATAGGCACTTGCTTTGTGAGGAATCTGCTACTTCATGTAAGTGAACAATCTAAAAGCAATTGAAACAGAAAATAATCGATATTTGATTTGTTCCCAAGATATGGACTAAATGAATGTCATATGCTACACTTGTGTCCTAGAAGAGATAAATAATTTAAAGACAGTATTACAAAATTGAAGTCCACAATCGACATAATAGTTTAAATGCATATAATATTTTTTGTCATTATGGAGTTTCTCGGGCAAAACTCATAATTACACTATCACAAACTGGCAAGTCATTCTAGACTGTCTTTAAGCACTGACTAGAGCTGACAAGGCCACGCATGAGGACCGTCCCTTTAGCTGATAACGGTCACGTTTACCGGACACACAAATATTATGTAATCTTTGGTGACACATTCAACATGGTTTAAATACCCACTGACATTATGCAATGTAAAGCTAGATGATATTTTGCGAGACAAACAGCCTTTCAAATTCCATCTCCAATGATCATATTCTCCGTTAAGTCTGTTTCTCCTTCGCTCCACATGCTGTCTTGGGCGGTAACCCAGTGGATATTATTTTGATCAAACGGTGAGACCACACTGGCCAGCTACAGTTATTTTTTATTTGTGTAATGACATTTTATTACTTCATTGCTTTGAAGATGATAATTCCATTCATTACTTGTTATGAATTTTTAATCCTTCAACGTATTTCCAAAATAGATGGGGTTTGAATATTCATTAACGCTATTATACTACATGACATATCATTAGGTCACTCTGATAAGCACGTTGGTACAAAACAGGCTCATCTCCGTAACTGCTTTCCTTTGTTTTCATATTATACATAATTCCCACTTATTTCTGAACTGTGTTTCAACTATTTTTTTTTTATTAATGTACAATGTCATCTGTTGATTCAATCCCTGTTATGACACGTAATGAACCATCTTTCTACATTTCAGAAGTAAAAGAGTATCACTTGATACCTGGGACAGAGTACTGACCCAGTCTGAACAACCATGAGTATTTCAGGTGTTACATGTATGTAAAATAGATAATACAGGTATGTGAAATAGGCGTGATATATATATATATATGAGATATAGGTACTGGATTGCATTCAATACATATAGAAGTATTACCTTAGCATATTTCCATGGATCAATGTTTCTTACAAGAGTTCGGACAAACAATATCAGCCGGACTCTAATTATGCCTCTAATTATTTGATATATATTTTTACAACATTGAAATTGTTGTGATATTCTTTTATTCTGAAATTGTCTACAGTATTGAGGTTGTTGCGATTTTTTATTCTGAAAATGTCTACAGAATTGAAGTTGTTGTGATGTTTTTTCATTCTGAAATCTTTTAATCTTTTACTTTTTTTGTTCCCAACCTTTATATGAATCAACAATGCTATGCATTACATGGACCTCAATAGATGTCAACAGCGCTAAATTTAGTTGTCAATAACAGCGTCAATATTCCACCACAGGACATAGGATCAGCAATATTTGTGAAAAATAAATAATCGTGAACTCAGTAACAGTTCACCATTTCAAGTCATATATCACTTCCATTGTTTTTTTTATTGTAGATATTAGTTAATGTTTACAGTATAGCTCAATATGCTTTTAAGTGGTAGTTTTACATTGGAAAAATTGAAACCAAAACTTCCATTTATCAGACAACATAAAACCCACAACTACATATCTACTACATTGTCAACATTAAAACATTATACCACATATTGAAAGAACTTGAAGGGTAAACACTACATTGAGAGAGCGAACAAATACCTTACAGAACTTTTCTGTTATTTTTGCAAAATTAGTAATCAATCAATATGCCAGGCTTGTCGTATAGAAAAACAGCGTTAACGTTACAGCGAGTAACCCCTCAATAACAAATTCAAATTTAAATTTTAAAATCTGTTGTTACTTTTTAGAAAAGACCAATCATACTTCAACATTCCAAAATACAACCACCGTGAGGCAAATGATAATTGCATAGAAGTGTATGAATAGTAAGACGCTTAAAATCTTCAAAAAACGCTCGGGTAGCCTTAAACAGTTTAATTGCATTTTTCCTGAAATTATTGGTCATGATTGAGATATACAGGTATAGCAGTTTGGTATGAAAAATACGTCATTACATGTATATATATTTATAAACTACATAATAATTACATTAATAGTAGAGAGATAAAAATTGTGTAAATCAAAAGTTTCCTCTGATTTCTAACATGTGATTTTCATGGCTACCAACTAAAAATGTTAAAATTGTAAAAAAAAAAAAAAAAAAAAAACACAATTTTATCTGAACACATGTCTTAAATTCAACGACACTCTCATGGCAACAAGCCACTTACATTTCAGCAAATTCCAACTCGTAAATCATTCACAACATGAAAATGTAATTCCAATAAAGTTATTTTTGGTGCACAGAATCGAGAATGCCCAAATAGTAACCTCCAACACAAAGCTAATATATTATTTGGAAAAAAATGAAACTCCACATTGTCCACTTCAACAACACAAGGCCAATTTAACTAAGGGTGCATTTTAAAATTTTAATTAAAACCTTTATAATGGGGTAATCTAATGAATAAAAATATTACCCACGGCCACACCAAGAAACTGTGTACTGCTACCTCGGGAGTTATCTTTCTTCCACTGTTTGAGATGCCAACAAGTCCTATTCCAATGTACAATAAAACAGGACACTTTCTGATTGGGATTTTACCCCACTTAAGGCAAACAATCATGCATCTGTCAACACTCTAGATTACTGATATATTTGTAGATGTGTTTAATTGTCATGACTATAGTCCATTGCTATTGTGCCGATATCATCTAGCTTGTGAACTTTTAATCCGCGAGGTGTAGCCGCAATCTGCATGACACGTTTTAATTCACTTGTATAGTAGAACATGTCACAATATACACCTGTACTTGACATTGTTCTAAATTATCTAATTTATGAAAATTATTACTTTAATTGAATTGTGAAGCTATGTCACCTCTCCGTCATGATTTTTTGTATTTCTTGCGATCATTTTGTATTTTCAATTTTGGGCCCTTAGCATAACTGACCAGTCATAGAAGGACGAAACAGCTGTAAGATGCAGTTTACTTCATTAATTTCATAAAAGCATTTCTTATATATGAACTTTTGATTTGTCCACCCTGCACAACATCATATCCAATTCTAAACTGATGAAACGCCCTCGTTCTCTTGTTATGAGAGCTTTCCTTTCCTGAAAGGTGAGCAGCGTATGAATATATGGTTATGAAGTTTACCGAAGCGAAATTCGTGAAGAATACGTCCAAATTAAAAAGAAGGAGGACGAAATAATAAAAATGATTTTTTTTTCCGACTGACAACATCTTGGCGGTAAGATAGGTAAGTAGTGGTTAGCGCTTGTACAGTTGCTCCAAGAAAACTCTCAAAGAAGTTTATGGTTTTATGTTGACATTTTCAGTGTTTTCTTCTGGAAATTGTCACATTACTTGATAGCTACACTGACAAAGAAATAATCATATTCGATGCTCAAGAAGGAAATTTTAATGGTGGGAACTTTGATGTTTTTTACCTAATGAATTTCAACGTACTGTGACCATTGAACTATAGCTACTGTTATTTAGGTGTTTCTTATTGTCATTGGAAGCTGTGAAATCTGGACTTGTTAGTTTGTGACTCAATACAATTCAAAGATTTAACCTGTGTGCAAGAGCATCATGTAAATCCAATACAAGAACAAGGAGAGGTACCAGAGCTAGAGTAAATTTCATAAGATCTATATGCTCAATATGTACTATAAGGAACTATTCTGTAAACATCCATATTAAACAACTGGGAATTTATCACAACAACTTTGTGCAATTAACTATTCTGAATGGATTTTCAACACCTATGTCATTACAATACGTACATCAAAATATGAAGTAAAATCAGAGGTGCCTTATGACAATTTGCGTCAATTTCAGAAACTTACTCCCATAGTATGCTCAGTTCCAGTTCCTCCTAGGCTGAAATTTTGGACACTAAATTGTCGATCTGTCAAGAACAAAGCACCATCTATCAATGACTTGATTACATCAAATGAGATAGACATTATGGCAATCACAGAAACTTGGCTCGTTACCGCAGTAAACAATACCATATTTAGTGAGCTTGTTCCAACAGGATATGATATTATATATTCCTCTAGAAGTGACCGACGAGGAGGTGGTCTTGTAGTTGTTTTCAAGGCTAACTTGGAGCTGAAGCAATTACCATCCACTGCTCAGAATGACTTTACTCATTTATAACTTCTTGAGTGTTCTGTCAGCTTGGGCAACACACATTTCAGACTGTTGTTTATCTGTCTCAGCCTTCCAGACAAAATCAACTCCGAAACTCTCACAGGAGACTCTTCAACGGGAAGTTTTCATAACAGGTGACTTTAAATTTCACATGGACGTTCCAGACAATTTGGATACACGTCACTTTTCAAATCTTCTTGATAGTCATAATTTAGTTCAACATGTTGTAGGAGCCACACATGTCCAAGGACACACGTTAGACTTAGTCATCAGACGTGAGGGTAGCACAATTGTACATGGGGTCCCTTTCCTTCATGATCCCCAAATTTAAAGGAACTCTTACAAGGGATCATACGGCGTTGTGTACATAATTGTGTGTTGTGAAACCTGGTGTTATCACAAAAGAAGTGTCGTGTAGGAAATATAGAGCCATTTCTATTCCAAATTTGATACAAGATATGAAATTGACTTCCATACTTCATTCATTGGAAGGTTCAGTTGATGATCTTGTCGATGCTTATAACACTGACCTGTCATCAATCATTGACAAACATGCACCCCTCATCACTAAACGAGTGACCAAAAACGCCATGGTTTTCTGAAGAACTGCGCAGTGAAAAGCAAAAGCGACGCAAGGCTGAAAGACTATATAGAAGAACAAAGCTTACCATCCACTATGAACTATACAAGGATTAATGTCGAATTGTGAGTAAACTCCTTATACAAACAAAAAGGAACTACTACTCTGACAAAATATCTGAATGATCATAGACAGTTGCTAAGGATCATATAGTTAAGAAAGGTGGCGAAGTTTTACCAACTTGTCAATCAAATATAAATTTAGCTGAGCAGTTTAACAAAATTCTTTATCAACAAGATTTCATCCATCAGAGAGGTGCTTTCTCAACCTAACTAAAACATAGATTCAGAAACTGCGTGTTAAGATGTGAACATTTTTCTGAATTCGCGGATTCCTAAGTTCCTCAATACTTCAAAACTGCCATTATTCGTCCACTGCTGAAACAACCTTGACTTGATAAAGAGATCAAAATAAACTATCGGCCAGTGTCAAATTTACCATTTTTATCCAATATTCTTGTAAAAAGGTCGTGGCCAACCGTCTTGAGAACCACCCAATTCTTAATTCTTTACTTGACAATCTACAGCCTGTTTATCGTTCAGTTCATCCAACAGAAACAGCTCTCCTCAGAGTACACCACGACATTGTTAGAGCGTTAGATAACAACTGTGCTATATTCTTGTAATACTTGACTTGTCTGCTGCATTTGATGTCCTATCCCATGGGATTATGTACAAACGAGTTCATTTTACACATGGAGAGAGTGATAAAGCTTTGTCTTGGATACAGTCCTACTTATCAGATAGAAGGCAAAATGTTGCAATTGGAAGTATCACATCGAACAAGAAAACTTTGGATTTCGGCGTACCACAAGATTCAGTTTTGTAAAACCTTCTGAGAAGTGGAATGCTATGTCAGTCAAACTTGAATTGTGTCAACAGTTGGATGAATTGCAAGTTACTTAAATTAAATCAGGACATAACAGAAGTAATTGTGCTTACACCTAAGCGCCAGCAAAGCAAACTGTCAGCTCACTGTTGGCAGCAGTGCAATTACGCCAGCATCAGTTATGAAAAACCTTGGTGCGTACTTTGAACTATCCTTCACAATGGAACAAGAAGTTGATGCAAATGTCAATCCTTCAAATTCACAACATAGTATATATTTGTCAATATCTATAGTCAGACGCCTGTAAGACACTTGTTCATTCTCTTGTGACATCGCGTTTATGACAATGCGCTGCGCTTCTGTATGGTATACCGAATACACTGTTGAAAAAACAACAAAAGGATCAAAATGCTGCAGCTCGACTTGTGACTAGAACAAAGAAGAGAGACCACATTACACAGATGCTTGTGTCAGTTTATAGGTTGCCTGTAGAGTTCCGATGCCAATACAAAATTTTAGTACATATTTACAATGCCCTACATGGACCCTGTCCTGACTACTTGAAAGAACTTATTGTTCCATATGTTCCAGCAAGGACATTGAGATCACAGTCTAGTGATATGCTGACTGTTCCTAGAAAAAGGACTGCTACATACGGAGTCCGCTGTTTTGACCACTCGGCAGCACAGTTGTGGAATGAATATGACTCACTCGGTATTCAAATCCAGACTGAAAACGCATTTCTTCAAACGTGCATTTGATGTGTTAATAGTGTTTTAATTAGTTTGCGCTAGTATTTGACTTTTCATAAATTTACCCAATTTGTAGTATCATGGATAGATATGTGATGTATTTTTTATATTGTCTTTGTAGAGATAAGTTTTTAAAACACGGCTTGTAAAGCGCTTTTGAGCTCAACTTTTTAAAAAGTATAGAACGCTATATAAATACTGCATATTATTATTATTATTATTATTATACAAACTATTGGTATACATATGGGAACCAACTGTGCCCCTCTGTTGGTTGTCTTGTTTTTGTTATCATTCGAGGCTGAATTTATCAAACGACTTATCAAAATTTTGGCCACAAAGACCATGAAAAGACATTTAATTTCATTTTCATAACGTCTTGACTTTCAATATCAAGAAATCCATTCACCGCGTCCATCTGATATACACATCAGCCGATTATCTCGATCTATTCCTACAACTAAACTATTTTTGCTTGTAAGGTGTTTGTTCCCAAAATAGTATGATGCTAACTCTTGTGAAATTTGGGTTCTGTAGATTGTAGATTAGAAGTCTGTAGCTTTTACACTAACATTGTAAAAGGCGGACTTTTTGTATTTGTCGGTTTCTGGTTCCAGAGAGTGACGGTAACTTTGTTCCTTTTCGTAATTTATGATCTGATCTTTGTAGTTAACGTTTGTGTGTAACTTGCTAAATACTACATCTCGAATCTAGATGTAACCTTGAAGATTGTTCTTGATTCATGTTGGATATCTGTCATTATGTTGTACGTGTAGCTCGGAATAGTATTGTAGTGCAGTATGCACGGAAAACTAGTCTGTGGTTAAGAGTAGTGACATTTAAAGAGTCTTTATAGACCCATTTTGTTTCGGAACACTTTTAGCATCGAAAAAAGATGCCATAATATGTGTATCTTCTATTGAGTATTTTTTTTATTGAAGTTCTAAATTGTTTTTCTTCTTTAACTCCATCGCTATTTCACGACTTTAAAAACATTCCTTGTAATTACCTAAAAGACTCTGACGGCCACCACATGTCGTGAAGGAAATGATAACAATGACCTACCACCTGCTTTTCTCTGGTCGAAATACGGATATTGCTGATTTGTGGAGAGTACGGAATTCGGCATTGATTTTGTTTTATCTTATCATGTTCTCGTTCAAATTTACAACATCTGTTTGTATCTACAATATCTTGTCAGGTGTGCAAGGAAATCATTTTCAGCGACTTTGTAAGACTTTCTTTTTTCCCTTGAAATTGTTGAATTTGAGTTTGGATTATGATTATGTTCACATAAATATGCATTGGTATTGTCTTGTTATGTTTGTTGTTCGTGAAAATCGCATCGCAAACCAAAATCACAGACTAAGTTGAATGCAACGGTTAAGTTTTCTTTGTCATGCAATAGTTCAATGAAATTGTAAAAAAATAACAATAATAATGAGAGTCTTTTTCACAAGTGACGCAAAGAGTTGATCGTTAATAAAACTGACTCTGAATAATTCATAGTTTTATCAATATGCATTATGAAGTGAAATTTCTTCTGTCACCACGGTTAAAAATAACTTTGCCTATTTGAGTACTCATTTTGGCGTAGTTCATCTCCAAATACGAAGTAAAATGTTTAATGTTGGTATCTGTCCGGTTCCTGTCAGATAGAAGATGTTTTCAGTCAAGTGTTAGGTAAATTGTAATTGTTTGGACCTTTCAATTTCAATTTAAGGTTTTTCAGAAATTAGAGTTAGAAGTGCAGAACAATAAGGATGTTAATTATCTATTCAATTTGAAACTCCATATACAGCCTGAGTCAAGAAATACACCTAAATGCAACTAATCATTTTCTCTGCGACGTTTAGTATCATGACAGAATAATCTTCTTATTTAGTCATAAACTGTTGTGTTGTATTAAAGTAGATAATTGAAAACATTTCTTCGTCTATGAATTATTTGTTAATGGTTGGGAAGAAATAAAAAAAAATAGACGTTATTGTTGACTACTTAGTAGATTATTGATGTAGACTTTTCTATTTATTATCGCTCCGCACAACCTAGAAGAAATATGCTTTCTGTTTTGTTTTATATGATATGATGTCCAGCTTTTGTAAATGCATTGGTTCATATATTTGTTACAATGCAACTTTACTGTAAATCTGTTCTTTGGTGGTAACATTTGTGCTTCCCCTACTTATTGTATAAACATGTTGCAGCTGATCAGATATCCACGGCTTTGTTCAATATATTACGATTCCCGTGACAGTTCACCGATAAACTTTCACAGACAAATGTTTACAAGGCTAAATGATAAGCGAGATGATTTGAATTTCGCCGGTATGAGTTTCTGTTTCTGGACCTCCAACCGATGGTGTTTCACATGTCGCAGTTATTCCATATCCAAGGGCCTGTTCTCAAAGTAATGATCGATGTCGGCAAATGACAGACAAACTCACATCAAAATGTTTCGAGAGATGCAGATTGATGAAAATGACGTTTCAGGTTCGCCATAGTAATTTTATTGCTAAATTTCTTTACTCGACATACAGTTTGGCGTTTGTGATGCTCATTAGTCTTCCTGGTGGTTCTATTTTTGTACACCTTGTTCTCATTTGAAATGGCGACATAACGAATTAGAACTAACCAAGATATGCATGACGGGTTTCTCTTACAGAACACGTGGTCTCCAGGTTCTTCCAAGGATGTAAGTGTAAATCTATTTTGGTTCATCTTTTGACATAGTTTTATTGAATTTGGATTTAAATAACGATTAAATTGGCATACTGGTAGTTTCATTGTTTTTAACTGCAACACATAAATATAAATTTCATAATCTTTTTTTATTATTGATCTTATTAACAAATGCTGTGATATTTTGTTTTCTAGTGCATGTAAGATCTAACCAATGCATACATGACTTAACGTTAAACAAGACTAAAAGTAATTTTGATGGACAAAAGTCTAAATGGAATTCCTGCTTTTCCAGCTCATATACGACTTTACGTCATACTGGACTAATTGGACTCTTTAAATAGGTAGACTTGATATAGAGTGTTTCACAATATACCAAACTGAAATGAATTATAGTGACATCGGCTGTTATGGACGTTACATTGTACAAAAGTGTATGAAGACCTTCAGAGAAAGACAACAGCCTATGAAGTTGTAAATTCGCACGGGAGGTTAGTCTTTCTCAAAATAAAAGACACGCTTAGATTACATAGGGAACGATACTTAGATATATAGTAACTTATCTGTAACGCAGATGTAAAATTCAAAACGGTATGAATATCTGACAAATACTGCAGAATCTGACGGTGCCCATTGTTTCTCTGACGAAGCAACTTTCATTCTTCATGTCAAGGACATATTCTACATCACGGTTCAACTTACGTGTTCATGTTTATTACTCCAGATGTATAACTCGTAAAGGGTTTAAAACATACCTAGTAAAATTTAGTATTTCAGCAGAAAGTGTTATTGTCTTTTCAGTAGGATACAATGGAAATTTTATGCCTAATAGTACATAGACACCAACATTTCAAAAATAAAGAATTTTGCACTATAACTAAGAATTTTCATTTCAATACAAAGTTGGTGGTATTTTGACCTTAAATATTTTGTTTTTCCTTTTTTTTTTTGTTGACTTTGTGGTATATTTCTATTTTTTTTTATATTTTTGTATATGGTTTGACGCTTTGGTATAGTTTGTCTGTATTGACGCTTTGCTATATGTCTTTGTATGTAGTATGACAGTGTGGTTTAATTTGTCAGTGTTGGTGCCGTGATGTATTTTTGTCGTCAATGAGGCAGAGGAAACATTCCCTTCTTTGTCTAGATTTCGTCACGTCCTCAAGGGCTTTAGAGCAAATATTGTTTTTTATGATACCGTTATTTCATCGATTCTGATTTTGAACTAATATTAAAAACATTTTGGAATTTTCTTGGCTATGTTTTGCTACCCTTTACCTTAATTGGTGTGGTTTCTAATATCAATGCTGTACTTTATATACAGTTTGTCCTTTTTACTAAAGCTTTGTTATATTTTGATTTGTGCATAGCAATAATCACTCAACTGGTAGTATGATATGAGTTACGACACTGTGTTTGTTTGATGACTGTTTGGTTTATATGGTACTTGAGTGTTAATTGCTTTTTATATTTTTGTTGACAGTTTGATGTATTTTGTATCTGTGTGTTGAATAATTAGTATAGTTTGCGTTTGTGTTTGTAATTGTTTCATATTTTTTCATGTTGAATGTTTGATGTATTTTGTATGTGTGTTGGCTGTTTGATAAATGATATATTTTAATGATTATTTTTATGTTTTATTTTGACGGTTTTGTGTACTTTGTATTTGTGAGTTAATTGTTTGATATATCTTATTTTGACGGTTTTGTGTACTTTGTATTTGTGAGTTTATTGATTTATTTTTTGTTTGTGTATTGACTGGTGTATTTTGTGTGTTAATTGTTTGATATACTTTGTATTTATGTATTGACTGTTTTGTGTATTTTGTATTTTGATTGTTTGATATATTTTGTGTTTGAGGGTAGAATGCTTGTTATTATTTTTTAAAATTGTGTTAACGCTGTTTTATTTTTTGTAATTAAGTGTTGACTGATGATTTTGGCAAACAATGAAACAAGTACTACTGCACATGTGTAATATTGTCGTACACAAAAAAAAACGAGAGACAAAATGCATTTTTGTTATTTTTACAATACCCCTCTCATGAAACATTTTTCCCCAGAAAGGTTCCAAACTCTTCATAAAAGAGGTAGAATGTGTTACTCAATATTATCAGTTTTCCACTTGGAACTGCTTTGTAACAATATTTCATTATCCTAGTGAGATGATAAAACGTATCACAACTTTAAGAAACATCCGTCAGCATTGTACTATCATTAGTACCACTGGGTCTCGTCATACATTAGTACCAAACGAAACTTTTTTCCTTTCCATTTTGAAAACTCTTGGGTTATGTTTAGAAGTTGATATTTCTGTAGGAAATTTTGATTGCTCATTGTTTGAAGACCGCCTTCCACAAGCTCCAATATTGCGGAATGCCATCCTGAATCTAGAGGACACAAGTCCATATATGATAGGATTCCCAGCACTGTTTACGTTTAACATTATTCTAGCTAAACAGATAAAATTGGTGTAAGTCTCGAATCCCAGTTGTCGTTTGTCGTCGTTCGAGGAGTAGTAGACAATCCACATTGTAACCGTCCTGATTGGCACCAGTGACACGAAGAATAAAGTAACAACTCCTATAATCATCAAAATGGCCTGTTTCCGCTGACGACTTGGCGGATTTTCATCCGGTGATTGTGTCAGAAAGATTTTTCTAATGATAGCACAGTACATAAATAGTAAGATCACAAGTGGTAAAAGAAAGAATACAACCGTCATGGCTGTGACGTAGAAAAAGTGCCAAAACTCGTTTACATGAGTACGACACACCATCACTTCCGTGCCGTCGTAAAACGACGCCGTCTCATGGTACGTCATAAAGAAAAACGGAAGCGAGAGTAAGTAGGCGCACGCCCAGATGAGAAGTACACAGTTTCCGGCATTCTTTGCTAGCTGACAGATGTTGTTTTTGAGGGAACGACATATTGCTTGGTAGCGTTCACAACTTATCACCCATAACGTTAGAACGGAGGCATTCAAAGACGCGTTCTCAAACAGTGGTACCAGTTTACCTGTAACATAAAAATAGTCACAAAAATAAAAACAGAAGACAGACAACAACGTTAACAAAGGATTAGTTGTTGGTATTGGAAAAGAACATTATTATTATTATTATTATTTTTTATTTGCAGACTGATGATGATATTTTCAAAATCACCATCTTCTGATGTTACTGAAACAATAAACGATAACCTATACCAACCAATAATTGGATGACGACATTACAATGATACATAGGTAATATTTAACGTAGCAAACGAAGTATAAATACAACATGTATATTGTAATATAAATGTTTGGAAACAACAAACAGCTATTCATCCCTTAACTGAAGTGATGTAACGATTATAAAATCTTGTTGAAATGAGAGGAATGCTAGATAAAAGAAATTAATTATTGAGAATTCTTTATGGCTTGTTCACAACACTATGCTTTGATAAGAATTACCCCCTCCCAACGATCAAAAGTAAATAGTAAAAATTCCCAGTTGCGTTTTTATGGGAAGTCTTACTATCGACACTGTGATAAACTACTATACCACTGTCACCAAGCTGTAAGATGAAATCTACCACATGTCCCCCTTCTACTCAGTGATATGATATAAGCCAGCTATGTTCCATTATTTATGTATTGTTAACGTCACTGTTGACCGTGGTAATCTAGAGCTTGTACCAAGTATCTGAATGTTCCAAACAGATGTTCTATGCTTATTATTTCAATTCTTACGACGTTTGTGTATCAGTGTTACTTATTGTTTTCGATCTTCCTTAGGAACTAGGCACTTAAGAAATATTGCTATTGGACAATACAATATGCAGAAGAAATGTAATTACCATAGATTTTCCTGTAAAGGAAATATCACAGCCCTCTTACCTCGTTTCCCCGATGCAATAACGTGCAACGTGAACCTATTACTGTAAATATGGGCAATTTCAAGGGGGTTATTTCGCGACTTTGATGATTAAACCATACACGCTGAAGTCATCTTCTAGAACGATGCACTTTCAAAAGCTATTTATGAAATTAGAAACATACGCACGGCGGAAACGTTTAGCACAAAGTGTTGGTCGCCTTGGGAAATGTTTTACTTCTTCGTGTGATACGAATTAAGATGTGTTCGATACTCGTTATCGGGTTTTGTTCTGTATCGTTATAAGGTGCTCTCTCGTTACCTGGCTTTACTATATCCGATTTGAAATGTCTTACCTTTCTAACCTTGTTCTCAATTAGTACGGAGTACCTAGTCTTATTCTTCATTTTCTTTTTCAGTAGCCTTCGTCGAATATTTTCCGTTGTTTCCGTATTTTGTTTTCGTTTCCTCGATTTGACTATACACGAATTATTGTCTTTTCATATCAGTTTTAATAGGAAACAAGGAGGAATATCTCAAATCCATTATGTTTTAGTAATAGGCACAATGTAGACCATACAATTATACAGATGTAAGGGGAAAAACTATAAGTAGAACAGCGTATTTGCGCTTCTGATGTTAATATGATTTTAAATAAACATTGTTTTTTGAAATTCCCATTTAAGTGGAACTGTTGTTTTAAAGTTGATAAATTGATTTCACAGGATACTATTAGCTGTTGTGCATCGTGTTATTGACATTCGATTTTACGCGATTTTCGTGGAGTCATATGGTTGTGAAAAAAACCCAGCTGGCTTCTTTATTTTGCTGACTGAAAGCAGTGTGCGGGGTTTCTTCAGGACATATTGAATGACTCCATGGTGTATTGAACTACTTTCCGTAGTCTTTGCGGAAATGTCGCATAGACGCAACGACAGGATATCCCCAATGTCTTATATTATTTTTCAGTCCTGTAAGAAGTTGGCGTGTTCTATATTAATTAGACTTCAGAATGTCATCTCCATCATGAGAAAATGGATACAGGGAGAAATGGCCTGCGTGGCTTTCGTAATTATGTTTTTCTGGTCTATGTAAAATGATCGGTACTATCATCGTGACGACGTAGGGTCATTTACCAAATCTAGGTCAATGTGATCGCGTGATAACTAATCAACGTTAAAACCAGTCCGTTTGAGTACACATGAATGAAAAAACGAACCTACACGGATTCTGGGTAAGTAAACGTAGCGCATAGATTTATTCACGGTCATGTGAACAACGATATCAGTGAATGACAGCTTTCAACACCCATTTAGAAATAGAAGGGTAATATTAATCAGATTTCAGAATAAATCACACTACTTTTACACTCCAACGGAACATAATGTATAAATAAGAAACTGAATTACGACAACCACATGCAGCTTTTAATGTTTTCAGGTGAACATTATCATTTTACAATACGCAACATAGAAGCTAGAATGATCAATAAAAACCTGCAAATCAAGTATTTCTAATTTCTAATTGTCAACGGCGGAGAAAAATTAATTATCTCTTTATCTAAAAATGAAACATATCTACATGTGAACACAATTTTAATCCGAACTCAAATCAAAAGACGCATAAACAAAACATCAAGAAAAGAATGATTAACACGTAGTTCCCTGAAAAAATTACAAGAAAAATACAATCAAGTGTTACGGAAGAGTATGTGTCTTCTGCTTCATCGACGACACCCGCCATGTAAATGTTTGTCAATTCATATAAGTAATGTCACATTCTCAAACGAGAACAAGGAATATAACAACGGAATCGTGGCCATCAATTGAAACTGTATATCTCTCGTGTTAAGGAGCAAAAGTTCACTTAATTTGTAATTAATTCGCAAATGCATTTATTTCCCCATTGTTCCATTAACAAATATATTCAAACATTCTTTGATTGACAGTACCTGTAATCCAATGTTTTTACAAGATGTTCCCTGGTAAGGAAGAGATGGACCAGAACACACTTTAAACTCAGGATATAATTTATCAACGTTTAATTTTTAATACACCCGTACTTGACATTCTTTTTAAAATTATCCTATAAAGGAATATTGTGAAATTTATTGAAGTAATAGGGTTAGCAAGTGTACTAAATGTGAAATAGAATGCCTTGGTCGTCGGTCTAGCTGTTAGATAAATATGTCCCTATGAAAACACTAGAGCCAACAAAAGACCATCTTTACTATCATGATCACAATCCAAATCAATTTTCCTCAAGAAATATTGTCAACAAGGATTTCTAATAAATCTCACAATTTTCAAGTACACTTCGTCCTATTCGACGCAAGATTTGTTCTTGCATAGTTCGCGAGCATTCTCTTTACAGGAGCCAGATAGCGATACAAAAGGACAAACTTAACAAGAGAACAGTGGATTCCCTTAGTTTGGTAGTTTTTAATGGAATATGTAATATACATCGGAGATGATCTCCTGATCCAGCAAATGTGTTAAATCGGATTGTACACAAGACACAAGAGATAACAACACCAATCAATAAAAATTAAAAAGAAAATTGATTGCGTCAAGCAATAACTAGTATTAAACTGCGCCATTCTGCTGTTTCGTCCTTCCAGGACCTGTATTAATGCCCTCGCGTGTCATAATCTGGAAGGCACCTGAGGTTGTATTAGTTGAAAGAAATGTCAAAATCTTGATAGGAAAGTACAGGTGCACCACAATTTCATAAATCTCTTAATCGTGAAGTACCGGATGATTTCAAAAGAATGACATATTAATGTTATATCTATTGAATCGTGCATTTATTCCAATTCATTAAAGCTCGCATGCAGGTTATGGCATACCTCTAGAATTCGAGACAAAGTGCGTGGTCAATAAAATTTGTTTAGTATGATTTGGATCAATATGACTTTTACTGCAATCTACAAGCATGCCAAATGACTAACATAAATTCTGGGGAGGGATTGTTTGAAGCATCTACCCAAATTAGCTAATCTGTATAGACAGGATCAGTATACATTTAGTGAATACAATATTTTGACACATAAAAAGTGTTATTTTTCATGTTTGACAGGTTCAATTTTAAGTAAGACAGATACACGAACATTGCACATATCAATACGCTTTTCCTTATTTCATGGTCTTTTATGTATTCTTTTTACAGCTTCCATAGCAATTAGATGTGTTCCTCATAGTTAGGTAGATGGATGGATGGACGGACGGTAGGACGGTGAGACGGATAGATGGATGGATGGATGGATGGCGCCTGTATGAGAAATCTCACAAGAACAGTCTTTAACACATGAAACAAGGATTTAATCAGAGATAGACGAAAGCAGCAGAGGCACAATAAACAAAGCAAAACAGGAGTCAATATCGTGATCTAGAAGCCGCAATATCAACTACATACAAAACCAATGTTGGTGTAGAATAATTTTGTTATTATTTTACATATAATTCTAAAGGTAATCGATTATTCATATTAGATGCAAATTTACCAGTGGAACGCACAACAAGAAAAAGGATAAATGGGTATGTTCGGTTCTGACAGCCGTACACTTGGTGATTTGGAATCGAGTAAGTGTCTCCCGGCTACAGAACGACATTCTGTGTATGTATGTTTTATCGCTCACATTTGTTTAAGAATACCATCAATTTACAACATAAAATTCGCCTGCTTTATCTTTGGCTGGGAAATCGGTTGATTCATTCATGTAATAGAATTTTTACTAAAATGTTCGTTTTTCATACATATGATTCACATCATTTGAAAACTTTTTATTAAACCAATGGCAAAAACATAAGTTTTTTAAAATAATATTTATCTACTATAACAAGTGTGATGTCAACAAATTCCCATAAGTCATTAGGGCAAGAATTGGTAGGTTATTATTTCATTTACGATAAGATTTAGGTTGGTCGTTAAAAATAGGCAGCATATAACACAGTCTACCATTACAGTGTCAATGCAGTATTACACACGGATGATGGAATGACAGCATTTTTTGTTGAAAGTGTCGTTATACGGACGTATCATAAAACAATAAGACTACACAACTAATCATCACATCCTGATTCTCATGTGAAGCAAGACTGAAATTTTTGTTTATAGCACGAGATAAACGAGATAAACGAGATAATACGTGATTTCTAAAAAGTTCCGACGCGACCTAAGATAATTAGAGTGAATAAGGGCCGTAGCTACCATACCTATTGTAAAATAACCTCAGGCCAATGGCTTCCTTTGTCAGATTCCTTCAGTCATAAGAAAAACATTGCTGCAAAAGACTGTTGGACCATAACCCGCAGCTCTAACGTCTGATCACGAGGTGTTATTGTTATTATAATTATTATTATTATTATTATTATTATATTCCTAAGGGCCCGTCAACACATAAAAGGTCATTAGGGCCATCAAACGGTAAAACACAGCGATCCAAAAGGAAATAACATTAAATAAACCAAAAGGTAAAAGACAAATGTTAAAAATCTTAAATTGGTGTGTTAACACAATAGATTAAAATGGTACGTCATAGTCTATTACATAGACCAACATCTTTCAGGTAATGTAGAATTTTACAAAGAACAGGAGGTGTTACCTTACCAAAATGTTATATGTAGTCTACAATGTGATAGATGTTAAAGTCATCAATCACTTCTGCGAATATCTTACATTTGTTCAACTTTTTCTTCACTTTTTACTGAATAGTGAGGTGTGGTGTGGTATGGTATGGTGTGGTGTATAGTTTAAAATTGTGTAGTATCATGTAGTGTAGTGTACTGTAGTGTAGTTTATTGTAGCGTAGCATAGTGTAGTAAAGTGTTAAGTGCAGAGTACTATAGGGTAATTTAGTGTAATGTAGTGTACTGTGATTTGGTGTTGTGTGGTATAGCGTAGTGTAGTGTAGTGCAGTGCAGTGTTAAGTTCAGTGTACTATAGGGTAATTTAGTGTAACGTAGTGAACTGTGATTTGGTGTTGTGTGGTATAGCGTAGTGTAGCGTAGTGTAGCGTAGTGTAGTGTAGTGCAGTGTAGTGTTAAGTGCAGAGTACTATAGGATAATTTAGTGTAGCGTAGTGAACTGTGATTTGGTGTTGTGTGGTATAGTGTAGTGTAGTGTAGTGTAGCGTAGCGTAGTGAAGTGTAGTGTAGTATAGTGTAGTGTAGTGTAGTGTAGTGTAGCGTAGTGTAGTGTAGTGTAGTGTAGTGTAGATGTAAGTGTAGTGTAGTGTTGTATTGTGTAGTGTAGTGTAGTATAGTGTCGTGTAGTGTAGTGTAGTGTAGTGTAGTGTAGTGTAGTGTAGTGTAGTGTAGCGTAGTGTATTGTAGCGTAGCATAGTGTAGTACAGTGTTAAGTGCAGAGTACTATAGGGTAATTTAGTGCAACGTAGTGTACTGTGATTTGGTGTTGTGTGGTATAGCGTAGTGTAGTAGTGTAGTGTAGTGTAGTGTTAAGTGCAGAGTACTATAGGGTAATTTAGTGTAGCGTAGTGAACTGTGATTTGGTGTTGTGTGGTATAGTGTAGTGTAGTGTAGTGTAGTGTAGTGTAGTGTAGCGTAGTGTAGTGTAGTGTAGTGTAGCGTAGTGTAGTTTAGTGTAGTGTAGTGTAGCGTAGTGTAGCGTAGCGTAGCGTAGTGTAGTGTAGGTGTAAGTTTAGTGTAGTGTAGTTTAGTGTAGCGTAGTGAACTGTGATTTGGTGTTGTGTGGTATAGCGTAGTGTAGTGTGGTGTAGTGTGGTATAGTGCAGTGTAGTGTGATGTAGTGTGGTATAGTGTGGTATAGTGTAGTGTAGCGTAGTGTAGTGTGGTGTAGTGTGGTATAGCGTAGTGTAGTGTGGTGTAGTGTGGTATAGTGTAGTGTAGCGTAGTGTAGTGTGGTATAGTGTAGTGTAGCGTAGTGTAGTGTGGTGTAGTGTGGTATAGTGTAGTGTAGCGTAGTGTAGTGTGGTGTAGTGTGGTATAGTGTAGTGTAGCGTAGTGTAGTGTGGTGTAGTGTGGTATAGTGTAGTGTAGCGTAGTGTAGTGTGGTGTAGTGTGGTATAGTGTAGTGTAGCGTAGTGTAGTGTAGTGTAGTGTAGTGTGATATAGCGTAGTGCAGTGTGGTGTAGTGTGGTGTAGTGTGGTATAGTGTAGTGTAGCGTAGTGTAGTGTGGTGTAGTGTGGTATAGTGTAGTGTAGCGTAGTGTAGTGTAGTGTAGTGTGATATAGCGTAGTGCAGTGTGGTGTAGTGTGGTATAGTGTAGTGTAGCGTAGTGTAGTGTGGTGTAGTGTGGTATAGTGTAGTGTAACGTAGTGTAGTGTGGTGTAGTGTAGTAGAGTGTTAAGTGTAGAGTACTGTAGGGTAATTTAGTGTAGTGTAGTGTACTGTGATTTGGTGTTATTTGGTGCTGCGTGGAATAAGAGCGTGCTCAGTAAATCAGTTAATTCGCCTCTTCTGTCGTGATTACACAGGAGAGGTCGTCAGACGTGAACAGTTTAAAAAGTCATGTATATGTTACGTAGTTAATTCCTGTGATGCTCTTGAATGCGCCTCCTTTGTGTTTACTACCTAAGCAGAAAGACTCTTTGTCATGTTCAGGATATCAGCCAGTGATTACGGAAGCTTCCTAATATGAATGACATTACAACCACTAGAAAAAAGATAGAAGAGAGTCATGCTCTTTATACCCTTCGTGTAAAAATTAATTATGTAATGCTGAGCCGAATTATCTATCCTAGCACGCTGAGTTGTTTCAATGACACACAAGAGAATAACACCTACCTATACAAGACAACAAAATTACAAACACGATCATAATCAAAACTATGTCAAAATAGGAACCGAAAAAGATTTACAAGGAGACTCCTAAAATGTACATGTACAAGGAGAATTACACCAAGTGTTCTGGAGGAGTAATCTTGTTTTTCTTCATCAACGATAAGGGCCATGTAAATGTTAATCCAAGTATGTAATGTCACTTTCTCGAATGAAAACAAGTGATACAATTATCGTAAAAGCAGGCAAAATAACGAGCATCAAACACGTTTAGTTTCATATCGCTCAAAGAAATATACTTTGCAATCGATCACTATGACGAGTGTTAAATTTACGAATATTTTCATCAACTCGCATCTCTCGATATCCTGTGCTCGTCTGTCAGGTAACGACATCTGACAAGAAAATCGGGATGTTGGGAATAGGCCCTTGAAATTCGAATCAATAGTGACATGGAAACACGTTAGGTTGGAAGTGCAGGGATGTTGCTAATCAGAAATGGATTATTAAGATACGACATACCTACTATCGAAATGAAATGCATCATGAATTGTAGTGTTGAAATCCAACCAAACACTCCCTACTACCGGCATATTTCCTGTGTAAGGTTAGCTTGTATCTGTTATTCTAAAATGACAATTTGTCGCCTTTGACGTTGCAGCTGTACAAGAAAAAACTGGCGTTAAGGATATTGCAATAACTCCATTCCGGTTTCAAGATGCACTAAGTATGTAAACTTAGGATAATAATGAGCTGATTTAAGCTCCACAATTACAATATCAACCTGAGAAGATGAAATAATTACATATATAGTTGTATATATATATAGTATGAACAGTGAGTTGAAACATCTTCCTTACAACAATTTGAAAAAGACTGCAAAAGTACAATAATTGTGCTTGAACACAACCTGTAGAACATTGGAGGATTAAAGTACTGACGAAAAATTTGGTGTACTCCTCACAATCTCAAAAACTACTTTCGTTGACGATAATACGCTTCACACTGGCTGTTTGTCTGATGATGGGAGCCGTGTAGTCATCGAGAAGTCACATCAAAATCTGCTCAACTGGTTGTGTTAGGAGTCGCATCAAAATCTGCTCAACTGGTTGTGTTAGGAGATTTGTATTCTAACAAGAGGATATTTAATGGTTTCCAGTAAAGCAATAAACTACATATCACAGAATAGCGATTTACTTTGCGAAGCAAATGTGCTGCACACATTAAATTATCTACTATAACAAGATATTTGTTTCTATTTCACAGAGGAAAAATGTAGTAAGTTTTAAATTTGCCTTTCTTAAATATCATGAGAAATATGAATGCTATCTTTCTGTTAACATGACTAGTGTCGTCGATGAAGCAGGCGGTGCTTACCCTTCCGGATCATGTGATCATGTTCTTCTTTTTCTTATTTTATCGTAGTTTTCTTCCTTGTTTCAACGCTTTCGATATTATGCATATCGGTGTGTTCTTATTGATTTTTGGTAAATTTTGTTTAGTCATATTGTATAAAACATACATGATCGTTCTTTGTTCATTTAAGGTTAGATAGCAATATTGCTGTAGTTTCATGTAAAATTTCACAAATTGAATGAATACGCATACATTCATCACAATAGTCATATATGAAATTGTTGTATATTTGTTATCTTGCAATACTTTTATACATGTATCAGTTCATAATTTGTACTATTTCCTACTTTTTTTTAGACTATTAGCAATTTATAATGTTCACTCTAGTTTTAGTTAGTGTGGATGGTGTGTATGAACCATTAAATTAGTGACAGTGTGGATGATGTATATGGACCATTAAATTAGTGACAGTGTGGATGATGTGTATGAACCATTAAATTAGTGACAGTGTGGATGATGTGTATGAAGCATTAAATTAGTGACAGTGTGGATGATGTGTATGGACCATTAAATTAGTGACAGTGTGGATGATGTGTATGAAGCATTAAATTAGTGACAGTGTGGATGATGTGTATGGACCATTAAATTAGTGACAGTGTGGATGATGTGTATGGACCATTAAATTAGTGACAGTGTGGATGATGTGTATGGACCATTAAATTAGTGACAGTGTGGATGATGTGTATGAAGCATTAAATTAGTGACAGTGTGGATGATGTGTATGGACCAT
Organism: Ylistrum balloti; assembly: GCF_031769215.1. Classification (NCBI taxonomy): domain Eukaryota; kingdom Metazoa; phylum Mollusca; class Bivalvia; order Pectinida; family Pectinidae; genus Ylistrum; species Ylistrum balloti. Next base: position 28,368 of record NW_026782039.1, read on the forward strand.
TAAATTAGTGACAGTGTGGATGATGTGTATGGACCATTAAATTAGTGACAGTGTGGATGATGTGTATGGACCATTAAATTAGTGACAGTGTGGATGATGTGTATGGACCATTAAATTAGTGATAGTGTGGATGATGTGTATGGACCATTAAATTAGTGACAGTGTGGATGATGTGTATGAAGCATTAAATTAGTGACAGTGTGGATGATGTGTATGGACCATTAAATTAGTGACAGTGTGGATGATGTGTATGGACCATTAAATTAGTGACAGTGTGGATGATGTGTATGGAGCATTAAATTAGTGACAGTGTGGATGGTGTGTGTTAAGTGAGAACCCTCCTATATAAGGACATGTTTTGAATTGTTCCTATCACATGTAATTGTCAATTTGCTGAATAAAATATAATTTGGTTCATGGCCAGATTTTGTTCCTACATATGTTATTTCAGAAACTTTGAAAGCGAAGTTTGATCTGTTCCTACTTTATATTAATAAGACATAGATAAACGTTAGATATTTCTAATAACGAACTATCCACCATGTAAGTATGAAAAACAATTTACTGAATTTTTCTCTATCAGCTAACACCTGACAATATTGATCCACCTCTTGCCATTTCCGCTTCTCACACTGTGTTCAGCATCATGTGTAGGATGGAGGAGATAAAATCACTTCCTCAGCGATAAATATTGGACGGGGCCTGGTGATATCTCAAATTATAAAGTTCATTTCACATCATTACTCAATTACTTTACCATGTTATGCAATGAAACATTATTTATCTGTCTTGACAATCAAGAAATTGTTAACGCGAAACGGATGAAAACATCATGTCTAATTTTGATCGAATTTTCCTTCATTTCCTACTTTAGTTAAAAAATAAGAAGAAAAATACTAAAACTTTTACATCACCACATTCATTGATTCGAATTTTATTGAATGTAATCTTGCTTTATAACTCTTTACTAAATTCCTTTTATACAACTATGTATAATCATGACGAACATTGAAGAAGAGCGATATTCTGTAATTTCTTCCTATTTACCAGTATGTTTTATCATATGTCCATATTCTCGTGTGGGAATGGCGGTTAAACATAAATAACAAGTAACATTCTCGTACAGAAAAAAACTGTATAAACAACGGATACACATAATAATAAGTAACATTCTCGTACTGTAAAAACTGTATAAACAACGGATACACATAATAATAAGTAACATTCTCGTACTGTAAAAACTGTATAAACAACGAATACACATAATAATAAGTAACATTCTCGTACTGTAAAACTTAAGAAAATAATTATAGAAAGGACGGGTACAGGAGTATAAAGACAAAATAGTGTTTTTGTTCAGGGTATATACAAGATATAGATAAAACCTGGAAAGTGATCCGAGAGGAATAATCTATACAATGTCATGGAGCAGTATTCTGTGTAATTAGTAGTATGCTGTGTAATTAGTAGTATGCTGTGTAATTAGTAGTATACTGTGTAATTAGTAGTATTCTGTGTAATTAGTAGTATGCTGTGTAATTAGTAGTATTCTGTGTAATTAGTAGTATGCTGTGTAATTAGTAGTATGCTGTGTAATTAGTAGTATGCTGTGTAATTATTAGTATGCTGTGTAATTAGTCGTATGCTGTTTAATTAGAAGTATTCTGTGTAATTAGTAGTATGCTGTATAATTAGCAGTATACTGTGTAATTAGAAGTATTCTGTGTAATTAGTAGTATGCCGTGTAATTAGCAATATGCCGTGTAATTAATAGTATGCCGTGTAATTAGCAGTATGCTGTGTCATTAGTAGTATGCTGTATAATTAGCAGTATGCTGTGTAATTAGTAGTATTCTGTGTAATTAGTAGTATGCCGTGTAATTAGCAGTATGCTGTGTAATTAGTAGTATACTGTGTAATAAGTAGTATTCTGTGTAATTAGTAGTATGCTGTATGATTAGCAGTATGCTGTGTAATTATTAGTATGCTGTGTAATTAGTAGTATGCTGTATGATTAGCAGTATGCTGTGTAATTAGTAGTATGCTGTGTAATTAGTCGTATGCTGTGTAATTAGTAGTATTCTGTGTAATTATTAGTATGCTGTGTAATTAGTAGTATGCTGTGTAATTAGTAGTATTCTGTGTAATTAGTAGTATTCTGTGTAATTAGTAGTATGCTGTGTAATTATTAGTATGCTGTGTAATTAGTAGTATGCTGTGTAATTATTAGTATGCTGTGTAATTAGTAGTATTCTGTGTAATTATTAGTATGCTGTGTAATTAGTAGTATGCTGTGTAATTAGCAGTATGCTGTGTAATTAGTAGTATTCTGTGTAATTATTAGTATGCTGTGTAATTAGTAGTATGCTGTATAATTAGCAGTATGCTGTGTAATTAGTAGTATTCTGTGTAATTAGTAGTATTCTGTGTAATTTATAGTATGCTGTGTAATTATTAGTATGCTGTATAATTAGCAGTATGCTGTGTAATTAGCAGTATTCTGTGTAATTAGTAGTATTCTGTGTAATTTATAGTATGCTGTGTAATTTGTCTAACATAACAGTTTTAAAAGTATATAAGAAACTCTTAGGATAAGAAACAATAAATCAATTCAAAAGTCTAATTCATATTCGGGAGTTGTTCAAAGTATATACTGAGCAAAGTAATAAACCAAACAGTTTTTTTCGTAATGAAGTCACGATCACAATGGATACAGAAATGCAAAGTAGATGTCAATCGACTCGACCTTTTTATATAATCAAAGGGTTGCCTGATGTAGCAAATACAGACATTCGAATACGACAGACAGAAAGAAAGAAGTGTCTCTGTGCTGTACATTTAGTGACTTATTTTAGACACAACCATTACCACGGGTTAAAAACAATGGCGGCATACTCGTGACGTAATATACATTGATACCGGAAATTTAATTACGACACTAATCACATCATTTCGTTTACTTACAGATGTAAAACGACAAATCTCTCTATGACGTAGTCACTCGGAAACAATGGGGTCACTAGTCTAGACATTATTAGGAGGACGATATAAGTTTCAATTGGCTTTGTCTTAAACTCATTTGCCAGTATAAGTCTGTATTGCTAGAACGTTGCAAATTTGATCCTTAACAAAATAATGGCTATGAGTGGAATGGCCAGTGTTCGGAATTGGGTTTGAAAAGTAATAAATCATTGTTATTAGATTAAATGTTAAACGTTTGTTGTCTGGGTTTAAAACAACTGAAATTCATTCACAGCGATGTATACAGTTACAGTCAAACTTCGATGTTTGGAAGTTCAAGGGACTACCAAAAAGCTATAAAACAGAGCACATATATTGATTGTACCATTACGTTGGAAAGATAAATTAAGTACAGAATTCAAGATTTGTAAACAGAAATAATTAATTTAAACAGGTTATTCCACAATGTCTGCGATAAAATTGATGAACACCATACATTTCCTATCTAATTAGACATTAGAAATCATTTGAAATATTAGTAAAGTCACTTTATTTCATTTTTTTTCTTTTTTTTGATAAATTGTAGAAAGACACAAATGTGAATAGCACCTTTTAACACAAGAGTTAGATACAATAGAGCAAATTGATTAAATTGGAACAAACAGCTGTTTCCTCCCTCATTGACTTGTCAATGATGATAAAAACATAAATTTTAAAGCCTAGAAGGCGACTGAGGAAAATCTGGAGTGATGGAACGAAAGGTCCAAATCTAGACAGGGAGGTGCCCAAGCCCTATAGATCAATAAACTTTATCATTTTCATAGATAAGTTAATTTTAAAACAACGTCGAGTGATCTAAACGTCGACTCCTATTTATTACATGTTTAGTATTAATAAACTAGTTATAAGCATCGCTATATTGAGGATTTAACTTTTTTATACACACCTATAACAGGTATATATATCATAACAAAAGTGGCAAAACAGGTTTCTGCCCCATAAACATTCTGGCCAGATATATACGCCTGTACCATGTATCATTTATGATGATAAAAATCTACAGCGTCATGTTTTAATGGTCAAATACATTCGGTGTCCCGCATAGTAATAAGGAAGTATTTAGTATACGGCATTTTCTCATTATCCTCGACTCCATTAGTCTGTGGACTGTCTGGACAGATGCCGTATACATTTATACTTGATTGCTACCCTAAGGTACTCAGGGTGACGCGCTTCCTATCTGTAATTATGACGTATCAACGCCGTGTTCTATTTCTAGTAAAGAACTGTTCACCATTAAATACAAATATCCAACAAAATTCCAACGAGATTTTCTTTCCATTAGAGGGATGTCAAATTGAAGCTGATATCGCGTTGCATTTTATCTGACCATCTCATATATTGACGTATTTACAGTGATGTCGACTATTGATAGTTGCCCCCTAATGACAATGACACAATGAATGTTGACATTTCCGATTTAACAGAATATTCTGTCATACTCGTCATCAAGACTTCTATTTAACACAGTGAAGAAGGTTATTAAACTCTCCCATTTAGGAAAGGATTGATAGCATGATAATGACATGTCATATGTGTTGATATTTTCACTCGATTAAGTAAAAAATGAAGGCAAGAAAAATAAATAAATTGGCCACGCGAAGGACACGTTTTGTTGACATGTGTGTATACCTTAATTCTGCAGGACAAACATGCTTGCTACCAAAACGCTAGAAAGGGTGTTGTCAACCAGGAATGTAAGATTGTATGCCCCTTTATAACAAACATGCCCCAAAATTCCTGAACCATATGATTACAATATATACAGCTATGGTGTGTAGTAGTAAACAGAATGGTAAAATTCATCACCCACTTACCTCGATGAATTCCAACAACCAAGACAACATTTATAACTTTTAACTAAGCTGTATGATGGACGTGATGATTTCAATTGTTATCGTAAATTTTTCATTCCTTGGTGGCAACATTCCTGCACCCTAAACCTAAAGCGCTTACATGCCGCAGTTGATTCGGTATTGAATAGTTTGTCGTCAATATTGGTTTTCTTGCAACTAACAGACAAACTCCCAACACAGGGCTTCGAGAGATGTAGCTTAATAACAATGATGGGAAAGTTATACGGTCGTCATAATTATCTCATATGGAAATGTTCTTTTTTATGTTGGACATAATGCTCAGTATTTAGTATTTCTGTTTGCTCTGTTGTTATATACCTTGTTCTCACCATGACATTAATTAGTGGGATTAACAAATATTTACATTGCGGGAGCATCAAACGCGCTTAGCTTCATAGAAATAGAAATATTATAATAAATTGAACATTCCTCAATGAAATCGCTATGACGACAGTGCTGTTATTATTCTTTAGTTTAGGTAGTTCTGTCCTTTTTCTCACTTGAGAGAACCTGACATTACTTACTTAAATTGACCTATATTTGCATATTGGCTGTCGTTCATGAAGCAGAATATGTTAACTCCTCAGCATCACCTGGTCCTATTCTCCCGGTACTTTTCCAGGAATCAAAATCATTCTTTTGTTTATGTTTTGCCATAGTTTTATTGAATTTGACTTTGGATTATATTTCTGTTGACATGTTGAAATTTTCTTTTTATTAATGACATTAACAGTTATCTAAAGTTCCCTTTCCTTTGATTTATGATATAAAATATCAATGAAGAATAGGCCAAACGTTTCTAAAATTTCACTTAGTACATGTTACCGATATCGGCAAATAAATAAACTAACAAATGATTTTATTTTTCAAATAAAATCTTGGAAGTGACCAAAAACAATTTTGTGTTGTAAGTGTGATAAGTTTCTGTATAGGAAATAGTGGCATTCAGATTAGATAAATCACTATTATCAACAAAACAGTAAGCATCATAAATAAGGGACACGTATCAGAGTACAATTACCTCTAATGCAAATAATCGGAAATGAAATGTATTACAAAAAGGAACGGTCTAATGGGCGCTATCTGATTTCTGTTTTTTCTGTCAGCTGTCTAGACGTCGCGTATAACAGATATATATATAAACTTTATTTATTTTACAACAATTGCGAAACAAGTTATGTCAACTTATACTAATCACTCTTGTTGGCCCTAACAGATGTGCTTAAACTGCGTTCTAGGTTGTCTATCTACGGTTTTAATTGGGGAACATATGACTTCCGGTACCGACCGGAGTGGATAACGTAGATAAGTGATGCCATCGAGACTCATACGTCACGGAGAATCACAAAATTCTTTTATTCCTAGCTGAAGACTTCGATCTCTTTGTCGATAAACTGATTCTGTGAATGCGATAGGACTTAAGACTCTGTCACGTCTAAGGGTCTTGTGTCCACTCATTGCTGTATCAAGCATAACCATGTCTGAAATCGGCATTTGTTCCCAGGCACGCCACCTAACGGCGAACATTGCAAAGAAAAAAGACAAACAAAAACGCTTATCAGAGTGTTAGACATTAACTCTGCGTGCGGCTCTATCTGGACAACGGGAGCTAACCTGAAGGCTTATTGTTCACAAATAGTCTTAATCTAAGTCGTAAATTTATATCTTGTTCATATTATCGTCGAACATTTTTTTTATTAACATTTTCGTCCCTGATTGATTTCCTAAGATATACCTTATGCTAAGGGTTCGTAAGGGGGACTGAAAAAAAGTGTCTATAACAGGAAGAAGAAATCTGTGGCCAACAGAAAGAAGTATTGATTGAATGTTTTGTAGATGTAACAACAAAAAACAACGGAGGACGTCTTAGTTTAGTTACAACTCCCTGGGGAAAGTTATACAAGGAGAAAAAAAAAAAGAAGAATTCTGCGACCACCACGTGATCAGCTTTCTATATTGAGATGGTTTATAGTTGTTTTGTAAGAAACTTAATAGTTCACTTTCTTACGAACTCTTTGTTGGATTTTAAAATGTCAGATTAACAAAGAAACGAAAAAGGGTAAATTTCACGTTAACGAGTTTTGAAATATACCTAAAACACAGCCTTATTCTCTTTGCTCTTTTCATGTGTCTCTGTGTAAATCTTTTCACGTTTTGCTCATAATTTGTACATCTTAATTCAATTTAGAGTTATGATAACGGTTTTATGGACGTCTTCTTATGTCCTTGCGATATTTGTGATGTATTTTTTAACATTGTTAAGTACTTCCTTCAGACTGCTGTGTATCGATTGACTAGCTGACTGGTTCTTTAACGGTTTCCGTTTCCGTGCCTCTCCCTATTTTTATTATTGTTCTAACGGCGAAACCACTTAGAATAAAATTGAAAACCAGTTATTTTTACATTTCACTATTGAAAGCTGCCTTTAAAATAATGAAAACTAGAATATTGCCATCTAAAATAAAACAAATTAGACGTGATATTCTACAGGATGACTTTAATTTTTCCATGATGATCAAAATTATCAAGGACATATATAGTTAATAATATGTCAACATCTACCTCGAGCCTATCTAATTCCCCAAAAATTTCACGATAACGAAAACCAGAAATCGATCATGCTTCTCTGTGTATTTCTACTGATGTCATTGTTATGCGTTCGCAATGAAATCTCATTTCCGTCAACAACAAGAAAGTTATGGCTGCATTTGTCAGTTTTAAACACAAAACTATAATTTATCAAATGTTTAAGGCGTTGTCAATCTTTTAAAAAAACATGGATTTCTTTTTAATATAATGACCCCACGTTTGTAATACTATAATAAATTTCCCTTGTCGATGAACAAAGACATGGAATTCCTTTCCTTCAGATTATTTACCTTTTTAAGTGAAATTATGTCATGTAAACGTCGTTCGTGTCAAGACGTAGAAACTATAATGATTTCACATATTTGTTGCTACCATAATTTCCTCAACACGACTGGCCGAGGTGCAGTAGTTTCATCCTCTTTTTTTGGTAGCAAGTAACGAAATGAATGTTTTACATGAAATCAACAAAAAAGAAAATATATCAAATTGTTAACTGATGAACAATATATCATAACGTACAGATTATTAATACTCACAGCATCAAATGAATCACTTCGGCGTCAATAAACGCATCCCAAAGATTTACCAAGTCAACAGAAAACCTTGACAACGTCCGAAATCGTAGCAGATATGGAACATGAACACAGGGAATGAAAAAAACACAATGGTGATAGAGTTTTATTATAAAATAGTGTAGTAAGTTAAAAAAAACTGCTTAAAACAAGACAGCGAGACAAAAGAAATACGAAACAATTTATAGAAATAACACTGAGCCATTCGACAGGAGTATTACTCCTTCACGGTGACCATTAACTGAACTCACAAGTTAAGGATGAATACAGATTTCCTCTAATTTCTAAACATCCCCCAGGTTAGGACAGCAGCTGGTGTCACATACTGAAGGGATCACTTTACAACGGGATGTGTTTGTTGTCAGGAAATCAATGTTGACAAATAAAGAAACACTAGAGGTCAAGTTAAGGGGAATCCAGAACTTATATGATTAGTGTCTGCATGATGAATTGGAGACAACTGTAATTAAAACACATGTATATACATATAAGCCTTATTACAGTTTACTTTAAAATGTAATAGAGAAGTGAATTACATCACCAAGATATCATGTAGGCTAAAAAAATGATGAACTCATCCTCTGCTATGTCAGCTATAAAGAAATGCATTCAATGTATCGAGGGGCAGGTGGATAAAATGAATTGATAAAATTGGGTGTATACTACAGATGCTGGAATGTTGATGAGAATGGTGGATTAGTAATGTAGATTCATTATCATCCATCACAACACTAGTTATCTACCAGTGTAAAGACTCTGAATCAATAGATCAGGAGACAATGGTGAAGGAAAACATGCAATAACGCATGTTGATAATCGATTGTCTATGGTGGCTGAATCATTACACTTAGACTTCAATGCATATTATTACGTCTGATTATCGATATGTCTGGTCAACAATAGATTGTCAACAATATCACGTTATCATTACACATACCGTGGCACTATATAACACTTGTACCTCGTTACTAGCCAGATTACGTAAACTTCATTAGCAAATTGACAAGAAAAATGTCACTTATATCGATTCAGGGGTTGCAATGTAAAAGCTAATTATCATGAAAGCCTCGTTTTGTTAATGAACTTTTATTACAAATCTAGTGGTTCACGCAAGCTTTACATGGTTGCGGGGGCGATAGAATCCTAATGATATCCCGACAAAGATTTACATTCCATTGAACACTCCTCCGGAACACCTGAACTTCTACTTTTACATTTTTCTGCAACTCCTTGTAAATCTATCTTTTGTCCATATTTTGACCTAGTTTAATGGAATTTGAGGTTGGATTTTGATTATGTTGACATGTTTGTATTTTCTATTTGTTTTCTTCCTATAGGATCATTTTCCAAGAAATTCAAATATACTGTAACAATTACAAATTGGTGATATTTTACAAACCCATTGCCTGTTGAAAGCACAAAAACGCCTGTCCGATGGATGTCTCGATTGATAATATCACTAGTGGGTTAGGAGAACTCACTACAGTCTACTCAAAACACGGAAAATCCTGAAAGGAGGTACTCGGATAAATACAATAAACACTTCATGATGTTAAATCTTATAATATATTTGTATGTATTCATGATTTGATATTTTTTAACCATGGAATATATATGAAAATAAAAATGCCGATTCCTGAACACAAGTTAACACTAAGGCATTGTATAATCAGGACGATTTCTACATTGGGATCATGATATATCCTTTTGATGGGATCAGCCCCACTTCCAACACCTACGCTGTTACATGTCTGAGTGATGGGAGTATTGCTGACGAACACAAATCAAAGCAGTTTAATTTCAAGTTACGTAATCAAGTTTTATGGGTGCTTGCGTGATCTAAATGAGATGGAATGGGAGCAGAAGGTTTCCATTGCCAGTCATTACTAGTCATTACAGCCAGAACTATATATTGTCCTTAAAACGATATGAAGTGTAGTGTTAGCAGTCCATTTGTGTTAATTACAACTGCATGCCAGCCACTCCAGATTACCAGAATTTTATCTCTTTGAACTTCTTTTTGGTGTTTCTTCTCTTTTTTAATTGTGAATTGCCAGTTGTTCGTTTGAAGGAATATACACTAAATACACATATATCCATTTCCTTTCTTCATTATATCAACTTTATGATCGATCGATTGATTGATTGATTGATTGATTTACATACACATGTGCCTGTTTTCGATGTGGAGTTAAAATGATGTTACCCGCCAAAATAGGAAAGCATGAACATGACAGATTCCTTTGCTTCAGTCGCTTACCTCTTATTTTTTCCTGCTACGAAACCAACAATGACACTTTTCCACCAAGTTGCATGGGCTGGATGATTTGCATCAATGGATATTTTTATAATGAATACTCAATAACAATAAATCAACCATCCTGCTTCCTCAACTCGGTTGATGATCATGATGATTTCAATTTTCCTATTGTGAATTTTCAATTTCTGGATAACAACAACCCTGTTTCCCGTGCTGCTGATTCGATATTCAATGGCCTGTTCCCATTATCCCATTTTCCGTGCAAGATGCCGTCATCTGAAGGACAAACTCGTAACACAGGGTTTTCAAAGATGCAGGTAGTCATAGTAATCTCATTGAGAAATATTCTATCTCTTTGAGCGATATGAAGCTGCGCAGCTTTGATGTTCGTTAGGTTGACAGTTGGTTCCGTTGTTGTATACCTTGTTCTCATTTGAGAACATGACAATTTTTACTTTGATTGACCAAGGTTAAATGGCGGGTGTCGTCGATGAAGCAGAATACGCTTACTCATCTGGAACACTTGGCTTTATTCTCCTCGAATTTTTGCAGTAGTCTCCGTATAAATCTTTCTATTGTTCATATTTCGTTCTAGTTTTATTGAATTTGAGTTTTGATTATAACGTTGCTCGAATATGATGAATACCTGATTAATTGTAATGCCTCTTCCCGTGGCTAAGATTACGCCTAATCTGAAGAGTCAATAAAGTCATAACATTAGTGTTACTCTATACAGGACCAAAATAAATTTCCTTCACTTTTCGTGAACGAGAATTACATCGTCTCTTACATGGCAGCAGCCGAAAGGTCCCGCTCTGGCGTGAAACCTTTCCCGTTTCCCAGTACTTTCTAAGTACAAAGTCATTGCTTTTTAAAGCAAAACGAAAAGATAGTCCTCTCTGCAACTTCAATAACACTAAAAAAGATACCACCGTACATCTGTTTTATAAATGTGATGAATTCAAAAATCCGAATCAAGTTATTCTGCATATAAATACCTGTTGTCATGTTGGCATTTTCTTGATGTTTTCTATACACAAGTTACTTAATAGTTCATTAATCTATCTGTGTATCACAGGATATGTAACGTATATTGAACGTATTAAACAGATCCGCCACACCAGAAGCTTCTAATTTCAAAATTTCATCATATTTCAGCTTTCTCGAGAAAAATGCTGCGCATTTTGTTATTTTCAACATGAATACTCCTCGATAGGTTTGTTTTTATTAGTTGCGCCGAATTTTAAGTGAAACAGCACTGTGTATGCAAATAATTGTACACCAACACAGACGCCTTCATGAAATATCTATCAGAAATGCACTGAAAGGATTACGGTGGGCGTTTCTTTGCCTTAAAAGGAGACATTCAAACGTTTCTATGTCCAACAGACATGCGGAGTAAATGTCTTGTCGTGAAACACTCCCCGTGTGTGTATGGTCCCCTTAATCATGGCTGTGTGTATGGTCCCCTTAATCATGGCTGTGTGTATGGTCCCCTTAATCATGGTTGTGTGTATGGTCCCTTTAATCATGGTTGTGTGTATGGTCCACTTAATCATGGCTGTGTGTAGGTCCCCTTAATCATGGTTGTGTGTATGGTCCCCTTAATCATGGCTGTGTGTATGGTCCCCTTAATCATGGCTGTGTGCACGATCCCCTTAATCATGGTTGTGTGTATGGTCCCCTTAATCATGGCTGTGTGTATGGTCCCCTTAATCATGGTTGTGTGCACGATCCCCGTAATCATGGCTGTGTGTATGGTCCCCTTAATCATGGTTGTGTGCACGATCCCCTTAATCATGGTTGTGTGCACGATCCCCTTAATCATGGTTGATGCCGCAATGGTGGTAGTGACGATGGATGTAAAAATAATTCGACAATAAACTGATATTGGATAGGTCGTGATCTACGTTATTTTGATAATTGTTGGAATGTGAACATAGGACGGATGTAGGATAAATAGTCTGATGTAATCTCATCTTCTCACATGCCCATCCATTAATTTTAGAGATTGCGAGTAAGCGTATGGACGTAGCATGCGGAAATGAACAAAGCAAATTCCGGTCTGCGCCTATGAAATAGACATTATATTACACTAATGTAAGTTCCGATGGGAGAGCATGAACATGTAATGTGGTACGGCAATGTAATTTTTTGGGTATTTAAGTTAAGATATGCGCGTATTGATATGTTAGGTGATGTGGGAATGTAAATGTTTGGTGTGTGCGTATGGACGTGCGATGTGACGAGGAACGTAAGTTTAGGTGTGAGAGTATGGACATGAGATGAGATGCGGGAATGTAAGAATGGATGTGAGAGTATAAACGATGTGGGAATGTGTGGGCCAATTTAAGAAGAGTTGTTTAGGTTTAACAATGGTAATTGAACGATTGAATTCTATATACAATTGTAAATAGAATACTGAAAATCAAACTCATTCACAAAATGTTGCCAGTACCTCCATTTGGTAATTTCTGGTCAGTCGCAACCATTAACCTTAATAACAATCAATGCTATTGATTGATCAAAAACAGGGAAGAAAATAATCCACTCGTCAGACACAGTAGATCTAATGAAGGCCACTACTAGTCTAGTCTTGTCGCCGATATAAAAATGAGCTTAAAATTGAAAATCGGTAATTGTTTACTCATTTTTGCCTCGGGAACAAGGAACACTGAGGTCAAAAGAGAGAGAGGATTGTCAGCATCACAAATCATGTAAGATCAGTGCCATCTACAACAACATTTATTTGGAGAAGGAAGACCATCGTGCGTTTTTAAAAGAAAATCTCCCAATCAAGATTCGTTGACAAACAAAACTTCCTACCACATAAGGTTGGGGCTAATCAACTCCCACGGCACCAACATATTGTATGTCACATGTGGTATAACACCTTTACGTGTTTTGATTGAATGATAGGGTGAACTTTGGCCAACAAGGGGGCTTGGGTATCTACGGAAATTGGAACGCCCAATAACTTTTTAAAGATTGTTCTCTGGGTTTCTTGTTTCTTTGCTTTGATGATACCAAACTAATTAATGTCTAGTGTTATATTTGGAATGAGTTATGATACATTGTATATCCATGTATTTCTAATACTGTCAGATTTGCTTATTAGCGGCATTGCAGCAAAAGTCATATCATTGCGCCCCAAATCATGACGTAAATAAAACACACGTGTGTATAGTACAGGACCATTCGACTTCGGAATAGCTATCACAATGCGGTAGAAACAGATCACAAAAATCCATGGTTGTTATATATGGTATTTTTGTCACATTCGTTCAAAAAGTTAAGTTATCAATCTTTTGAGAAAAAAGTACCCGGATGAAAGAAATACCATTTATCACAACCATTTGTTTATGTAACCTCTATAACTTCTTCTTTTCGTGAAAATACAGGTATCTGTGTTTCTTTGTGGTGTTCGAGACAGAAATACATAAATACATATGTATACGTCATTCCGCTACATTCTACTTCTTTTCAAAATTGCTTAATGCAAATAGACGAATAATTTGCTTTGTCCCTTTACGAAACTGGTTTTCACAAAAATTCGTTCTTATATTTGTTTATCTCTGCCTCTTGACTTTGTATATGTTAGTAATGTAAAAGGAAAATTGAGAAAAGGACCAAACGATCAGGACAGCCTGGTGATAGAATCTGACGTGTTCTTTACAGTTGCCAAGAGTGCGCTAATGTCATGTTTCACACCCTCATCACAGTTTCTCCAGGGTCACATTACAGATCTTAATTTCACCTTGATAAGTATTTAACGTGAGACGGTATAGCTGTTCTATATTGATGTCAACAGCGAATCTTAAGCATAGGACTGGACGTGTGCCGAATTACAATCTCTATTGATAGACGTGCCAAAAATACAACCCAGGCTGTTAAACCAACAACACAAACAAAATCATACAACATCAAACAGTATTACATAACATCAAACAATAACAGCGATAAAATGAAAATTTATCATTTTACATCCATAAGTACCATTACACGATCACAAAATAATTAGGAGGTTAGATATGCTTGATATATCTGTATAAATACCGAATCCATAAAGTGTTAATGTCGAGGTCATATTCACAGTGCTCGAGATCATGTTGTCAAAACCTGTTGATGTCGAGGTCATGTTGCTGAATCTTGTTAAAGTTGAGGTCATGATGACGATACTTGCTAATGTCGAGGTCATGCTGTCGAGTCTTGTTAATGTTGAGGTCATGCTGTCGAGTCGTGTTAATGTCGAGGTCATGCTGTCGAGTCTTGTTAATGTTGAGGTCATGCTGTCGAGTCTTGTAATGTCGAAATCATGTTGATGAGTCTTGTTAATGTTGAGGTCATGCTGTCGAGTCGTGTTAATGTCGAGGTCATGCTGTCGAGTCTTGTTAATGTTGAGGTCATGCTGTCGAGTCTTGTAATATCGAAATCATGTTGATGAGTCTTGTTAATGTCGAGGTCATGATGACGAGTAAACAATAGACACCGAAATGTCAAAGTCACGAGCTGATAAACGTATATCCTACTTAAAGATAGCGTGTAATAGATAGATGTATTAAAACGTTTGACCGTGTCACTACATCAAACATACAGTGTGGACTACAATTATGTTAAGTTGTAACACGTGTCACAACATCAAACATACAGTGTGGACTACAACTATGTTAAGTTGTAACACGTGTCACAACATCAAACATATAGTGTGGACTACAACTATGTTAAGTTGTAACACGTGTCACAACATCAAACATACAGTGTGGACTACAACTATGTTAAGTTGTAACACGTGTCACAACATCAAACATACAGTGTGGACTACAACTATGTTAAGTTGTAACACGTGTACAACTATGTTAAGTTGCAACATCAAACATATAGTGTGGACTACAACTATGTTAAGTTGTAACACGTGTCACAACATCAAACATACAGTGTGGACTACAACTATGTTAAGTTGTAACACGTGTCACAACATCAAACATACAGTGTGGACTACAACTATGTTAAGTTGTAACACGTGTCACAACATCAAACATACAGTGTGGACTACAACTATGTTAAGTTGTAACACGTGTCACAACATCAAACATACAGTGTGGACTACAACATTGTTAAGTTGTAACACGTGTCACAACATCAAACATACAGTGTGGACTACCACATTGTTAAGTTGTAACACGTGTCACAACATCAAACATACAGTGTGGACTACAACTATGTTAAGTTGTAACACGTGTCACTACATCAAACATACATTGTGGGCTACAACATTTGAAAGCCGTGTCACTATGACCAGAGAGCGACTGACAGGCACAGCTGAGACGTATCTATTCAATGTATAACGACGAGATCGTTGAACGCTATTGAGTTTACAATGGAAGTCTAAATATAAACGTTTGAACTATTGAATATTAGGGATTTATTAAATGTAAGGATTCGTGCAGCAATGAAATCTAACTGTTCTACGTTCATATCTATGTAAAGTGTACGGATTAATCACAAGTTCCCTTTCTGCTCAGATGTAAACGCGAAACGAAATTGTTTGCTTTCTTCTCATGGAAATATCCCGTTTATAAATAGGATTGAATTGGAAAATATGTAACGAATGTAAGGGACATTACGTCGAAGCAACTATTTCAGTTAATTACAATAAAACTTAACATGAAACGTGTATCCTAGTACTTATGGTTAACAACTTTATACTACAATGACAAGTAAATTCCGAAAATAAGTTTCGAATTACGAAATACTAAAATTCTCAATGCGTGTGTATATTGATGCGCTCATAATATATATATATATATAAATATTATGATGAGAAACAGAATGTCCGATACTTACACATGACGGGTCCTAGATACCAACGATCTTTTCCGTAAAACTCCACCATACCTGCCGGCTGGCATATAAGTAACACCTGGAGATCCGCAATACATAGGTTACACAATAGACAGTTCATGTGCGTGCGCATTTTCTTGTTGCGTATGATAACGGTGAGCACCAAGATGTTGCCGACAACCCCAACAATAAATATACACAGGTTAGCTATGGTAACATACCAGAAAATATAGCCGGGTAGTTCGGCCTCTGTCGAGTAGTTTGTGTAGTTCGCTTCATAAACTGTCCCGTAAGTTAAATCCGAAAAAGTGACATTAGAGAAACTTTCCCCATCCATTTCCATGATGACGATTTTAGATTCCTAAATTTAGCAATTTATCTCTTCAGAAATCGTGAATACAGAGTCGTCAGAAATTAAATACATCAATATCTAGCTAGTGAGGTGTTCAAGAGATGTCCACAGGCCAGTTTAGATCAGATCACGTGTCTGTCCGAGATGATGTTAAATATCCAAGAAACACTCGTCTTTCATAGAAACTGTGTTTGAAGCTTTGAAATACCCGGTGAGTTGTTCAATTCAGGTTAAGTGCCAAAAACGCGATCTTCAACTGCAGCGAGTTATGCAATAGCTTGTGTTTTATATAAAAAAAAACTGATAAAGTAACGATTTGAAGACAACTCCTGAGAATTAAAGGCATACCATAAGTGTGCGTTTCTAGAGATATTAACCTGAGTACGCTACTCCTCCTAGTGGTCAGACGCCACGCGCACAACATACATTTGTCCTGTCTGTCGCTGTATCGGTATCAGTGAATGGGAACTTGTAATAGGATGAAAAGGCGATTCATTCTCACACCATGCATTGTCGCATACGTGGGAATTTGTATAGTCGAGGAACGCACAGCCAATAATGTCACTGGATGGGAACCTGTAGACGAGGACGTATCAAGGCTTGCTTTATCACACGAGTTAATTACAAACTGGTCAATGATAAATTAGTGACAAATATTGAAACAAAATCATCTTATCAGTTTTCCTCATTATCGGATCTTCGGATAACATCCAGCCTTCTCCCACCTCCATTCTACATTCAATATTTGATTAATAGTGTACGTCTATTGTTATATCTCTCATCAGCCCAAAGACCTGATATATATCAAAAGGCTGATAGTGGGTTTCATATAAAGTCGTATACTAATCTTTTATCACATATTTTGGAAACAAATTAAACAATTCAACAATTTTGATATTATCTTCATATTTGACTTATGAACAAAACATGTTAACATTGCCCGTATCCTAAACAGGGAGCGTATCTTAATCACCTCACCCTCTAATACCCTATTTTTTCAGCGAAATAAATTCAAATTATTGTTTTGGAAATGTTAGCCACTGAAAGGAAGGGACCTGGTCCATATGTTCATGTACTTGACGGCTGCTAGCCACACTCTATATACATTCAAGTCAATTTTCGTTTTTCGTTCCTATTCTCCTTTCTCCATAAACGTAGTCGTGTGTTTCTTATCGATGTACTTAAATCCTTGTCTTTCCTCGATCAAAATTATCGGGGTCAACTATAATTGAACTCTGACATTTTTCCACGATTGGTTTTCCAATTATTCATTTACACCAACTCCCTGATAATCTTAACCAAAGAGAAAGTTAAATAGCAAAGGGTGAGCGATGCTAAATCTTACTGTGTAAAACAATGAAAATAGCACAATTTAAATTTTCTGAACTGCATTCGACGCAAAATATAGGTAAACTACTCTCAATAAAAGAGATAGTGCTGTTGTTTATCCACAGGTTTAAGTGCTTGTGGAAAAACATCAAATATATTTCGAGAGATACCTTAGTATTATTTTTATGTTTATTTATCTCATTTATTTATTTAAATCAACATTTTGTTTAAAATATATACTGTTTCTACATAACTCATCGTCGAGATTTGTTCTTTAAAATATGTTATCGTTTGTATCTATACCAGGCAGACTGATCACCTGTGCAGTACCTAGGATTAATAAAATATGTGATCCAGACATTATAGAAGCCTTAATATATGATTGTATGTTGATGCTGCATCAGCTCTGTCTGTAAAACGGTATACATACCAAACCACTTTCAGGAATAATTGTTTCAACAACAGGTCACGTGTTATCAATTAAATACGCACACCAAAGATAGCATCTTTATGTCCTTGTATCATTGATTGCTTATTATCAGAAAAGTGCATCTACATTCGTTATCTTATTGTTTGTAAACAAAATGGTTGGACATAACTTATTCTGGCTCATGGATTCCTCTTTATAAACGATTTCATGTGTGTGGAGTTGTCAATCTGTGTGTGGAGTTGTTAGTCTGGGTGAAGAGTTGTCACTCTGGGTGTGCAGTTGTCAGTCTGTGTGTGGACGGACTTGTCAGTCTGGGTAAGGAGTTGTCATTCTGGATGGGGAGTTGTTAGCCTAGATAGGGAGTTGTCAGTCTGGATGGGGAGTTGTCAGTCGGGGTGGGGAGTTGTAAGTCTGGGTGTGGAGTTGTCAGTCTGGATAGCGAGTTGTCAGTCTGGGTGTGGAGTTGTCAGTCTGGATAGCGAGTTGTCAGTCTGGATGGGGAGTTGTCAGTCTGGGTGGGGAGTTGCCTTCGGGGTGGGGAGTTGTCAGTCGCGTAGGGGAGTTGTCGTAGTGGATGTGGAGTTATCAGTCCTGGTAGAGAGATGTCAGTCTGGATGGGGAGTTTTCAGTCTTCGTGTTGGGTTGTCAGTCTGGATAGCGAGTTGTCAGTCGGGGTGGGGAGTTGTCAGTCTGGATAGCGAGTTGTCAGTCTGGGTGTGGAGTTGTCAGTCTGGATAGCGAGTTGTCAGTCGGGGTGGGGAGTTGTCAGTCTGGATAGCGAGTTGTCAGTCGGAGTGGGGAGTTGCCGTAGTGGATGTGGAGTTATCAGTCCTGGTAGAGAGATGTCAGTCTGGATGGGGAGTTTTCAGTCTCCGTGTTGGGTTGTCGTCCGGTTGGGGAGATGTCAGTCAGGGCGAGGAGTGCAGAAGGAACCTTGATTACTTTCGTACAGTTCACGTTTGACCTTGACACCAAAAGATTGTACAACAGTATATAAGAAGCAGCAGCTGTTATAGCTAAGGAAAGTACAGAGTTGTTCTACAAGATATCCAGAGCTTAAATGTTAGATAATTTTAATAAAAAAAATCTTTAGACATTAATTCAAGTGACTTTACTATTTGATAAATGTTTTGATAAGATGATTTTTGTTTCTCTAACCTATTTTCAGAATCTTACACATGCTATTTGTCCATCTTAACAGATAATCGTTTCTCTATAAATGTTCATTCTTTTTCTTGTTTATCTTTTCATGAAGTTAAGATTTCATGGTTAGGAATCACTTACCTATCCTATTATCTACATATTTTATATGTTTATAAACAAGATTAAACAACTCTGAGAATGATAAACCGTTTCCCCTGGGTATTCTGTTTTCGAACGTCATTAATCTTCACTAAGATGATTTGAAAGCAACCCTTGTTGAATAACACATGTACTTAATTATACAATTATTTCCTGGAGTGTTTGCTTCTACGGCTAGATAGTGTTCGTACTAGATGGTACCATTACATTTTTGTTAGGCAAAATCCCACATTACAATAACAATATTTACACAATTTTAGAACATGTTCTAAACACTCGCTCCAGATTTGTCTATGTTAACGAAACGCCCTTTCTTATATTTTACGCGTAACGATAACGTTATATGAACTTTGATTTCAGAACATTGCACTGGATGAGCGATTTAAATTCTGAGCTTTATTATTCCGGAAGCGATTTACAAAGACAACTGGAAACAATTTGACGAAATTAGAATCTCACATATCCATAACCGTCAATATCTACTTTATTTAATTATTTATAAAAATGTAATCGTTTTTTCGTTAAAAATGATAAATAAACAAAGAAAATATCGACACGTTGACAGATTCATAATTCAATTACAAATTAGATGAAACTAGCTTTATATATATGAATAAAGAAAGATTCACAAGGAGACTCGTACAAGGTACAAGGATGATAAGACAATGTGTTCCGGAAGAGTAACCGTCGTCTGCTTCGTCATGTAAATCTTGATCAATCTTAGGAAATAACGTCACGTTCTCAAATGAGAACAAGGTATACAACAACGTAACCAACAAGAAAACTAGCAAGCAGCAAACACGTCCAGCTTCTTATCACACAAAGAAATAGCGTATTTCTTAATGAGAAACAATGTAATTATGACCACCGTAAAACGTCCCCACAATCCTCGTCAACCGAAACCTCTTGAAAACTGTATTGTTAGTTTGTCAGCTGCCTACATTTCGCATGAAAATCTTGATACTTGGAACAAACCCTTGAATATCGAACCAACTGCAACGTGTGAAACAGGTTGGGGATGCGGGACTGTTGCTACCGAGAAAAGAAAAAAAATCATGATAGGGAAATTGAAATGATTACGTTTATCATACATTTTGATGGGAAGCTGTCCATGTTGGTGTCGTTGTAGGAAAAGATCGAGGTAAGCGGCTTATGTACATGTAGAAGACTTTGTCTTGTCCATGATTTCTAAATCTGACAGGTATATGATTAACTTGGTCAATAAATCTGTTTAAAGACAGGACGCCATTAATATAACGGAGGACATGGTATTATCTTTGTCACATATGTTGATAAGCTCTTTGATAAATTAAGCCTCGCATAAAGATAAAAACAATAGATTTTCGAGAAGGATCAAGTTTGTTCCTATATATATACCAATAGTTTGTTGAAAGATCGTACAGCCTTGATATATAGGGGGCAAGAACGGGGGTCAAGTAGTTCCGTTACCTTACTTACAGTCAATGAACATGTATATCAATCAGAAAAGAAAAAGTACTTATTGATAGATGTCACCCATAAGTTGCTGCATTTGACCATATTTATATGCCGTGCTCTGAACTCTGACCTTGTTTCATATCATATATGTCGGTATCAAGTTGGTTAACATTATAAAGGGACGTCATTTTTTGAGTCATCTGCATATGGTATGATTTTTAAATTACATAACATTTTGAGTGTACGTTTAAAATATTTTACTGTTTTACCATTGTATTATTCAGTTTGAGTGTACCTATTGAACGTTTTACTGTTTCGCCATCGTATCATTCAGTTTGAGTGTACCTATAGAAAGTTTTACTGTTTCGCCATCGTATCATTCATTTTGAGTGTACGTTTAGAAGATTTAACTGTTTCGCCATCGTATCATTCAGTTTGAGTTTGAACTCGGATTCTTTTGATGTGTCCATAGTTTCTTCGTTGTTCTCACAAACTTTAAATTGGGAAGTAATGAATATTTTTGTGTAGTTTCAGCAAAACGCATATCAGGCCTTAAGATCTAGGTTGATAAATACTGATAAAGAATGTTACGGTGTGATAAAGTACATTGTAGACCACCTGTTGATAAAGTAGGTCATGCACTTATAGAATAAGCTACAGCCACGTAATACCAATTATCCTTATTTATACAGATTTATGCTACCAATATAAACCTATTGTTTTCGGTTGACGTTTTTTTTGGTAGACACCAGGGACCCCCTATTCTGACTTAGTGATACCAGATACATCACAATTGATTGTGGGGTGAAATCACATTGACTTATCGGGGTCACGTTAACAATCATGGCGTTATTTTCCAGAAGAATTTGGTCCGCTGAGGTCACGGATTTCAATTTAAATCGCCTTCTGAGCTTCATATTAGGGACATAGAGACGATATAGAGTAATCATACAGTCTTTGATTGTTTTAATAGACTAACGATAATTCAATATAAAGGAATTACTGATGATAGGCTCGATTGGTCAAATAGATGAACACGTCGAAACCTCCACTTCCGGTTTACGGTCAACTACATCTGTGTGCCTCTGGCTGAGGATTCAATTTGTCAAACTCAACGTGCCTACATCTTAATGATTTTATCTTAAAATTATTTAAATTTGGCAAGATTTGAAGAATGAATACATCATGTTGTATTGTCGACCCTAGAAATTAAGGATCATTCTATTCTTTACAAAGTAAAAAGACAGTTACGGATATGTGAGTAAAGCAATTCCAGATTTGGTTCCGTATATAGTCCTCCTCCATAGGGACAACAACAACAGACAATGGCTAAGTAAAACGTGGGAAAACGAAAATCATCTGTAACGTCAATATTGTGAACTACATCTCAGTAACAGTGAACCAACATTTCCCATTTAGACGTAACGAGAATTTATCAAAACTCTGATAAGTATACTCTGAAAAATAATACTTATACAGATATGGATATTGCCTGTCCAAGAGATTTTGTTGTTGTGTGGTTGGATGTCATGTTCATGTTCCGACGCTAATTAACATCAAGCATTGTTAGCGTATTTCTTTGATGTGGATGACTACTACAACGTAATGCACGCGGGTAAAAGTTGCACTGATAAGTAAAATAGATAGACACTACATTTATACCAACCACTCCACCTCCTTGTCTCTTCTTAACCTGCTGATCTAAAGCATTTTCATATCATAAGATAATGTTTAGTTTAGTACATTTTTGCCAGTGATATACAGCAAAAATAACACTTTAACAGATTTTCGCCAATGAAAAGAGAGAACACAAACCATCAGATAAAATTGACAAATCATAAAGCTCGGTACAAAAAACACAAAACCAGACATCTGAAGGGGCTGTTTACTTGTGACATGACTTTCATTTCCATGGCAAACGTTTATTTCCGTGAAAGTCAGCAAACACTGCAACGCAGATTACATTACCTGAGATCACATCCAATCCCCAACCGAACGTCTTGAATGCGGAGCTAACACGTTAGGCATTTTAAAAGGTTCGTGTGATCGTGTGTGTAGTATTTTTTGTATTTTTCACGAGTGCGCAATATCACCCACAGTTGTGAAATATATTTGCTATTACTGAGGACACTATTAAATATGCTCTTTTTATTGATTTTAGTGTCCGAGTAACACGCCAATAAAGACTTCCCTTAAGTCTTCAGGGATGAAGACGCATTGAGCGGCCATCTATCATTTCTCACGACTCGTTCCTATTCAAATTCATCTACGTCAGCACGCTCGGCCATCGATGTGTGAAGACAGAAAATATTTCAAAAGTTTGCAAAAACTACATCCCGTGAATGACAGAATGAAATACATCTGACATGGAAAACAAAACCGTGCATCAACACAACCGAGGATGATCGACCTGTTTACTAGGCTTGGACTTGGGTGTTACGATTACGATTCATCCTATTAGGGTTTTCCTTGCTACAAAAACAGTTCAGGACCAACATGTCTTGATATCTCTCCATTGACACCAAGATATTAAATAGTTTTAATTATAATTGATGTATGTATAACACGAGATTGTTCCGACGAGGTAGCGTAAGGTTACACAAGGTAAAAGTGTCGCAAGAAACGGTCCAGCATGAACAGTAGCACACGAGAAGCGGACATGTACATTAATTTGCTCTCTTTCTCCCTCTCTCATCGGCAATGTTAATGATGTCTTCATGTCATGGGTAATGTTGATGGTGACATCATGTCTTCGACATTGCCATTATCAAATCCTCGGCAATATTGATGATGCGATCAGGCCACCGACTATGTCGATGACGTCATCGAGATCTTCGCAATGTTCGTGACGGCATCAAGTTCGCGACAATTTTCTTGATGCAATCCACTCGCCAAAAAATGTTGATGACGTCATCATGATATGAAAATGTTGATGAAGCGGACAAGTGCTCGATACTGTTGATGCTATCTTCATGTGATCTGCTTTTCCTTCTTTTAAAGCTTCTCACAAAATTAATTGATGTCAGATGTGTGTAATTAAGATAAAGAGTTTCCCACCTGTGAAGCGATTTACTGTCTGATCTAATATAACTATTTTGTTTTCAGAAAAACTGAGGCATCAAAGAGGCGAATTTGAATTTCAAATAAACTGTTTTAAGAACAATTGCGATTTCTGGTATTTCCATTCCTCCGAGTCAACGTTGAGTCTAATAATAATCAAAGTGGAGGAGGTATATCATGACGTATTTTTGTTGATGAGGTGTTGAAATATTATATCATCAACCATTACAGACTCAATATATCGGCATTAAATCAATGGAAATTTTCTGTGTAACTGACTTCACAACTATCATGCTACTTTAACTGTAATTGTCATGTTAATGAGATTGTTGATGAAACAATTTCAAGGCACAGCTTCGAGGAAAACGAAAAAACGACTGAACGTTACCGAAAAAAATATAATCACTTTTTCACTTGATAAATAAATGGGCCGATATCGGAAACAACGACCAAACATGGCAGATTTCACAAGATGTTTACCTTGACCTTAAAACAATTGATTGATTCTACACTTACTGATAATTACAAGATGACACTTAACTCGTTCCCTTAAGGAATATATTTAACATACTTTCGTCCCGAGAGATTCCAACTCACAGCCAAGGACCAACAGCGCCTAACGTAAGCGAGCGGTTACGTTATAGTTTTAAAGTTATAATCAATTCTAACCAAATTAAGAACATTTGTATTCCATATTTCGAACCAAACAATGCGAGAATATGGCAATCTTCTCGTCAAATGATGAAACAAATTAGATTATTTTGTTGGTTATGAAAATTGCTTCAAAAGTTTATTCCTTAATTGAACTCAATATTCAAACGAGAGTTAGTCTATCCGATGTAATTGATAACAAAACTGTGGTTGTGACTCGAACTAGATGTCTCCCTTTATTTGCCAAGGATATTTTTCCTGTTCGCTACAAAATATTAACACGTTAAGAGATCCATAATATCAAGTTATGGTAATACGATGGCACTACTCATTTACATCAACCATATCTGACCCATTTTATCAGATCAAATGGTTGATTAAGTGATACAGGATATTTGGCTTCATTTGACCTTGGCCTAAGACGACGACATCCATTTATTCATACCAGATTTATTTCATGGTTCAAAAATTGTAGGGTTCAAATATCATAATGCAAATTGTGTATTAATTTGTCCTTTTACCTCAGGTTAAGACCACAGTGACATATAAACTGTTCACTGCACTTGGCTTGTAAGTGTTATTCTTAGGCCTCACGTGTAAGAATGATATCTTTGAATGTTCAGACGACTTTTCGATGATCGTCTGAAGATGTCGGTGATGCAGGTTCAAACTGCATAAAGACAGATTCATAATTTCTGTTAACCTTAACACATTACATTTCTTATCTACCAATAAAGCAGGTATTTATTTTATCATACCTGAAAATAATACAGCCTTTACTGATTTATCATTATTTGTTAATGTTGATCAATGGCACATCTGTAGAAATTAGACTATGGAGTTAGTGGCATGTCTAGACCTGAAGAAATAGTTAAATACATTTTAATAACAGTCATTTTGTTACTGAAATAGTATAAGGTAATAAAACGATCAGTTTACATACGAGCAGAAATGTTCTGAGATCAAAATGAAAAATTCAATGACATAGAGTCAGAAAAACAAGTCAGAAAGGTGTCCATGTTTCTCGATATTATTGTATAAATCATTTCTGAAGTTTTCAGCTGGGTAACCTAAGGGAAAATCTGGATCTCTATTTCATTGTGCAGTAGATCAAAGATACGTACATTATGTTTCTACACTTCCAATACTTCTAGTCAAGTATTTTATGCACTGTCTCTCAATCACGAGATTCACCATCTTCCTTAATGGTCGAACGAAAACATTTGTTGATAACAAGTGTGTTTGCAGTCTCTATTATAAGACTAGTTAACCCTGGTTAGGTATAAAAATATGATGCTCCAGTGAACTAGGACAAGTTATCACCCATTGTACCTTTTCCAGCTATAATACAATACCGCAAGCACATAGCAAGTATTCCATTGATCTATTAATCATCTGTGTCTTTAAAGCAACAATAGACATTTCACTGTACATACCAACTTTTACTTCCGAATCACGATTTCTATACACCAAAGTTTGCTTAGAGAGTCATGCCAAAGGCCTGCTTGGAAAATAACGATGTATATTCTCAAAATCTCGACATTTTACCTTCAAAGGTTTAATAATGCTTTTTGCCTACTTAAATTTGCTTCCATATTTACGATTTTTACAATCTAAAATTTGCTCCAAGATTACGATATTGATTTACCAAGGTTTGTTCCTGAAATTGCTTTTATATAGAGTTATACTGCTGACGGCAGGATCTACAATCCACAGAATATCGAAAGGTCCAAGATGATATTGTGATCTTATTGGTAATCATTTTCTTGTATTACGTTTCCGGCTTTTCACTTTCACTAATTAC
This sequence comes from Ylistrum balloti, assembly GCF_031769215.1. NCBI lineage: Eukaryota > Metazoa > Mollusca > Bivalvia > Pectinida > Pectinidae > Ylistrum > Ylistrum balloti. The sequence goes on from NW_026782039.1 coordinate 54,872, forward strand.
AATGTACCCAGGTCTTAGATTTATAAATAAAAATAAGAACAATAGTTTTGTCTATCTGTATCTGTTTTACAGATCATTGTTAGATGTTTGTATCATTATTATGTATATGTGTGGTTTTTGTTTTCTGTCCTTGTTATCGTTAACACGGTTGTTGCTGTAAGTTAGATGCTATTCTATTGGCTGTAAAGTACTCTTATGATAACTTGTAATTGTTATTTCATATCTATTATTAGAACTGAATGTTAAGTTACATTCCATGAAGATACTTGAAATTATGCTAAGGTTGTAACCGAAAAGGAGTTTGTAAATCCGGAAATACACAATGCATCACGTTATCACGTTCTGAGAAGACTTGATGCTGACAGAATCCAGGAAATCTGTATTGGAAGATCCACATTCTGGTATGTTTTACTGATCAATACCAAACAGCTTTCCTTTATATCTTTCCTTCTGAATGAAATTATCTTTTACGAACCGAACTGTGACTCAGAAAATGATTGCAGTGTTACCGAGACTGTGATTACGAATATTTGGATGAATATGGGTGTAACATACATTTAAGTGTTGGTTATCACCGGTTTTCTATAGGGTTTTTTCTACCACGTCTTAGAACCCGATTTTTACCTTAAATACAACAGTAAATCAGATTATATTTCCAACTTAGCCTTTGACAAAAAAGCAGAATTACATGCGGTATATACTGATTTTTCAAAGGCTTTCTGACGAAAAAGTAGAATTACATGCGGTAAATACTGATTTTCTAAAGGCTTTCGACAAAGTGGACCACAGATTATTATTGTACAAGTTAAAATTGTATGGCGTACAAAGTGGACAACAGATTATTATTGTACAAGTTAAAATCGTATGGCGCACAAAGTGGACCACAGATAATTATTGTACAAGTTAAAATCGTATGGCGTACAAAGTGGACCACAGATAATTATTGTACAAGTTAAAATCGTATGGCGTACAAAGTGGACCACAGATAATTATTGTACAAGTTAAAATCGTATGGCGTACAAAGTGGACCACAGATTATTATTGTACAAGTTAAAATCGTATGGCGTACAAAGTGGACAACAGATTATAATTTCACATAGTAGCATGTTGGTTTATTACTTATCTAAAAGACAGATTGCAGCGTGTTACTGTCATTTGGACAACATCCGGTTGTTTTGAGGAAAATTCCGGTGTGCCCCAAGGTTCGATACTTGAGCCTTAACCTTTTCTTGTCATATTCAATGAACTGCTATCTGTCGTAAAACAACGATATGGTACCCTTATTAGTCGTACTGTTTCCAAAGCAAAGCAAGTGCTCGGCTTTATAAAACGTATATGTACAGGTTTTACACAAATATCTGTTTTAAGGGCTTTATACGTAAGTCTTGTTAGGAGTCAGTTAGAATACTGTTGTCAGATCTGGACTCCTTACCAAACATCTTTAATTCACTAAGTGGAATTTGTCCAAAGCAATTTTTTTTTGTTTTAAGGCACACGTCGATTACAAGTCCATGTCTTACGCTGTCACCTGTAGATATTTTAGTCTTTTCTAGCCTCGATCACAGCAGAATAGAATATGCTTTTCTTTTTAAATGTGTAAATAATGCTTTTGACTGCCCATATTTAATCAACCAAACGTATGTCTAGTCCGTAGGCGAAATCTACGGTCAATTTGTTTCAAAAAGTTTTACTGCTAGAAAAGTCGGATAAAGGTTAGAAAAACAGTGTTTTAAACAGTATTCAATACAACTTTAACTGTCTTGATAGGCACCAGACTGATATATGTTTTGTTTATATCTGGCAGAGTTCAAGATAAATTTAAAGAATATTTCATCACTAGTCCCATCTGCATTACCCAAGTGTATCTTTTAGTCTGTGACAAACATAAGTGACAGTAATATACGTGTGGTGTATTGTTGTTATGCATTCTGTAAGTGGACCCTTTGGTCCATATAGAAATGGAAATAGATTAAATTAAAACGCGTCATAAAAACCTGATTTCTACCCAGAGTTTACTGATAAAACCCTCAGTACCTAAAATACCATGATGAAATCGTTACATTCCCATGGTTTGGAATTTGGCGTAGTTGTCTTGGGTGTTCATGATAAGAAGACTCCGAGCTAGATAAGGTATGAGTGTCCATCATCTTCCAGGGAATGCGATATCTGTGTTTAGCAGTATAGCAACGTATAAAATTGTTACATATATGCGAGCTTTCTTGTACACCAGTTCGAACCTGGTATGAGTAAAAACCGGAAAAAGCCTGATATCATGAACTCGTTAGATAGACCATCATCATAATGTGATATAAGAACATACTATATTGATGTAACATGTATGTAGATACAATAATGTACTTATAAACTCATAAAACAGGTCTTCATATTGGTTGTTTTATTTGCTTTTTATAAAACTAAACGCATTCCGGAATAAAATGAAAACATTTTTCGAAAAGAGCAATAACAAACCGTGCTTTATTGGAAAAAAAACTGAGAAATTTTGGAATATATCTTTCAATAACTCATTATATCTCGTGTTTCTCTAGGATTGTCTGTACATGTTTTATCGTTTTGTTCAACGCACCGCTTTACCGATTGAACAAAGTATTATACGATTGAGATATGAGTGAAAGGAGAGTATATGACGTGTCAAGCACGGGCGTTTGAGTCTCTTTAAGAATAGACTAAGTTTGTCACACGGAAAGCATTATGGTCATGCAGATAATAATAATTTTCTTTTTTTTTTTCTTTATTTTGTGTTGATAACTCGAAAATTTGACTTTCTAAATCGAAATTTTGACATAATATCTCGAAATTACTTTTTATCTCGAACGTGAAAAACAGACTTATCTTATCTCTGCGCCCCCAATGCTCTTCCAAATAGCATGTACTTAACTAAGATTAGCCAACCTTTGAGAGTTTCACGGTGTCTCCATCAACTGAGTGCATTGATACAGATTAAAAAGGAGCGATATGCACACCAAACGAACCTGTACATGAAGGAGCTCTACCATTATACTAAATGTACTCAGCGTGAGTTACGCTCGTGATTTGGCCTCTATTGTTTGTGAACTTGGTGTACTTGTCCAAGTATGTAAAGTGAAAATGATGAGAATGTTTTGCCAATTTCCATATAATTATATTTGTCTCTACAAAGTTTGCTTTTTCACTTACCCTCTCTGATTCTACATTTCTGCAATAACGAGTGGTTGGGTGGCGCCGTGGTAACCCACTCGCCTTTCAGTTTGCCGTCCGTGGTTCAATTCCCGGAATGGACGTGAAAAAGTATTTGGTCACCTGCCCAACCAATAGAATTTATTGCATTATTTACCAAAAACGAAAAAAGCTCTACCTTGAATTTCATGTATTGCTACATTTATTGCCATACTCGACGTTTACTCACAACGCAGCCAGCGGGAACAGAATCATTCCCGAATCCTTACATTGGTCTCTTTTGTAATCGAGCCGTTCTGATCAAATAGATGGAAAAAAGAGTTGTATGGTTCTGGTCTGTCTTTATGCTTACCTAGTCACGAACGCAAAAGGTTCTCGTCGATACTTTCGAGTCATTGTTAATTTACCAGGTTTCTGTTGCGACATAGAGGATCTTGTCAATACCCCAACCTTTGACCGCTCGCGCTGACGTCTAGATGGAGAGAGACTCCGGAAGGAATGTGACGTAGACAGATGCGGCATCGTAATTAGTATGCGACGTAAGGGAAGACACAGGTATTGATATAACAGTTGTGTTCATGTTTATGTCACTGCCACATCGCTCTTGTTCACCGAATTCCACAAGACAAGCACACCCGACAGGGTCACTTATATAACACGTTAACAACAAATATACAACACATACAGGTATAATATGTTTGAAGATAGACTGGGTTATTTACATATAAAAACTTTCGATAGTCAAGGGCTTATTCCCAATATGGCTATGTCAATGAAAAATATCGACAGATGGCGGTTAAATGTATAACACACGATTTTCGAGATATCCAGGTTGATAAAGACTATAGGTCGCCATGCCTGACATTTCATCTTTTTTCTTTGATGCCCGCGAAATAATGACAAGACGAAAATCTACCAAAACTAAATAACAAATACCTTAACTGATAAAAAAAGTTGAAATGGCGTTTTTTTTTTTTTTTTTTGTCCCGGTTTGGCGACATTGCCTTTCGGTATTGATTAACCCGCTCCTTACATAAAGAACAATATAACATTTCATACGAAATGTATTGTTATTGTCGCTTAGTTTCAAGATGTTATACATAGTAAAACTTCATCGCAAACGTATCAAACATAGTTAAAAGGTTTTTCAGCTCCTGACTTACCGTAATTGACTCAAGGTTACTTTTATCAGACCAGTCTTTCAGTTACTAAAATGAATTGTTTTCAAATATTCAAACCGAAAAAAGGTGTTTTTTCACGGAATGATGAAACTATCAATGGTGATATTATCGATTTTAATTTCAAGATATCTATCCCGTATTATCTTAATGAATGTATTAGATAAAAGGAGACTGGCATATGAAGGTCCACTTTTATTTTGACATGTTTTATAATTAATTTGTGTGATATTCATTGATAGAATTTCTACTCTTCCCTATCCACTCCACAAATTACAATACGTTTATGACTAAGTATATGTTTAGACACAGATTTGGTTAAACAACCAGCATGTAGACAATCTACTTTGCTATGAAGAATTCGAACCGAGTTTGGATTTTATTGGAAGCAAATAAGATTTGTATTCTCTCATGAGTGAGTTAGCATTGGAAAGATGTATGACAAAATCTCAAATCTATAAGGCCAACACTAAAGACACACAAATGAATATCACCATTCCGTAAAAGAGTCGCACAAATGTACAGCATCACTCAGTACAAATCATATATGTAAATAGAACCTCTCAAAAATGACAGAGCGCTTCAATACAGAACATACATAAGTTAACAGAACCCCTCAATACAAAGACAGATAAGTTAACAGAACCCCTCAATACAAAAGACACATAAGTTAACAGAACCCCTCAATACAAAGACAGATAAGTTAACAGAACCCCTCAATACAAAGACAGATAAGTTAACAGACCTTTCAATACAAAACATACATAAGTTAACAGAACCCCTCAATACAAAGACAGATAAGTTAACAGAACCCCTCAATACAAAGACAGATAAGTTACCAGAACCCCTCAATACAAAAGACACATAAGTTAACAGAACCCCTCAATACAAAAGACACATAAGTTAACAGACCTTTCAATACAAAACATACATAAGTTAACAGAACCCCTCAATACAAAGACAGATAAGTTACCAGAACCCCTCAATACAAAGACAGATAAGTTACCAGAACCCCTCAATACAAAAGACACATAAGTTAACAGACCTTTCAATACAAAACATACATAAGTTAACAGAACCCCTCAATACAAAGACAGATAAGTTACCAGAACCCCTCAATACAAAGACAGATAAGTTAACAGAACCCCTCAATGCAAAGACAGATAAGTTACCAGAACCCCTCAATACAAAAGACACATAAGTTAACAGAACCTCTCAATACAAAGACACATAAGTTAACAGAACCTCTCAATACAAAGACACATAAGTTAACAGAACCTCTCAATACAAAGACACATAAGTTAACAGAACCTCTCAATACATGATACATAAGTTAACAGCATACCATAATACAACGACACATAAGTTACACGAACCCCTCGATACAAAAAACCTCATAAGTTACCAGAACCCCTCAATACAATATACATAAGTTAACAGAACCCCTCAAAACATAGACACATAAGTTACCAGAACCCCTCAATACAAAGACACATCAGTTAACACTCCTCAATACAAAGATACATAAGTTACCAGAACCCCTCGATACAAAGACAGATAAGTTACCAGAACCCCTCAATAGAAAGACACATAAGTTATCAGAACCCCACAATACAAAGACACATAAGTTACCAAAACCCCTCAATACAAAGACAGATAAGTTACCAGAACCCCTCAAATACAAAGACATATAAGTTAACAGAACCCCTCAATACAAAGACACATCAGGTAAAAGAACCCCTCAATGCAAAACATACATAAGTTAACAGAACCCCACAATACAAAGACACATAAGTTACCAGAACCCCTCAATACAAAGACAGATAAGTTAACAGAACCCCTCAATACAAAGACACATAAGTTAACAGAACCCCTCGATACAAAGACATATAAGTAACCAGAACTCCTCAATACAAAGACACATAAGTTACTATAACCCCTTGATACAAAGGCACATTAGTTAACAGCACTCCTTAATACAAAGGCATATAAGTTAACAGCACCCATCAATACAAACGACACATAATACCAACACCCCTCTCATACAAAAGACACATAAGTTATTAATATCTTTCAATGCAAATGTAGTATAAGACACAGTAGGTTTAAGTAGTGTATTAAGTTAAGGATTTAAAAATAATAATTAATATTTAATCGGATGACTGAAATTATTTCTATTGAAGAAAGAGTTCCTAGTTTAAAGACATGACCTCATATTTTTTGCATGAAATAGTCGAACGTAGATTGTCCACAGGAACACTGGTAGCTTAATAAGATCTAATCTGGAAGTGAATTGATCAGGTTTTCGTTTTATCATTTCCCTCTGTTGAATCCCCCATGAAAACGTATTGGACACATCTACAAATGCCAGAAAATAACAGTTGCTGGGCCTCGGAGACCCTAGTGATTTATAGATTAAAGATAAAAAGTGTATTGTTGAGATACCCAATAACTTCAACATTGAGTCCGATATCAAGACAGGCAGATGTCATACATCACTCTTCTGAAATCAAATATATAATTCTATAATGGAAATCTATTTGACGTAACACCAACGACCTCGTCAATCTTGCCAGTCTTTTGGTGCTAATGGAACTAGGTCGACCAATAAAAAGGCATGGCCATCGTCGTAATTGTTACAAAGTGCGAGACAAATCCAGTCAATTGTGGTCTTTGTACGTAGTGATTGTCACCATCACTGTATAAATGTCACATTCTCACGTTCAAAGCCCTGCGTTTCAGGCAAGCAGTTTGCTGTGGAGCTTCTCTGTAGAGATGAGAGTTACACAAATAGATGGGGCTGTTGCACAATCACATACAGACATGTCGTATTGCAGTTAAGAAGCTGTCACAGTTCATTTCATTGTGAGAAAAGATCGAAGCAAGCGAATGGTGTAGAAGAGTTTATCCTGTCCCTGATCTTTAATGCAGGTGGTTATTTATGATGGACATAGTCAATAAATTTCTTCGTAAATCAAAAACAAAAATCATCAATTAATTTGAAATTGAGACTGGAAGGGCTTTACAAGGGTCTTCGATTAACATAGTCTGGTTTGAAAACAAACACAAGCCAGCCAAAGGAAGGACACGGGTATGCCAATAATAACACCAATATTTCCCATCAGTCTTAAGGAATACTTCCAAACAGACACTATGTGGATGTTACCATTCAAAACATATATTGACATATTAAATAAGTACTTTAAACGGTAATTCTAAACAATAGGTTATTTTTATGCTACATCTTTCTCCATGTCACCCCTGATCAACAGCTAAACATATGTACTTTCAAGTAATGTATTAACTATGATACAAAATAGCTTAGCTCTTTATTCTAAACAGATACAAATCTCTGTACTGATTTTAAATTTAAAAAACTTATCCCTAATTCATTCTATTTCAAAGAAATACTGTTACAGTGGTGAGACATGCTACGAACATTTGTTTTATCAACCCCACTAACACACCACGTTGGAATAAATGAATTACTAATTAGGGGATGAGATGTCTTGCGAACGTATTGATAACATATTAACAGGTGATTTATTGGTGTTAATTAATGGACACAAGATGTCCACATCGGAAAAGAATGTGTTGGCCTCAAGTTGAACTGTCGTCTGAATAACCGTAACTTAGTGAATACGTTAGACGTAAAATCACGGTAGCAAAAACTGAGAATGCAGACCGAATCTACATTTGTATAGCTCAACGGAAATATTAATTTCGAACAATGGGGTCGATGACATCTCATCAGGCTGTAACATGGTACAGACTATACAGTATGGATATGGAATTGTAAGTCATGGCTTATCTACTTTTTTCTTTGATATAAACTTGTTAATTCAATCAACCAATATATACATAATGTACAGGACTTTCACGTTCAATTAGTAAGAAAGAATTAAAATAAACACCAGAATTGCTGGACGACTAACATGAACATGAAAGAATAAAAACGTCAAACGGAATCGACTCTTGGAACTTATGTATGTACGAGGAAAGTTTCTATAGTAATATATATATATATTAAGCAAAAAAAATCCTAATTTAAACTCCATTTCAATAATACTAAGGGAAATATGAACAAAAGAACGATTTACAGTGGGACTCTTGAGAAAAATTACCAGGAGAATAAAATTTTTATATTTATAAGTGTCTTTTGTTTCACCACAACACCCGCCACGTACATCTCGAATGATAAAATGGTAAACAAGAACGGAACCAATAGGTAAACTACCGAGCATCACGCATGTACAGCTTCATATCACGATAAAACAGTGTGATATATAGAGGATACTTAATGGCTTCTCATTATAAAGGATAACGGCAAGTCATTATTTTTTGTTTTTACATTTTAAAAGGAAAAACAGATGCATAAAAAGCCGAACTAAACCTAAAATGCAGCGACGATAAAAATAGGGAAATTAAGCTAGTTTTAGACGCCAGGCCGCGGTTGTTCAAATGCTGGTTAGACATAACCAGTGGCTAGTGAAAAGGTGGGGTTTCCAGCAATGCTAATTTCCCATAACGGTCGGCCTAAAGATTTTTTTCACCCTTCGAGACCACTCACTGATACATAGCTTTGTGCCATTAAAGGCGGTACCCTTGACTTTACATTTAATCCATATTAATCGATGACACACTTGCCCAATTAATTAATTATGTGACATAATTACTAAACTATGGACGCCGATGTCACAAAACAGATAAAAAATGTTATTTTAGTGAAATAAGAAAGTTCGAACCATAAACTAAATACCAAAATACTAAAACAATAACTATAATGCCAATAAATTAATTTGTTAAACATTTGTAAAAAAAAAAAAAAAAAAAAAAATTCTTAACAAATGACATTTTGAATGTCTTCCACATTCAGTCCATTCAAAAGTGGCGAAACATCCATAGATGCATACTATATATGAAGAGTTTCAAACAAAACTCGACCATATTTCCCAAGCGCGCAAAACACCAAGTCTTCTTTCAGATTCTAGGACGAAGACGCCATATTGGATTCCAGATTAGGTGGTTTAATGTCTAAACCAACTTAAATCTATCACTTACGTTCTTGTTAGAATATTGATTCAGCAGTTGGAAGAACATTTGATTTTTGTGGTTGTTAGGGAACATGACGGCCATTTTGAAAGTTGAAATTCAGCTTTAGTGGTCTATTAGTGTAGGTGACCGTCCCCTATTACTAATAAAACCAAGTGTAAATTTTATTTCAGTTCACTTTACAATTCTTCAATCCAAAACAGGTCCCCCCCCCCCCACCCCTCTCGTTAAAAAAGTACAAAGCAATATTGTCAATCAATTTTAATGACTTTGCAAATAACTTATTTTCTTTATTCTATACTATTTGAAGATGGTTTTTAGCACATAATTACAAATGGGCTCCAATAGGCAGTTGTATTTTTTACCTTTAGAATAGTATGTTCGTTCTCAAAATAAATCACATTTTTATCTCCTGTTTCCAATGCATTTAAAACTGTGACTTCTTCCTTTTATATGATATCTAATATGTTATCATCAGAATGTCCTTGTTTATTTTTTTTAAGAAATGAAGAAATTACATTGTAGCATTTCCCTCAAAAACCATACATTTTTTTCATTTTTGGCAAAAACGGACGCTATATTCCAGCCTTTTTACATGTTTGGACTTAAATGCCTACCTGTAAACGTACGCATAAAGAGGCTACCGATAGCACATGCAAACTGTTGTATTTGCTTCTTAGGCCATCTTGAATCCTTTAATCAAATTAAACAAAATTGGAAACATTCTTTATCATATCTTAGCTGTATTTTTGTTTTAAAAGATAGGAATGAAAAACATCAAGAAAATACCAACATAACATAATCATAATGCAAACTTAACTTGCATTAAAGTAGAGCATGTGATCGTTCTGATAAGCTCTCCAATACATTCAGCCTCGTATGAATCCAAAAAGAAGTCAGCCAACGTAGGGGCGCAGTTAGTTCCCATAGGTAAGCCAATAGTCTGTTGGGAGGTATTACCATCAAACTCGATAGACTAACAAGTTACATTGAACAACCGAGGCTAGATAGTTTAACGTTACACTAGACAATACGACGTCCCTTTTGAATAGGCCGTTTTTCATTGGATTCTACAATTTTATCTTGTTATCTAGAATATGTAAGAAACACTTAAAAAAAGGTTTTATACCAAATTGGAAAAAAAATGTATACGAAAATTATTTATTTTAATATACTAAAAGACGAAGTGTCAGGTATAAGGTACCATAATAGTAAAAACTGCAGAGATAATGTATACCGGAAGTATTCATTACCGACCTAATTCGTTTTTCCTCAGTTGGCTCCAAGATTTCAAATTCTAAGCCCTTAGCATAACAGACGCGTCCTAATAGGACGAATTAGCTGTGTGACGCAGTTTATTTCATTACTTGACTCATCTGTTTTAGTCTAAATTTATACTGAAACGAACTAGTCACGTGTGTGCCTTTTGCCTTTATCCTACAAACAAAATGTAATACATATGCATAATGTATTTTATATCGTTTATACAGGCATGTCTACACAAAGAAACAAATACTTTCAGAAAACTACCGGACGTAAGGATTCTGATAAAAATATTATCAGTAAAGAAAGCATTTTCTATTCATGTTGATTGTTTACAGTAGAACAATTTTTTTTATTATGTCCTCATCCGTCATCTTTAATTGTACTTGCTTTTTTTCTGTTTTCAAACCAACACGTCGCACAACAACAACGAAATATTCAAAGCATTACACACTGTGTGAGAAGAAGCAGTGAACAGTGGAACCGTTGTTTTAGTCACTACCAAAAATAAGTAAAGACAAGTTGTCTTATATGAGTTTAAATTATGATTATGTAAAGTCTGGAATGAGAAATGTTGTGTTGAAATTTACAAGATTTCGTTATCAGATATGATTTTTATTGACAGTATTATCATCAACAATATGAGATTTTATAGGTATAATCATTCACAGTCTATTACAACCGAGAGATTTCTTTTACACCTATTAAGTCGTAAAATGTCTAGTCATCATGTTTTTAATTCAGTATTACAGGAAATTTCGATTGATAATCAAAAATATGATTTGAAAAAGAGTTTCGATCATGGAAACGATGTAAGATATAAGCTTCTTGCAGTTGCATTTTTACATCACTGAATTTGTTTTATAATTATTTCATTTTGTCAGCCATTGTCTACCAATTTGCAACACGGAAACTTGTTGTTGTCGTAGTTGAAATGTGGCAGTTAATCCCTGACGATTGACGTCTGTTTGTCGTTTCTACCTAGTATTTTTATATAAAAATGTCAAGGAAAAGATATTTAACTAGTTGTCTTCACAATCACAAATATAAGGCATAAAAAAATATTGTCAAAGACTCACAAGTCAGTTACCTTTCAACAAAAAATTCGAGTAAGATACAGTATAGCCAAATAATGAATTAAAACGCATCGTACAGCTCTTTTTGTCCTTGTAGGACTTGTCAGTGATGCTAAGTACCGAATCGTTTAAACATCGGTTGGGAGATGTACTAGCCCCATGATTCAATGAATTTTGTAAGTTCCATAAATCTGATCATTTTAGGGCAATGCCAAGTACATATGTGTATCCTGAAGCGTTCCACTACTGGATAAATAAAAACATGTCATGCAGGTTACGGCAAACCTCGGGGAGTGAAAGCTCACTAGCATGTCTACCACCTGCAATCTCATACATCAATGATCTTCAATTTGGCCACAATCAATATTTCATGTATTTCGTCAGGACAACACATTCTACCAAACGGACATTCTGATAAAGTCTCCTTTGGACCATGACTTTCATGTTATATTCTATATCTAAAACGCTATATTTGCTATGTTCTACGTGACGACTATATATTAATTGCACCACGTTGTATAATAATCGTGATTATTTCAAATTTCTATGTAGCAGCCTTCCTGCATTCCCAGCCTACGGTGTTTAAATGTCGCAGGTGTTTCGATACACAAGGGTCTGTTCCCAATATCAACATTTTTTTGTTCAAGATGTCGTCAAGTGACAAGCAAGCTATACGAAAATATCCTAATTTATAACCAGAGACACTCATTAATGCGAAATGATAATTTGAATGGAGTGGAAACCCGTCTTAATACTTTTGCGTCAGAAATTAAATATTCCTCTATTCTGCCGACATTACCTAGATCCATTGTATACCAAATTCATTTTAAGTAATTCAAAATTATCTCTGAGCGATTGAACCAAGGAGGCAATCCTTTGACGTGTTCAACCTTTCTACCGCTTTGCCAATGCTGTTTAAACGTTTTGCTAGTCACACGTGACGCAGATTTAAGCAATCATCAACGCAAGCCGTTACAAGGAATCGGCGAACCTCCACCGCAAGCCATTTGTGTTCGTAACATACTGCAACTTGACTGCGCATACTCATATTTCGCTAGAGGGCTAATCTTTCGTCATTAGGGTCGAAATGAGAATTTCCGATGTTTTGCATTTTAACAATTTTGTGTTATCCTTTGATTATGAGTGAGGGAAGTATTAATATCTTGTCACAAAAATAAAATCATTTCCTTTACGCATTTTCCCTTTACAAAGGCAAATTGAATGTTCATTGTTTGATGGCGATAAGACTCATCATACTGGACCAATAGCATTCATTAAGTGTTACATATTAATAACGATTTGATCTATATTCACCATCTATTCTGCTGAATTAAAAGACATGGTTTATGGTAAACTGATGTTTTAGTTCTGAAAAATACATTGATGCAGATGAATATTACAGGGAATTAATAACGTCATGCTAAAGGCAGAATCCTATTAAAAGTTATTTTTATCGATACCACTGTCATAAAAGGCCTCCCATATAATTTGTTTCCACGATACGTTAATTCAAATATAAAGATCAAACGCTTCATAGGGAAATAGGCCATCGCTTTTCAGTGATCACATATTGCAGAAATAGATTCCTTGCCACGAACCATACCTCAAGTCAGCAATATTCATAAACGTAAAACGGCCTATCTACAGCTTATTTTTGGCGTCTTAAATTGTGTTTGTTAGTTCATATAGGCCATACAGTTTGATCCTTGTCCCTTGTTATTATATTTCTTACTATATTTCCGGAATACAAAAAGAACTAGGATTGCTAGACAATGAAAGAAACCCTATCTACACATTATCCAATCTTTTGAAAGAGGAAATGAGGCTTATCATGTCTCCGTATTACAATTATTGGAATTAATGAGTTTTAATGAGCAGGATATAAATTTCACAAAACTCCATATAAACAGCCTTTTTTATACTATTATCTTAAGCAGTCATATTCTGAATATTCCATATTCTGAACATTTCCATTATTCGAATGAATGAAAACGTGGCATGCAAATAATCTCGGCAAATTTCGGGAACTAAAAGTTTACCAGCAGTGCCTGTTACCTATTCAATAGTACCTTTTGATGTAAATACAGAGTTAGATACGTTAGTCTTAAACATCGCTTCAAACTACATCATAAAGCTGTTTCGTCCTGATAGTGCTCGTCAGTGATGCTACGAAAGCTTTTGGTGGACATATTGCGTTAGTTTTCAACATCATCCCCTTCAGTATATATACATTGTTGGTAGAATTTTCCAACAGAACATTGGCATCGGAAATAAACTATGGCTCATTTTTGGCTAACTTAATACGGCAGTCTCTTCTACATCAACACCTAACCTCAATATTTTTCTATAAGATAAATAACTATCCACTAAGCTTTATGGTAAGCGTGATGATTTCAATTTTCCTATAGTAAAATTTCCATTTCTGAATAGCAACAGCCGTGTTTAACCACCCTACATGTCACAAGTGATTAGCTATTGACAGCAAATTAAATACTAGTCATTTTATTTTTATGCGCTCTTTCATGCCATATTTATCACAATTAAAGAGAAATGACTGTTCCGAGAAAAAGTTAACAGATGGTATAAACATAGATGATACACCAAAAATGATTGTTGTATAGCCGTTGTTTAAAATTAGCTTAAGCTAGTCTTTCATGTAATTAAAAAAACCTGCGAGAGTAAGAAAAAAACATACAAAAACGACGAGTTTCTGTCACAAAAGACCTATTCCTTCGATAAATTAACCAGCGCTGTACCAGCCTATGCTTGTTGATACTATCAGAATGAGTGTAACGGTATAACAGCATAGCAGTACTATGATGCTAATTGATAAGCAAAACTAATAGTTTATCAAAATAGTTTATGGAAAATCAAAATATATAACAAATAATAATTAAGCGTACAATCGTCGATGCAATAAATGGAATTAAATAAGAAAACAGGGAAATCATAATAAAAAAAAAAGAAAAAACCTAGTTCATTTTTTATTATTTCCACGTGTTTGTGAAGCGCAATTCCTGCCAAATTGTCAACTTAATCAAAGTTCACACGTCATTCATTCACTGGTGTTTCCACCATAAATAGGACTTCTTTACAGATATTGAAATTAATTCAAACGTATGTCAGTAATCAACGCCTCTTTGTGGATGCGGAACAATGACGTCTGGAGCACCATATAGCACGATTAAAGGTCATCTTGTCGTGGTATAAAATCGGTTCTCGTGATGGACGCGGATTCTGACGTTACAGCTGTGTTGTTATGACGTCATTATATGAATAATAAACTTTCATGAAGGAAGAAATTATGCTTTGGTCGATTATGAGTCTTTTGAAATTCCTTTTCATTTTTTAAACACAAAGGTTCAGTTTTTGTAGTTATTGATTACGGCGCAGGTTAACCGATAAAAACTCCGTTTAATGTAACTTTTATAATCCAGACATGTACATAATAAACAGCTGTATCCTTCATGGCGGTTATGATATATGCAAGCGTTCTAATAAGATAAACACGATAATGACTATTCGACCACAACCAAAATATGCGTTTATCATTTTTGCTCCGGAGTCTAATGTGAAGTGACAACATGGCATGTAAAATTACTGCTATTACTGCGTATGCTTAGTTATTGATTATCACTACATCAATCGCCGGAAGTGACCTAACGTGTACATGCGTTATTAATTCCGGTGACATACGAGATTACCAAAGGTCATGTTAAGGAATCACGGCCAAGGACGTCAATATTTTTAAAAACCCATATTTCATAAATAATTACCGTTCTGATTGTAGGTCATACGGAAGAATAGCTGAAATGCATTCATTTTTCAATGTAACATTGATCTTATCGCTGCGCTTTAATAGTTGAGAAAATACTATACCTAGCTATTTTTGTCCTCCTGAACTAGTGTATAAACATTATAAGATCACAGGAGAAATGTAAAAATGAAGAATGAAATAAGAACAATTTCCGTTCATATCAAACCAAAAAATCGCTTCATTATCATTTCTAGTCAGGTATGAATGTGCTGACGACGTTTACATTTTCATGGTTTCACTGCACTTCTACTTCCCACAGGTTTCATTATTTGTTATCATGGTGCTTTGCTTTTGTTTCACGGATGTGCCAAAATCGGTTGTAAACTTTGGTTCCTTAACTACACATGAATCTGTATAAACACCGGATTCAGCTATGTTCTCAACAAAATCAAGTATTATATGATAGTGTATATTAAACACATAGAATAAGTAGAATGTGGATTATGATCCCAAATTTTTTTTTATCCATCTTGAAAATCTGCATCAGAAAAATCATTCTCCTATAGGAATACTTAACTTTTACACGATGTACATTACCTCATCCAACATCAAAATTAAGAATCGCCTTCATCACTCGCTATTGGAGTTTCCATTACGGAAAGATACAAACAGCAGTATGGCACATGTTTACAGTAAAGTTCACTAAACCGTATTGTATTAAAATAAAACAAAAAAAAACTGGATAGCCCAGATAAATATTCAACATGTATACGATATAAAATATGAAATCGTGATGACATTATTTACTCGGGTGTCTGTATACGACGTTAGTTAGTAAGTTAGTCAGTCAGTCAGTTAGTTAGTTGGTTGGTTGGTTGGTTGATTTATGAATTCAAAGATGTAAAAGAAATTTAAACACAGACTCAAGAACGTTTTGATCGGCTCTTTTAATAATGAAAAAAATATCGACATTTTTGTCGGCCAAAACGACGATACATGCACTGCGAATTTAAAAAATGTAATTTCGGTGATGCCATGATCCAGAAGTAATATCGAACTATACATCACTTTTCCCCACCAATGCTCCAACGATCATCAAGGATTCCTCACCATAGTGTCTGAAATAATACGCATTCCCCCTTTTACGTAAACATCTCATCCTTATAATGATATATTATTCTAAAAACAAGTAAGGTAAACAAATTAAAGCTATCTCATCCTTATAACAAGCAACGTAAACATGTCGGTATGTTTTTGTTGCTTTAGTCCATTTTTCAAGCTTTTCTTGTCCTTGACATCTATAAGTATCTATAAGTACCAAGTAACATTGATACTAAGTATATCTATTACTAAGTAACATTGATACTAAGTAACATATATTACTAGGTAACATTGAAACCAAGCTATACTGATACTAAATGATTATACTAAGTAAGATTGATACTAAGTAACATTACTCAAACATTGTGATGAGGAAATATATACATTTGTGATGAAGATGATGAACCGTTGTCATCTACAAGCGGTAATGAGAAGCGCAACACGGTATTGTCTACTAGCGGCATTGAGCGCATCGGTCCTGTGCTGTCGTCCATTAGTGGCAATGTGCATGGATGTCCTGTGTTGTCGTCCATTAGTGGCAATGCGTTCCTCAATACAGTGTGTGTGTCTGTACTCCTACCATTAGAGCGAGTCACATCTCAACCAGTACTAAAGAAATACTAATATACCATGACATTATTCAGTGTATGCATCCTATGATAAATAAAGCGCATTATACAGCCATATGAGGTGTAAATGACACTAGAGTGACGCCAGACATTATATAATCAAGGTTGCTCTAGAGGGAAAGTCGGATAAATGAAAGGGGCCAGCCCACAGCATCGGTGTTAATGATGCAACATAGAATTTCATATTAGCAAGAATGAAATATCTTAACACTTTTCAGAATTTCGGTAGGTTTCTTTAATTAGAATATAAATGGCGTGTAAAGTAGTCCGATTGCTATTTTCTTGAACTGACACGTGTAACTGTAACAGTATGGACACGATGGTGAAACAGAATATTCATGGTTTTTTTCTAATCTTTGTAAGTATTATTTTTACTTGAGAGTTGTATCGGCATATTAGATTCTAAATCTGAATACAACATATGACATATGTTAGCAGATGTACATCTATTTTAGTCAAACCTAGTGTAAAGAAGAAACATTCACCTAATATCAAAAACAATGAATAATAACCTTTAAATCACGATATCATTTAACTCTTTCTAAAAGTTAAAAATATTATCGATTTAGATCCATTGGTTTTTAAATGAACATTTAAACATTAAGACGATACTCAATTTGACATCAATCAGGAAACCAAAAATTTAACGATCTATATCATGAGTATCTACATTAATACATTGGACACATGTAGTTGATTAGATATTTGAAAAAAATCATGAACATAATTTGTTGATAGAATTCATTATTTTACGATCAGTGTCATGTTTAAGTTTAATCAACATAATGCCATGTAGTTAATTTGTTATTCCCAATGCAGACGCACGAGGGATGTTATTTACATTAAGAAGGATTCAAATCCTCACCCTGACCTTCATTTATTAAGTATTTTATATATAGGTACAATATAGAAGATTAAGGTCATCACAAAATTATATGGCTGTATTTCCTAATTCACATTTGTGACAAATATTGGCCGTATCGGGTATTTTTGAGCCCTGTCATGTAATCACACCACCTGTATATTTAGATCTATAGTCTCATCACCACAATGTCTACAAATAGCCTTTTAGATAACTGGGTATCAAAGCAAAGACACAATAATCCCACCGAATATGAGTGTACAATGATCACGTGTAAAAATAGAAAGAAAACATAAAATTTTGACAACGTTATTTCGTTATCTCGGAGAGTAAACTGTCCTTTTTTCCTGGTAGACAAGGTAAAAAGTCTTTCTAGAAATCTATCAGTGTACTTGGTAATCTTCGCTTTTTGATCAAAATCACTACATCGAGTCTACAACAGTGAATATATAGGTTTCTTCTATATTACACATTTGAGAGGCTTTCAAAACAACTGTACATATACCAAACTTAAACTGAATTGCTCATCATTTTAAACTTCAATATTTGCGGAATGGGAATAAAATAGTGATTCACACTACAGTAAATTTTGGAAATGTGATTGCTTCCTACAGACTTTCAAAAAGTTAAACCAACCAAATTTCTTCGATCGAATTATGATATTATTCTCACAACCTTCTAGTGTTAGTATCCGTTGTTTCTCATTATGATTGTTTCTTCGCTGCTATAGTCCAATATTGATAAGCTTGAATTTCCTAACTTTTCAGCAAATATAATTGATATTGTTGTGTGAAGTGACTGATTTTCTTGTTCAGACAAACGGAGATGATGGGCCATTTATACATCTTAGCATAAACAAAGCTAGTGAAGCTATAATAAAAGGAAACATGGTCCGAGTTACTATCACTGTATTAAGGTTGTGTCCTAAATTATGAAAACAAAGAGGATAAACTAGGGCAAATATTGGATCAATAAGCAAAGTGTATGACAGAAATTGTCAGTACTATAAACCAAAGTATGAAGTTGTATGCTATGCCATATCTAAGTATGCCTGGTTTTTTGTTGTCTCGAACTGTACTCTCAATTTTAGAATTGGATATTTGTAGGGTTGACATAGATAAACGTCCTTCTTTTGTAGATTTTGATTAATATTTTGTTGACAATTCAGTATTTGCTTGCTGTTTTTTATTTTTCTTTTTTTGAGAATAACATGTCTTCTAGTTTTAGAAGTCAAAACATGACGATAACTTTCCGAAAATCATTGATTGAAAGAATCATCCATCATATTTTTATTCTAACATCAACAAAATATTTCCTCGTTCCTCGTTATTGATTATAGAGAATGGTGTGTGAATACATGTTTACACTCTTTTTTCAAGATTTTGATATTGAAGTTTTGTTAGGAAAGGCGAGACTAATCATAAATTCTAATATATAAGATGAGGAAAGTAACAAGCCTGAGGAAGGGATATTATCCCAATGGTCTCGACTGTGATGAAAATAATCAGGTTTTACACAAAAGACTCGTGTATTTCGCATTAAAACAATCGACTTATATATTTAGAGTGTATACTTCCGCTAAAACAATATATAAACACTTTCATTGAGTTTCATGTTGAGAAGGATTACACGTTTAAGTGTACATAATATGGATTCTAATGGCCGTGACCTTTACCTATGTGAAAGTAATTGTTGTCTGTACTTCACATTTCCTGTCTGTATAATCATCATATTATTAGCTTCTCAGCATTATTTAGTGTTTCAGCTTGAGCTTAATCGAATGATAATTTGTTAACCGAAGTATGCGGACGTTGAACCAAGACGACACAAACAATATTCCAGGCAAATTATCTAGAGACCAGTGGCTGACGGAAATAAGCAGGATTCTTACCAGTTATTGGTGTGACGCTGCGACGATGACGGGATGTCATAGAATGGGTTTCCGGAGGTACTATAATGCAAAATATTCAGAGATAAGATTACAAGAACCAAGTAAATGACTGTACAATGTACGCATTCATTTCCCCTCGTTTAATCGATTTTGACATTTAAGAACGATTTTTTGACATGTCGTATTATTCATTGGTTTCTATGATAAATTCAACTCAATAAAAATACATCCTACGCCAAATGTAGACTCGAAGTATTTTTTGTACATTGGAACAAATGTTATAATCGAAAAGACACTCAAGTAGATAGCACCTTATAGTACAAATGTGTATAATCTGGACCATGCCACTATTCGAATTAGTTAAAACATGACATGCAGATTACAGCAAACTTCGGAGATTATTAGACCACCAATAGCATCTCCTACCTACGATCTACGAGATTGTACAAAAGACAAACAAGTGAATAACACATATCACTGAAAATTTAAATAAGATACAGTATAGCCAAACAATGAATTAAGCTTCATCCTACAGCTGTTTCTTCCTTCTTGGACTTTTCAGTGATTTAAGAACCAAAATTTTAAACCAAGGAGACGACTGGGGAAAATCAGAATGATCGAAAAAAGACATCAACATCTGGATGGCGAGGTCCACTGACCCCATAATTCAATATCATTTTTGTTTTAGTTTTTTCATCAACAATTTTACACAGTCTGAATACATGAACAATGTATACCATTTAAGTAATTGCTTAAGATTCAGGTTATTGACAATAAAACACCTTGCCAGTTGTTGCAGATAGTTTGAATTTGTAATCATTAGCGAATGAAATAAGTGCAGTTTCGAGTCCTTGTTCAATCAAGTTTGTTTCATAAACTGCTGGGCTAATGTATCTACCATAGTACTGTATAAAGTGATAGCTACTGTTTATTTCGTTCCGTTGTAACCTTTTTTCCATTTATATGCCGAATTTCGTTTTGAACATTAACATTGGGATTTATATTCTTTGAAGTATAAGAAAGGCCCGGCAGTAAACACTTGACGTTATGAAAAGCTTTCAGACTGAATTGCACTGGTGGAAACTAGGTTACCTAAGCATTTACAACGCATTTCACAGCTTACCTAGCATCACTACAATCTGTCTGATCCTAGACAATGTTGTGAATCCTGATTTTATCATATGTTTAATTTCATAGTGTAAATACCTATGTCCAACATAATTGTGATATCCTTGTGTGTTGATTCTTTTCAGTGAAAACTCTTATTGATTTCCAGTAGAAGACCTGTTTTATAAAACATTGATACCGACATGTACGGTATCACTGTGTACGGCAGTTATACAGCATCTTTTCCTTGAGCTTTACATTTAGAAAGAGAGCAATAAGCATGACTGCGATATGTAATTTTAAAAGGGACAACATTACCTATATAATGTATGCTATATTAGCATGTATTCTGTCAATATCTATGTCTTTGTTATATTAGTATTTTTGTATATGAGGATTTGGCCATTTTACTTAATTAGTATTCATAAGTATGGGATTTATGCTTTCAGTGACAGGGTTTTAGGTATTGTTGAATGTGATAGATTTTAAGTCGTATTTCTTGTGTTTTAAGTACAGAAATCTTTTATCTATGTAACTTTTAACTGTACAATGGCAGTAGAATGTTATGTACCTAACACATTTTACTAAGTGTGAGGCTTTGGAGGGAGATTGGCCTTTGGCTACATCAGATTGTATATCCTCGATAAATAGAGTGATTACATTATTACATTTGCATTTGGTGTTAAGTGAATGTCAAATAAGATGTGACAGGCAAATAACGAAACATCCGAGATATACATAAAAAGCCAATTAACACATCGATAAACCTTATAAATAGAGTGATATCGATATGATTTACGCCATTTTGCCAACAACTATTCATATACCTGTTTCAATTGTATTGTCAATATAAAACGGCATAGTTTACCTTCCACAGTGGTCGTGCATGCTGAGATGTCCATCATCTGGTACAGAGTATCTGTATGAGTAATATGTGTACTTATTAGGCGTATATCTTTTACAAAATAAGTCAGACTTGTTTAATCATCAATGAAAGCCAACCAAGCAATTATCTTAATTAAAAACATAGCGCTTTCAATATGACCAATTCCACGGTCGTTATAGTGATCTCACTGAGAAATGTACTATTTCTTTGTGCGATATGAAGGTGACGTGGCAACTGCACAGGGGGATTACTCAATGAAAATGTGCATTTTTCAAACGATGTTCGTTCTCAGAAGACACCATACCCCAGTTCCATTTCTGAAAGCGCAATTATTTGACTTGTAGACATTTTCATTGAGTTAGTTCTCTGTGGTCTAATGTTCCTTAGTTTGTCTGTCTGTTTCCGTTGCTGCAGTATATCTTGTTCTCGTTTGAGAAAATGACGTTGCTTACTTCGATTTGAAGGAAGGTGAAGTCGATGTTACATCATGATTTTAACGGAAAAATCTTGTGATTGTACTGTTATATTTTATGATTTTGTTTTCACTATTACATGTTGTTATTTGAAATGAAAGAATTTTTTACCTCTGTCGTACATCATAAGATAGTACACAGTATATTCATAAAAGACTATTAGTGTTTGTAGTGTCCAGTGTTAGAGATGAATCTAGCCAGGAAGATATTGGTGGGGGAAGTATGCTTAAAACATTTAACTAAATAAAACGACGTAATCAATCATAGAGAATATAGCAAAAGGACATATTAGAGATATAATTCAACATGATTGCATATCCCACCAGCAAATAAAATATGTAACTATCAAAAAGTAGTGTTACGCTTTTTCGCATTCAAACTGCTGAATGTGAAAAAGCTATGTAAGCGATATTGGCGCGGCGAGATGTTACAACAAGAAGGAGAATTACTGACCGCAATAAATACAAAGTACATTAATAGAAATGCATCGTTAACGTCGTAACACAGTTAGAAGTAAACAATAAAGTTATATTAGAATGTCTTTATTACAAATCTGTGACTTGTTGATCTTGTTTTCGCCCGCCGTTTTTATTAGATGGTCAGTAAACACTTCTGGTATAAGATGTGTTCTGGCGCTAGCTATCGCTATTTTGCCGACGCCGTACAGTCGCACTTACAAGTTTTCCGTACTTCACGTAATGAGTCGAAATATTGGCACTCAAACAATATATTAAGACTTTTGTGGTAATTATAGATATGTTGGTATATAGGGGAATGAGAGCAAAAGAGTCAGCAGGTGGAACACGCGGACGTCACCCATCTACAGAATCACTGACTGGCTTCCTCATTCTATCGTGCGTTAATCATAGATTGAAATACGTTAACCAAGATGATAAAATCAGATAAAAGAATGAAGAAGAATAGAAAAGAAGTCGTAATTATCAGTAATCAACTAATTAAAGTAATTTCTGGGACACAATGAAAACATTTAACGCGAAGATGCACATATTAATGATAACATAGAAATGGAATATAAAGCTGTTGGTTACTGTTGAACTTACAAGGTGTTGCCACAAACGGAGAGTGGACAGGGACAAACGGAAAGGAAGACTTTATTCATCCATCGACAATGTATGTTTTCTTTTCTTTTTTTTTTTTTTTTTAATCTTATAGCTGCCATCCATCGGTACAGCTTATATATCTGTGTAGGTATCCAGAATTGTATCAACGATCAGGATTTCGTAGCTGTTATATATTCCTACCACCTCCAATATTTAAACGGATCAGAATTTTATGTTATATACTCCATTCTAATTCATTCAATATGTAACGAGACTGTTATTGCTCGGTGGCATAATTTGCGACATTAGCGTTCACATTTGCATATTAAGCTCCGATGGCGGTTTTTAAAAGACTGCTGTTGACAGCATAACGTAATGAAAATGACATCAAGAACACTAGTATGACTCCAAAACATCAAAGAAACGTTTAATGCTGCTATTGTCACGAATCATGTCCAGAGTGGCCATATTTATGAACAGAAACAACACTAATTTATCTTATATTACCTGGTGTAAATATGTTTTAATTAGAATATACAGGTTGAGTTGCTCTCGTTATCAATCAAGCATGGTTATTTTATTGCAGGTAATGTAATAATGTCTGCAGACAAAGATCAATTTATTGAACGCCTTACCTGCAGGTACAATAACCTACCTGCCGATACCTGTAAATCCCGAAGTATGGAATTAACATTAGGATCGAGGCACTTTGACATGCGTAACAATATTCCGCAATTTAGTTCTTTGTGTAATCGCCCATGAATCAAATGTCGGATTCATAATGCTCACGATTCTGTTATTTTTAACTGTAGTGAAGAAAATGTCAGAAGTCATACCGTCGGTAGGCTTCCGATGATCCAGAGCGGACACTGTTCGTTCCATTTTCTGTCTCGCCCACTTCTTGATGGAACCTGTATTTCATTAATATGTACAAAGCATTAGATCTTATAGATTGTATTCTTTCGATATTTGAATCCTCAGATAATTAAATCCAGGAAATGTTGCGATATACTTGACAAATACTCTGTATCCAAACGTTTGAAGGTATTGCAAAGCATTCTAAATGAATGAAGCTAGTGCATATGTATTAAATGTTTATTTTACAGTGACACCAGTTCACATGCTGTTCGATATCATTTGTAGAATCTGGGACTTGAGAAAATGTTTGTAAACAATATGAACTTCGTAATAAGATGGCCTCATTTTCGTCGGCACGATACTATGAATATTGATTTACTACCAGAAATCATAAAGTACATACAGTTATAATACACTCTTAACAAGTATGACTAATCATTAATGATATTACAGAAATCCTCACTTTCCGACTGATAATTGGAACTCACGTGCTGAGACAGGTTGGTGAGGCTGATAAATGACACTCCGATATTGATTCTGTAGTGGGAGACAGGTAAAACCTAAAACCAGACAACACTTAATGTCACTCAGAATATTATTTTATCAATCTGAGCTCATTCTTAAGAATTAACCTAAATCAGTTTTTGTGTTATGTCGCCAAAATAAAAAAAGCGTTCTCTACGTAAAGCGATTAGAGAAGAATCGTTTGTTGTGATCTACCTCTAAATCAGGACAAAATAGTTTACTTAGTCATTAATAAGAGGACACAACATTGATGGGGTAACCGCGAGAGGATAATATCACACCTAAGTACCTCTGATGACGTCAGATGAGTGACCCATCGTACCTTAGAAACTATGGAAATTCAGCAGAACTTTATTTTAACTAGAAGCTATTCCTATATGTAGAATGAATTGAATTATACAATGAGTTCTATACTTAAATTGCTACAACAAAGAAGGATCGACATAAACAATATCATAATGGTCATTAATACAACAATTTCCCACAGTTTTATAAAGAGAATATTTAGCTATAAAACCATCGGCTGTGTTTGGAGCCTTAATTGTATTTATTACATTTGCTTGAAATACCTCAATATGTATTTGATTGTAAATTCAATATTACTTGTGAAAACGACGAAAACACTACGACCGAAACCGGGCCACAACAGGTTGTTAACGGCCCAACACCTGATATAAAAAGTCATAAACTAAATAGTTACCCTCTCCTAAGATCCCGATAAATGTCACGAGAGTTGACAAGCCTCGGGCCGGCTTCTTTATCTTCATTTCTTCTCAAATGGTGAAATGAAAACTCACCTCTGCAGATGGTATATCAGTTTAAAATCAGTTGAAATTTGTTCATATCACATAAATAAATGTACATTTAGCAAAGCGATGTTAGTTATATAACTCTATGTGTCTAGTATCCGACACCATATTATAACGTGTATCAAGAGGACTGTGAGGAAAAGCTACGATATAACCTGTGTGAATTACCTGCTACGTTTCACTCTCACACATACTGCCATAATGATGCTGGTGACCACTAACAGGACGAGGACGGCAACCATAACCCACAGAAAGTATTCAAACAGGACGCCATTATCACCATCGTCCCTCAGGTCTGCGCATAGATATACATACAGATCCAAGATCAGCTAATTTGTAACCTAGAACGGTTATCTCAATGAAATTCTATTCAGTTGTTTTTAAACGTCTTGCAATTACGTTTCATTCATACCTGTTATATCTTGATCGCAATTTATCCCTTCATAACCAGAAAAGCAACGGCAACTTCCGTTTTGAAGACAATCGCCATGTATGCAATTGATTCCATCGCATTTTGTAATTGTCTGATTGCATATTGAACCTGTGTATCCCTCCCAGCATTCGCACAAGGAAACCTCGGGTGTGTCGGTAGTGCAGTTACCGTGAACACAAGTTAAAACATCACAGTTTCTTATATATTCACATCGGCTTCCCGTGAAACCTGCATCACAATGACATTGAGGGAATCCATAGATGTCTATCGAACAATTCCCATGGACACAGGTCAGTTTGTCACAAAGAGAAATGTTACTTTCACAATACTTCCCTGTAAAATTCGGGTGACATTGACAATAGGGCTCTAAGTTTATATTCAGTCTACAGTTTCCATGCAAACAAGGGATTTCGTCACAGGGTTTGGCTGTTTTATTGCAATTGTGTTCGAGGATATCACTATTACAAAGACACAAAGATGAAGCAACGACTGTGTTCACGTCACAGGTTCTGCATTTAAGTACGTCACAAAGAGTGACGTCACAGTATTGACCTGTAAATCCCACATCACACAAACAATATGACGAAACTTCCTTTTCTTGACAGTAACCATGAACACAATCTTCACTACGACAGGTGTCTCTTGTTGCTTTCGTTGAAGTGGGAAAATGAGCGAATGTAAAATCTTTGAAAGGTTTCGGACGTTCGGATGTTTTATTTCCATGAGCACAAACCATAGTATCAACTTTTGAACTTTCGCACAATCTTGGATAGTCTAAACAAGTAAGGAATTTCATTTGAATTATTACGTTCATCGCAGAATTCTGCATCAATTCGTCTTCTGCTCTACTCAGTTTGTAAAATATATCTATGGGATGTTTTAGAATATTATGTTCGTTTGATCGTGATATATACGAGTCTTCAAGCTTTATGTCAATAGTACTGACGATCATGGGGAAACATGAAAGTAAGGTTCCACTTGATTTACCTGATAAATGTACTAACGAGTTGATTGTTATTGAAGTATTGCTGCAATCTGTCCCATCACAAGTGAGATCAAGTAGCACAATGTCCGACACAGAATGAGATTCAATTAATGCTATTGTCCATTTACACCACGACTGTATTCCAGTTCTTTTGTCAATAGTATTACAAGCGAGTGACATTTTCACCAATGTCTGTTTGCCAATTTTCATGCTTTTTATTGCGATATTCGAGTACAACATTTTCAAAGACTGGAAATAATTCAGAAAACTTAATTCACATTTTGTCCTGAGTCTTATATCACATGTAGATACATTACAGAATTTAGTTGTGAGATCGTCCGGATCGATAATTGAGGTAAAGAATTCCTCAAAATTCTCACATCGTTTTCCTCTCCGCGTCAATGGACACTGACATTGGAAGTCAGTGTCACCAACGATCACACAGGCACCGCACTCACAAGGATCACCGTCACATGGGTGAATGATTTCGACGTCACAGCGTCTTCCTGTGTACCCCTGATTACAATTGCACTCCACTCCGTTTACGTAGTCCACACATGTACCATGAAGACACGATGTTACATCCTCGCATTCATCGACTTCCTCCGAACAATCTAAACCGATGAACCCTGGGAAACATTGACAGCCTTGTATATTTCCGGTGTAGACACAGAGTCCGAACTGGCACTGCGGACATATACACTGATATCCTCCCGGTGTGTTACGACAATCGGATCCGTGACAAACGTTCAACAGACACTCGTCGATATCAGTATCACAATGTCGTCCTGTGTATCCATCTTCACACTTGCACATGTATGTATCATTACCGTTAATGCACTGACCATTTACACAACGGTTATCCATACATGATTCCATCAATTCTCCACAGGTGGCGCCTCTGTACGGAGTTGAACAGATGCATAAGTTCGAGTTCTTAATTTCCTGGCATATTCCTCCATTTTCACATGGATTGTCCTTACAGGATGCATAGCTTCCATTCGAGGACTGGTTTGAAACTAGCATACTGGTCATCGTGTAGGTTTCTTCTTGCACTAGGGAAAACAACTTTTAAAAGTACATGTGAATGTCAATGTTACAATTGATATAGCTTTAGTAACTTAGAAATGAAAGTGTATATATTAACATATTGTCAAATGAATTCTGGAAATACTGATAACAATAACAAAAAAATACTGTAAAATTATTAATTTTCGCGGGGGATTTATTTTTATTTATTTTGTGGGTACTCTTAATCCCTGAATTCATATCCCACCAACTGTATTTAGACAAATACATTTCTTGTGATATGTTTTCCACGAAATTTAGTGTTCATGAAATAGTGATTTTTGCAAAACCTGAGAACTTGATCCCGACGAAATTATGTGATTTTACATTTATCAATGCATATTGCGCAATAAAAAGACGCCATATTTGGCTAACAATTACTCATCGGTTGTTTCAATGAAGACAACTGTTAGAGTGTTGCTGTTCATCAGTGCACTTAATGTGACTATAGTACTATGTGGCACGCTCATCCCAAGCTGGAAACAGGCCTACACGCTTCGAATTTCTTCACATTTGATTTGTATCGCATTGTCTTGGAAACGGATGTTTGCTGTAAAATTCACCCCAAATAACAAGGATATCATTATATTCCATTCGGAATAAAATTTCGTTGTGTCTAGTAACAAGTCATCTCTAGTTAACAAGTCATCCCTAGTAAACAAGTCATCTCTAGTAAACCAGTCATCTCTAGTTAACAAGTCATGTCTAGTAAAAAAGTCACCTCTAGTAAACAAGTCATCTCTAGTTAACAAGTCACCTTTAGTAAACAAGTCATCTCTGGTTAACAAGTCGTCTCTAGTAAACAAGTCATGTCTAGTAAATAAGTCATCTCTAGTTAACAAGTCATGTCTAGTAAACAAGTCATCTCTAGTAAACAAGTCATCTCTAGTAAATAAGTCATCTCTAGTAAACAAGTCATCTCTGGTTAACAAGTTGTTTCAAGTAAACAAGTCACCTCTAGTAAACAAGTCATCTCTAGTAAACAAGTCATCTCTAGTAAATAAGTCATCTCTAGTAAACAAGTCATCTCTAGTTAACAAGTTGTTTCAAGTAAACAAGTCACCTCTAGTAAACAAGTCATCTCTAGTAAACAAGTCATCTCTAGTTAACAAGTCGTCTCTAGTAAACCAGTCATCTCTAGTTAACAAGTCATGTCTAGTAAACAAGTCATGTCTAGTAAACAAGTCATCTCTAGTTAACAAGTCATCTCTAGTTAACAAGTCGTCTCTAGTAAACAAGTCGTCTCTAGTAAACAAGTCATCTCTAGTAAACCAGTCATCTCTAGTTAACAAGTCATGTCTAGTTAACAAGTCATCTCTAGTTAACAAGTCATCTCTAGTAAACAAGTCATGTCTAGTTAACAAGTCATGTCTAGTTAACAAGTCATCTCTAGTTAACAAGTCATCTCTAGTAAACAAGTCATGTCTAGTTAACAAGTCGTCTCTAGTAAACAAGTCGTCTCTAGTAAACAAGTCACCTCTAGTAAACAAGTCATGTCTAGTAAACAAGTCATGTCTAGCTAACAAGTTGTTTCTAGTAAACAAGTCATCTCTAGTTAACAAGTCATCTCTAGTAAACAAGTCATCTCTAGTAAACCAGTCATCTTAGTTAACAAGTCATGTCTAGTAAACAAGTCATCTCTAGTAAACAAGTCATCTCTAGTTAACAATTCATCTCTAGTAAACAAGTCATCTCTAGTTAACAAGTTGTTTCTAGTTAACCTGTCATCTCTAGTTAACAAGTCGTCTCTAGTAAACAAGTCATCTCTAATTAACAAGTCACCTCTAGTAAACAAGTCATCTCTAGTAAACAAGTCACCTCTAGTAAACAAGTCACCTCTAGTAAACAAGTCATCTCTAGTAAACAAGTCATCTCTAGTAAACAAGTCACCTCTAGTAAACAAGTCATCTCTAGTAAACAAGTCATGTCTAGTAAACAAGTCATCTCTAGTTAACAAGTCGTCTCTAGTTAACAAGTCACCTCTAGTAAACAAGTCACCTCTAGTAAACAAGTCACCTCTAGTAAACAAGTCATCTCTAGTAAACAAGTCACCTCTAGTAAACAAGTCACCTCTAGCAAACAAGTCACCTCTAGTTAACAAGTCGTCTCTAGTAAACCAGTCATCTCTAGTTAACAAGTCGTCTCTAGTAAATAAGGATGTACCAATACACATAATTAATTACCAACACAGTGATGTACAGAGGAGACTACAGCTATATCTGAAGTACGACAAGCTATCCGATGTATATTCAATTTAATGTATTGATCGGTAGGTAAATCTTCGAAGGGTACGAACTTCTAAATATTATTTTCCACAAAAAATATTGACAGTTTCATTCTGTTTCGAATGCAGTATAAATGCATTATCTATTTCTATGTTTTCACTTGTTTTTTATGTTATATAACATACAATAATTACCTAAATAAGGTCATACAAAAGCTCATAGCAAAACATTGCGAAACAAGAGATGCAAAATATACGAAGTGTGCAAACCTGTCGCCATGTTGTGACGAGCGTATCACGTGGTACGATCATTACATTCACTTCAGTGATGAAGCAGGTACGTTCCGCCTACATAATGTTTCTATCTACTTTTGTATATTGTTATTGGTATCAATTGTAACAATATATAGCTTATACGTTTAAACACCTGAAGTCAACACTACAAATGTGGTCTTTAGTAACCTGACCGACATTGTAATTGATTGCACAAAAGTCATACAACTGAATAGCGCCTTTCAATTTTACGAAATTTGCGTTTTGCAAAACAAATATTTCTGAATAGCCCCTTTCAACTCTAAGACAAAAGACACAAATGTGATAAGCACCTTACAATACCAAAATTGTACAAAAACACAAGTGAAGTCATTTTGCAGACTGTAAACAGACCTACAAGTAAATAGCGCCTTTTCCCATCTAAATTAAGAGTTTGATACAATAGCGAACAGTGCCGAATGATGAACTAAACAGTATTATAGAGTTAGTTGTAGAGGAAATTAAAGCAGTCCAAAATGAACGAAAGAAATGTCAATATTTAGATAGAGGAGGGGTGCATTAGCCTCATATTTCAATTTATTTTCATTAATCTGATCACTTCAGAACAACGTCAAGAATATAATTATATTTCGAACCCTGCTACTATTTAAATGAATTAAAACGTGGCCTAAAGGTTATGGCTAAAAGGCCAGCAGTGTCTACACGTCGTGAAGATTGTACAAAGGACAATAGTCAATAGCTCCTTTTGTTGTTAGATTTAGAATTCTGTTTCGTAGAACTGAAATAAATTGTGCTTTATCTCTGTTATCTTACTTTATATATCAGTTGCTATTCTCAGACCATCCGATGTCAATATTTTAAATCATCAGATTATTACCGAAGACAAACGTAGCTTGATACTGTATTGGTGATGTTTTCGCATTTGTTATAATTCGAAGGTACTTCCTGTTAGCAATCTCGTATACTTCAGGCACATCTTGTTGACATATTCGATTGAGTTGCAGTTCAGACGAGTTGTCGTCCGCGTACATTAGGATTCCCTCGCCGGTTTTATTACATATATTTCTGTCAAAATGTACCCAAGTGATATTTAAAAGTGCCTTGCACCCCGGTTTTATCCATATTGTTGTAACGCATGCGCTCTCCGACAAAAAGTTGTAGGGATAGCGTGGAAGAGCTACTACCCTGCTGCCAGTATAGTTGTAGGGGATTGATATGTTACAGGGCCATACTGCAAGGAAAATGAAACAAGATGAAATTAATTTTGGTAGGTAATAAATTCGTGTGAACAAATTTTTAATCGTTAAACAAGTGGGATAAAGGTAAATAAATAGACGATTACTTTTTAACTGTGTTTATCATTAACAAGTTCTGTCCCTAGCATTACAAAAGTATAAGACAGCTTATATCGGAGCGGTAAGGAGCGTCGTTTATGAAACAGAAGAAGTATATATGGGATAGCTTGAATAAGGATTTTGTTGACCTCTCTCTCTCTCTCTCTCTCTCTCTCTCTCTCACACACACACACACACACACACACAAACACACACACCACACACAAGGATTTTGTTGACTCTCTCTCTCTCTCTCTCTCTCTCTCTCTCTCTCTCTCTCTCTCTCTCACACACACACACACACACACACACAAACACACACACACAGTCTCTCTCTCTCTCTCTCTCTCTCTCTCTCTCTCTCTCTCTCTCTCTCTCTCTCTCTCTCTCTCTCTCTCTCTCTCTCTCTCTCTCTCTCTCTCTCTCTCTCTCTCTCTCTCTCTCTCTCTCTCTCTCTCTCTCTCTCTCTCTCTCTCTCTCTCTCTCTCTCTCTCTCTCTCTCTCACTTTGATCGTTGCATTTTCAGTGTGAAATGCAGCATTCTGATATTAGAAATATTAAGACTCTAATAAATTTCCTGACAATTGCACTAGAGACTGAATGGATTAGATTAGCAAGCATAACATCATTGGGTCCATCAAACATTGCATTTGAAATTTCAGAAAAAATAACACTTACAGATGTCAATAATTTATTTATATGAAAACATCTGTACCCGGCGGAAGAGTGCCTTTATTTAACGGATGAAAGAAATCAGAGTACCTTCATGAATCACATGTGTTATATTAGATATCTTTTTAACGAACAAAAACATTGCCACCATTTGAAAATAGGTATATTGGCTAATTTTGCTGTGTGATAGGTGTACATGGATACAGACTTTTGCCATTATTATCCATTTCACATTATTTGTTAGCAATGTCGATCAGTGTTGGAAGCTATGGTATAAACACTAGATATAGCAAAATTGCAGAGTAGAATTACCCAGAGTGAATCAAATAACCGTGTATAAAGATATATCGCAACTTCCATTATCTTTAACAGCTTCTAAGTTATCTTCCAGACAGGAAATTATTGGTAGAATCGCACTTATTCGACCTTTTACCTTGAGGTTAAAGTTACAGTTGTTTTAACGGCATATCGCGTTTATTGATGCAGCTATACTGCAAATTTCGCAAGGATATCTTTACCGGTTAAGAAGGCCCAAACAAAATCTGATCGGAAATACACGAACCAGTATAACAGATACTAATATAGTATGTCTCTCTTCAGTCGAAGGAGAAACATAATAAAATATTTTTGAATATCTGTGATAAAACTTGCAACACTAGCATTACCCATCAACCATTGTGAGGGATGGCGCTGGACTGCTATGACTGACAGTATTGACAGCTATGTTAAATTTATAATATCTTTTATGTTGAAAATATGTCAATACAACATATTTGCATTGTTATTCGTCATTCGATAAAATTCGGGATATGTCTCATTCTTTGATGTTATTGATATGTAATTTCCTCTAAAATATAGCTCAAGTCGTAACTTAATTATTGGGATTGAAAGTTTAACATAAATATGTTTTGGTATTTATGTATGTAAACATAAATGTAGATATCAGTGTATTTCCTATTATCCTACTGTTTCATAATGAGTTGATTAGCAAGGAAATCCTTCCATGTGATTAACATACAGAAAT
Source organism: Ylistrum balloti (assembly GCF_031769215.1). Lineage (NCBI taxonomy): Eukaryota > Metazoa > Mollusca > Bivalvia > Pectinida > Pectinidae > Ylistrum > Ylistrum balloti. The sequence goes on from NW_026782039.1 coordinate 88,587, forward strand.
GTTTTGTAAACTGCTATTACCAAAAAGAACAATACAATCTTACTCGTTAAGGTTGGTTTGCTAAATGCCGCATGAATAACTGTTTCCTGACTAGCAGAATCAACAATTTGTGGTGTGTCGTAGTTGGTCGATAATGAGGACAGCTGACAAACCCATTACACAGGCATTTGAGAGATGCAGGTTGGTGCCGATATCTTACTGTCGTCATAATGATCTCATTGGGAGTATTCTGTTTCTTTGTGCGACATTAAGTCGGATTTGTTTGATGCTCGTTAGTTTGTCTGGGTGTTCCGTTATGTTCTCGTTTGGTGACAAGGCGTTACTTACTTGGATTGACTACACTTTACAATTATCTGATAGTCAATATATCTTAATTCGAAGGCAGTATGTGTTTCACAGGGCCATTGACATTACTCCAGAAACACTGAGTTTGTTGATTTAATACATATAGGAAAGTTAAGCAGAAATCAAAAGTGCATCGAACCGATACAAACATGACATGAAGGTCATTCTAAACCTTGAGGCATGACAAGATATATCTTTGTATTCACATTATCTATCACTTTTCATTGCATAGCCAGTCAAACAGTTGATAAGTCGGCGCAATTTTTAGCAAACAACGGCAATATCCTTTTTGGGAAAACCACCTAAAAGCAACATAAGTTTATGTACTAAAACCTTCATTAAGGAAAAGGTTACGTGGAGCGTCATGTCATTCGTACTCCTAGGCTTACATACGATGCATTTGTTACTTTGGCTTTTACTCTGTTATAAAAACTCTTTTTAATAATATTTTATAAATTCCGTAAAGGACCAAATTTTGTTGCAATAGGATAGACTGGCAGAAAGGCCTATTTTGACCTGTGATATTATGTGGAAGTAGAGAAGAACCAAATCAAGTCTTGCAGTGACGTGTCGGTACTTAGCAGCTCCAGTATGGTCGGTCCATGACATTTACAAGTTTTCAAACGACCTAAGAATTTTTTTCCCAATATAAGATCTATTGGACATAATATTACATAGTTCCTTTTCTTCTAAAATGCCATCGTACTCTCGGAATATTTTCGCTACCACAGCGATAGTTAACGAAGTTAATATAACTTTGGATGACGACGACAAATGCCAGTAGAACCCGCCTTCCCAATAGTAAATCCTAACACAATGTAACATTTTGTAGAAATCTTAGTATTTGGCAAAAAGGTAATTTTAAACTTTTGTAGGACAGTTTTGTATGGTTTTTTCTACAATCTACGTGGACGGTAAACACAGCTAAACATACTGTTAAAATTTGGTAAATTCATTATGTTGTTACTTTTGAGTTCCCATAAGCCTCTTGATATAACATCACATTAGATATGACTGCTATGGTAAACAAGGTGATGTATTAAACGGCATTGTTTAGCTGTTTTGCCTATACCACCATACACAGACATGGTAACTTCCCAATGAACCATGAGGTATCCAAATATTGAAAACAAATTTCATTAGTAAGTTGTGACTATCTACAGGGCTATTGAGAGATCAATATTGAGTTAAGTCATATTCATATTACAAAAGAGAATTTTGTGTATTTCTAGAATCCGAGGAAGGCCAAAAGGTGAAATAATTTCTGTCACGTATTTTGAAAATATTTGGAAGTTTTGAATGTCACTATGTAAATGAGCGGGTCGGTGTGGTTTGTACATGGTGATAAATAAGGTCTCTAAGCCAATGAAATGTGCTCCCTCGGCTCTGTTTTTAGAGCTGTGGATTATCACACCAGAGGTCTGGGTTCGATTTCTGTTTGGGCACTTGGCAGGAATATGGTATTCCGTATTCATGTTACATTGGTTCCCAACGAAAAACATCAAGAAAGTACCAACATGGCAACGTAATCATAAATATCATCAAAATATGAGGAAAAGAAAAATTTAAATAGAAACTCCTGAAAAAGTACAAGGACAATAAGGTATTCAGGTATTCCGGAATTCCGGAAGAGTAAGTATCCTCTGTTTCATCCTATTACCAAACTCGACGAAGATGTTGTCAACCAGAAACTCGATCATGTTTATGATTTCGTCCTCCATATATTTCTTCTTTGATTTGGACGTATTTTTGGCAAAATATGCTTCAGTATAGTTCACAAAGTTTGAGTCTCGATTTAGGAAATCTTAAGAAAATTAAAGAAATGTGAAACGGAGCGAGTCGGTGTGGCCTGTCTTGTGATGGGCCACTCAGCAGAAACATGTTTTCCTTCTTCTATCTCACTTGTTTGTTAAGGTGATTACATTAGAGAATAATTTACAGTCTCCTAACGCATAGAATACAGCCCTCTTGTAAATTGCTTTATCTATTTCATCATCAACTTCAATAAATCCCTATTGATAAGTAGTAGATAACATAGATTTGTCTGTCATAGTTAAGTCAGGTATTAAGAAAAGATCGCCATTTATGGCGAAACCATAACTTTTTAAAGAAACCCTTCCTTCTAAACTCGTCAATGGTAAACTGGCACTGAAACTATCATAGAAGTGTACAAATAACAATGAGATCCTCAGGTTTATGTGTCTTCTGGAGCGTGACACATTCAAATAATGAAACTGTAACAAGGAACGGTCGGTGGAAATGCTGATAATGACGATTTGATGCACGCGTGCCCCTGCGGAAAGGGCGATAGTGACGATTTGAATCACGTGTGCCCCTAGGCTTATTTCCCATTGATGGCGATTACTTGTGATGAATCGATCTAGTCCGAGTTCAGAAGCACTGGTTGTTTCTTCTTAAACGGTTACAGTTCTTTTTGTGGAAGATATCTTTGATCCTAGTTTTCCCTTGAGACGCCGCCTGTCTGTATTAGCCGACCACAACATACAATCCATTTTATTGATATACTGAGATTTTCATTGTGATCTATAAGAGAAATGTATACGATGTCGCTCTAAGGGACTTAAACACTATATTAGGTGTTTCGGATCAATAAAGAAACCATTAGAGTAAAATGACAGCTAACATTTCTATCAGGCATAATATATAGTGAGTGAAAGCCAGGGGAAATAAGAAAACTACTGACGTTCTTAAGTGTGTCTAATGCAAAGAGAGGAACGAGATGTTTCACACTCGACCAAACTTTGAAGCGAGCCGTAAAAATGAATCAAAACGGAATGCGTCAACTATAATCAGATATGAAAATACTTGTAAAATGCAAACTACATCAGTTAAGACAAATATCATACCGTTTTGTTTGTACTCGTAGTGGTCGATATCATCAAAGTACTCTAATCGTCCTCCTTCTTGGTCTGCTCTTGTATCAGACAAGTAGCAGCTCTGTGTCGCTGACCTAAAGTCAAATGACTGACATTGAAAGTGGGTATTTCTTGTGCATTCTTCTGCGCATGTAGCCAAAGATATGCCCTCCAGTATGGTTGTATAAGAATTGGGCAGAGGTAGAGTCGAGTGTGGCCACTTCTCGAACAAGTCACTGACTTCACCTGGAGCAAAGCAAAACGTTGGTCTTTATTTTGGTCGAACATATTTAAATGACAAAGCTGATAAGCTTAAAGACATAAGATCACCATTGTTAGTATTATAGAATCATGGTTTTATTGTAGTGATTTTCACCCCATACGCAGAATGAATGCTATCTGAATATTGAGCCTTGTTTACAGGTATCAATGAATTCATTGGCGAGAATTTGAAATCAAGGACACGATAGACACAACATCAGCCACTTACCTCAATCTTTTTCTACAACGAAAATACCAGCAGGTGAACAAAATACAAGAAAATTAAATAAATATCAACATAATCATAATCCAAACTCAAATTCAACCAAACATTGGTAAAATATGAACAAAAGAAATATTTACACGGAGACTCTTGAAAAAGTACAAGGATAATAAGATCAGATGATAAGAGAAGGGTAAATATCTTCTGATTCATCGACAACAACCGCCATGTAAACCTTGGTCTATCCAAGTATGTAATGTCACGTTTTCAAATTAGAGCAGAGTATACAACAACGGAAACAAGAGGCAAACTAACGAGAATGAAACACGTCTAGCGTGATATTACACAAAGAAATAGAATATCACTCAATGGAATCACTGTGGTGACCACAAAACTTCCCTATCGTTCTCATCAACCTGCATCTTTTGAACCCTTATGTAACGATTCGTCCTTCAGTTGACGACTTCTTGCACGAAAATCGTGATAATGTGAACGACCCTTGAATATCGAATCAATTGTAACATGTCAAAACCACATGTTGGAAATGCATGGAAGTTACTATCTAGAAATGATTCATTCTCAATAGGGAAGTTGAAACCATCACGCTTATCATACAGCTTGGTGGAAAGCTGTCCATGTTTGTTTCGTTGTAGGAAAAGACCGAGATTAGCAGCTGATGTAGAAGAGTATATTGTGTCTTTGATTTCCAATTCTTGTGGGATTGTAAGATGGGCATGGTCAATAAATTTCTAGTTATATAAGGACGAGACATCATCAATATATCTGAAAGTGAAGTTGAACGACTTTGCAAGGTTTATGATCTGCTTTGATAAGCTCTTCAATCAATTCAAAAACAAAAACAAGTCAGCCAACAGAGGGGAGCAGGTAGTTACAATATATATGCCACTAGTCTGTTGGAAAATCTTACCACGATACAACTCGACGGAGATGGTGTCAACCAGTAACCCGATCAGTTTTATGATTTCGTCCTCCATATATTTCACTTTTGATTTGGACGTATTTGTGTCCGAAATACGCTTCAGTATAGTTCACAACACTACAATTATATCGTCGTTTACCTTTCTTTTGGAAAAGAAAGCTATCATAATAAGAGAAAGAAAGCGTTCCTTCAGTTAGTATTGGGGTATGGTGGTGAACAGGGAACATGTTCTTGTAGAAGTAATATCTTAGAGGATGGTATTGAAGATTGGTCAAAAGGCCTTTGGAGTTCTTCAAAATCCACATACTATTAATTCCAACTTATAAGTAAACACTATCACAATCAGACTATAACCCAGATTTGATAGTACTTGGAATGGTGGTTAGTAGTTTTGACAAAGGCGTGGTTAAACAGCTGAACGAGCCAGCAATAAACGTTGTTGTTTATATGGATTACTGTGAAGTTTTGTCCAATATAAACGAGGGAGGTCGATATCCTTATCACTAATAGGCAACCTAAATTGTAATACCGAAGCATGATTATCTAGTATTTAGTCTTCACAAAAATTGCGTAATGTAAAGGAGGTGTTTCCTTCGTTATCAAGCATGCCGAGTTCTTTTTGTATACAGGAAATGAAATGTAAAAATATTTGCAGACAAGGAGCAAGCTATTGGACGCCATATAAGCAGCCACAATAACATGTCATTTAAAATATGAAGTACGATTTAACATCAGGACCGGGGAAAGCTGAGCTTTGTCTTTTTCCCATTGTTGAGTTTTCAAGCTGCAAATTCTAAATGATGGACCGAATTTACTTACTCCACTCATCATGTTCTCGTTTGCCCATTCTCTTGCATGGTTTTCAATAGAATCCATAGGTATCTTTTAAATTCCTATTCCGATTAACGGCCAGAGTTTCACGATATTTTGGACCCTTCATGCTTACTGTACCTATGGGATGAAGAAACGCATGACGACATTATTTGCAATATCCAGTGAATGCATTGTTCAAAAACAATGGAAATCGGCAAAGCAGCTCTAGCTTACAGTTCACGTGGTCCTGTATCGAATGTTGCATTATTATATTGCGTGACGATGTCTTCCGGGGAAAGCGCGAAACAGGAAAATCTCGTGCACAACAGTGTTGTGACATTGAGTAACACTACTCGTCATACCATTAGGCAGTCTTCATAAAGATACCTTATTTTCCAATAGTTTTATTAAATTCTGATAGCACTAAACAATGGAACGGCTGACGGAAGTACAGAGGGATCAAGCCATTGCGATAATTATGCAAGGTCAAAGTCAAAAATAGGTTGTCGGAAATTCCGGTGTCCATATTTGCACCATAGAACGTCTTGTTAGACGTGTAAGGGAAATTGGGCAGGTTGCTGGAAGACCTTGGTCTGGGCGTCCGCTCATGACGTCACAACATCAGGGCAGGTTAATTCGTCTCGCGCATTTGCGCAATCGGCACTTTACTGCCACTGAATCTGCCCTTCATACCACAGGTACTCATAACCGTCCTATCCATGCAAAAACTGTAAGGAAACGATTGCGGGAAATTGGTATGCGGGCACGTCACCCGTTTGTAGGTATGCACCTTACCACTGCTCTTCGCCAGCGTCGTGACACCTGGGTCGCGGCACATGCCCCCAGATTATTCCGATTGAGGCAGTGGAGATAGGTCTTGTTTACTGATGAGTACCTGTTCATCCGTTTCGAGCAGACGTTCGACGTCGTGTATACCGACGTCTTGGAGAACGTTTTGCCAACTGTTGCGTAGTAGAGACGGATAGGTTTGGGATGGATCGGTTATGGTGTGGGGAGGAATCTCACACGGAATTAAAACACCTCCGGTTGTGGTAGTGGATAATTTAACTGCCGTGAGGTATAGAGATGAGATCCTCCGTTACTATGTTGTCCCATTATTGCAGCAAATAACCTTAAACTCCAGCAGGATAATGCTCGGCCCAATGTAGGATAAACTCACTCGTGCTTAGGAGAATCAGGGCTGTTGAGAGAGGGAATGGGAGACATACCCAGTATTGACTAGCCAGCTCGTACAATCAGTCCATTTCGATTTCAGATTACAGAGTTATCTTTCAATTTCGTTCAATTACTCCTACATCACTTAGCAGACATAAATTGTTCATTTTGCAGTTCGTTCTGTATGGATTAATTTTCATTCTTACTTTGAAATATTGAAGATTTTGAATAATGCTTAAATCACCAGTTACTATGTGTCCGGTTGGACCAAAGTTATAAGTATAGGTACATGAAGAATGCCTGAAGCACGCATTATATCCTACATTGGCCTGGGGGTCTCTATAAATTAACTGATTGACATGAACATATCACAAACCTCTTGATCTTTGAAATAAGCTGACGTTCTTAGACGTCACAAGGTCCATATATCCAACCGGAAGTAAATAAGACGATATGTTGGAAATGGTACAGACACCGGAAGTCCATCCAAAAGTGAAAGACAGACACGAGCTTCCGAAGTCCGTACAAATATTTTCACAATCCGACACTGACTTTATATTTATGGACTGCCAACAGGAGTCAAAGTAACGGTCACATGGAAGGTCAAGGTCAGCTGACCAAGTGAAGGAGGAGGATAACATCTGACATCCTGCGAATAAATTACAGCGTTATCACATGTAATGATTATGGTGTCTAAAACAATATTTTAACGTGACATATGGTCCTCCCAGCAAAACATGAATATTATTATGTAAATATTTCAAAATTTTACATGCCATTTTCTCTTTTGACCCTAAGAATCACTGACGAGTCCTAGAATGACGAAACAGCCGTGTGACGGACTTTAATTGATATTTGTCTATACTACATATAATTCGAAATTTGTATCGAAAGGTATTTTTGATTCGTGTCTTTTATATAATCCTCTACACGATATTATATTTCATGTGTTCATGTTACAATATACTGCTGTAATATATATATATTTGTTTATAATGTGTTGATACAGTGTATCGATAGATAGCGTCAGAAAGACGATTCAAACTCAAATTTAATAAAATTAGTGAAAAATATTAATTGAAAAAAGTTTTACACTGAGACTGCAGTGAAAATAAGACCATACGTTTTGAAAATAAATCCTGGTCAGTCAAAGTAAGTGATATGACGATCCTAAATATGAACCCTGTTAACAATGACAGAACAAACAGTATGATAACTAGCATCAAACACACTTCGACCTATGTCACCAATCACTTACCATCAAATAACCATAACCTCACATGTTTATAGAAAATTTGTTACATGTTACTTGGTACACTTCTCTGAAGATGTGCGCCGAACACCACGTAACTTTCTTCATTTTAGTTAAGGATTTCACTGTCACAGGCAAACCATGCACAAGCTCTGTTATGTACTGAAACACATTCAGCGTACTATGGTAATATTTGCCGTTGACGATCACTTAGTATTATACTAATGATCTTTTAGAAACTACTTTAAGGACTTATTATTCAATATGGAGATAATTTTTGTTATTTCCCAATCTACGACAGAACGCAGGCTATTCTCGCTAATACCAGATCGATACTCCTGACCAGGACATGGTACGTCTCTTTAACAGAGGTATTAGCAAGGAGCCAAAGGAAGATGTTGTGATACTATGTTCCTTTGCTATTGTCAGGAATGTGAAAAAAACTGCGTAAAAAGATATATTGAGAAAGACACACAAGTGAATAGCATTATAGAAGACAATTTAGAATGACGTAGGGCGAGATCATGAATCAAACTGTATCATACAGCTGTTTCGTCCTTTAAGTTCTCGTAAGTGATGATGATGGTCTGTTTTTTTGAAGATTAGGAGGTGACTGGTGACAATCTGATGTGATCGAAATATATATGAAAATCTAGATAAAGCCTTTGTAGAGAAATAATTAATCCTTGTCGTATTTCCAAAAAAAATGTGTTCTCTTGAAGGTTTTGATAAAAAAAAATCGGAAACTGAATCCTCTGAGCTCATTAGCATCACTACCTAACCAGTATCAAGACGATCTAAACATCAGCATCTCACTCCATGATCCAGAAGATCCCCGTCTATTTACCCTATGGAATGATTGTATTTTCAGGACGTAATGTCCAATTCATCTCAATTAAAATCGATGATAACATTACTCTCGAATACACATTTTTATAACTGTAGTGTTAAAGCCCACACCAACATAGAGGACACGAAGAAAAATAGCCTGGTCTATTATTGGAAAAAACTGAGTTTTAAAGCAAACTTTTTAATCACGGTTAACTGATGCTGTTTTACGGTGGAACTAAAAGCTTTTACAATCTTGTTAGTGTAGTTTAGGAATCCGTGTTCTGGTATCTCGTGGGACATAGATTTGTGCTAAATATATTTCTTTTCGCTAAAAGGAATTTATCTTCTCCAGAAATGAACGTTTGTGGTAAACAAGTCAATAAATTAATGTCGACGAAAACAAAATGAAATCATATCAAAGTGCCGACAAAATGGATTGTTTTGTTGCTAGTTGTACACGGTCTAATTGGGACTAAAAAGCAACTGTGTAAATATTACCACCCATCAAATTTTCATAACATTAACTGTGTGACTATTACCACCCATCAAATTTTCAGTTTACTAACTGTGTGACAATTACCACACATCAAATTTTCATATCATTAACTGTGTGACTATTACCACCCATCATATATTCAGCTTACTAACTGTGTGACTTTATCACCCATCATATATTCAGCCTACTGACTGTGTGACTATTACCAACCATCAAATATTCAGCTTACTGACTGTGCAACTTTACAACTCAACAAATATACTCCTTACTGACTGTGTTAATATTACCACCCATCAAATATTCAGCTTACTGACTGTGCAACTTTACCACCCATCAAATATTCTCCTTACTGACTGTGTTAATATTACCATCCATCAAATATTCAGCTTTCTACCTATGAGACTATTATCACCAATCACATATTCCACTTACTAACTGTGTGAATATTACTACCCTTCAAATATTCAGCTTCCTGACTGTGACTTTAACACCCATTAGATATTCAGCTTCCCCACTGTGACTTTAAAATTCGCTAATTTCCTTTTTATATTTCTTGAACGAGAAGGAAATAATCTACCTGACTCCGGAAGTTGTGAAACCAAACTCAGCGACATAAGCCACAGGAAAATCCATAGACCTTCCATTGTGATGATTCGAATGTCAGTGACATGTCAATACTAACACATGAACAATGTTTGTAGCTCAGGGAGGTGGGGCACAAAAGGGACATAATCCAATGACTGTGACAGTCTGTACATTTCATATAATATCATAATTATATCAACGGAGAAATGTAGTTTTGGAATATTTTCAGATTGTTTTTGGGCCGAAGAAAACATATATAAATATTTGTAAGGTTTTGGACAATTTTCCTACACAGGTATACCTTAAGCAGACTTCGTTCCCCTTCCTTTCCCTTACAGGCCGTCCTCATCTCCGACAGGTGCGTGGTCTATCTTTTCTCGCGTCTAGTCGTGCTATCAGGGCACCTGTTGATAGTGTGACTCTTGTCTACATCAGATTATTAGCTATGCTACAGTTATTGTGTGACGATGTATTACCGTATTGACACCAATTTACTATTATGATTATGTCTACAATTATCGGGTTACACTCCGTATTTTTTTTTTTTTTTTTATTTAGTAGCGCTATTTGTTGTGGTCTTTACACGCAGTATTCTTTTCATATGATAGTGGTTTAAGAGTAAAATAGAAAAGCGTTTTAAAGACGCACAAGAGAATAGCACCTTTTATTAACTTATTACTTAACTATAAAATAAGCATTTGTCCTAACAAAATGGATGACCCTAGATGTCATTGACAAAAACCTAATCATATTTCACAGTCGTGACATTGATCTCATTGAGAAATATATCTTTGTACGATATGGAGATTGACGTGTTCATAGGTTTGCGGGATGGTTCCGTTGTCATAACATTATTTACTTGGATTGGCCCAGATTAACATGGCGGGTGTCGTGTATGAATTAGAAGGCGCTTAATCTTCTGGAACACCTTGTTTTATTTTCCATTTAAATCTCTCCTTTGCATTATATTTTTTGTGCTTATTCTTTTACAGTTTAATCTATTTTATAGTATATATTAATACTTATCAAAAACGATGTTAGTCGTTTACGAACTTTTGTACGATATATTTATCTTTATTCTAGTTTATTTCACAAATCCCAAACCACCGTCTTCCTGATTACAAATGTTTCTGAAGGACATCACCAGTATATAAGTTAATATTTTTGAACAGTTATGACATCATACTATATCCCAGTGGTATATGTAATAATGTGCTATTCGTGTTGTACTCTGATAGGCGACAAATTCAGGACACTTTCATTATCCTGAGTATTTAGGTTGTTGGGAATTATACATTTCATTTCATTTCTTTTATTGTCCAAAAAAGGATGTAATTGTCTATTTTAATATCATACTCTCAAACTCTCAAAAATTAGGCACAGTACAATTGTTTGATCACTGATCAGTCGCTATTACCAACAAACCAAATACTGAGAAAATTTGGGGTTTCATTTCATTTTTTCGGATGGGGGTATTATTATTATTATATACGTGCAATCTAGATTGTTCGGATTATTGCATGGATCACTCCCTCTGGTACAATGACGATACCTTACAATATTTCTCTCTTTTCATTGCCCGTACTATTAGGAAGTGTCACATACTAAAGGGCCGCCAGAATCGCGGATTATTATGATATGGGGGTATTCACATAATTTCCGTTTACAAGCTAATTAGTGAGACCTATGGGCGACAAATCGATAAAAAGTACTCGTTATAATATGTCTAAAAGCTATTGCTGACTAAAGGAAGTTGTTATCGCGGGTTCTTATCATCAGCATCAGCCATTGTGTAACAAAGTAATACCATCGTCTCTCCAACAAGTGACTTATCTACATATTGATGTTATTTCAGTGGTATGAGTAAACACGCTTCAGGTATATAATCCATTACAGTAATTATGAACGGACATAAAAGAAAAAAAAATTCAATTTTCTTCAAACCTAATTTGAAAACGCTAAACGTTTTCATTCGATATTGGCACGCGCTGATGATATACAAACTCATCAGGCTTTTTAATGCAACATTGTACGCGGTGAAATTTATTCTCGTTATTGTTTTCAGGGGTTGAAATATGTCCTTATTTGGTTTTTTACATATATTTCTAACAATTTGTATTCCCACAGCCGTTTCAACAATATGGGTATATGATATCGTTCTAGAACAACGAAACAGTTGCATAATGTAGTTTAATTAATCATTTGATTACATCTAATTGTAAATTTTGTAATGAAAGGCGCATATTACTTTCGTGTCGCTGATACAACCTTGTAACCTTTATGTATTTGTATATCCGTTTTATCTGTATGGTGTACTCGTTTGTAAACGTTCAGTATTCCATTGAAAGAATGTTTATATATGAATACATTGTATGTAAAAAATAGATATGATAGCATCCAACGGAATTTGATACAGATACCAATATATTTGAGTTTTGATTTCAGACTGTAATATACGAGTGGTTTTGAGTGTTTGACATCAGGAACAGTGATCTATTTGATTAAACATCAATTCTAGATATTGATAAAAAATACAATAATCAAAATATCACCGTCAGCAATAGAACGACTACTGTGTGTAGATGTAAGTTACATGACCCTGTAGAGAGCAGATCATGTAACACTTTCATCACCATAACGACTACTGTGTGTAGATGTAAGATCTTGTATCACCTTCATCACCATAACGACTACTTACTAGAATTACAACCACAAACATCACCATCCGTTTATATATATGTACTTACTAGAATTACAGACCACAAACATCACCATCCGTTTATATATATGTACTTACTAGAATTACAACCACAAACATCACCATCCGTTTATATATATGTACTTCCCAAAATTACAACCACAAACATCACCATCCGTTTATATATGTACTTGTTAGAAACACATCCCCGTATCCGAGATATATAATCTTTCGCACATTTACCATCAGCCCAATGTCTCTTAAAGCGACCGATTTATTAATAGATCTTTCGAAACAGGAAAAATAGGCACTATCCCTACGGAGTACAAACAAAGCTTGACCGTCTACTGGTTTAAGTGGACAAATCATTAGACCTATACAACAAATTAGCAACAACATCACTTAAATTGTACGTGATGCCCTTGGGATGACAACATATGGAAAACAGTATGTGACATGGACTAGTAATTGGACAAGTTTACCATCGACATTCTAGGCAATCAAAGGCGTTGGGTATTAAGATATACGCTAGATAGACTAATGAACGAACACATCAACACAAGTAGCAGTGAAATAAACTGGATTGTCTCCTCTTGGATAAACAGAATCTCTTAAACCATTTTGTTGAACATACATGGAGGGAAATACCCATAAATTCCAGGGTGCAGACTTAAGCAAATTATAGCATCCTGTGTATAGTGTCAATACAACATTCTTGAAACGAAGTCTTGTTCCATACTTAAGCCGATACTTGAGGTGAAGAGTCATTAAAAACACCGGTCACGATCGCGACGCCATCTAACCTTTCTGGAAAGTTGAAATGGCATATAATACATCTATAATACACGTTTTCGATGCTTAATCTTCCTTTAAACCCATGTTCGATACGTGTCTGATAGGATTTCCTTACTCCCCTAAAGACAGCTTTAATGCTATCGTTTTAGTAGGAACGTGACATGCTCCTCAGAATCAGTAAATGGCGTGCGAGTTTTAAATAGCTGCCTTTACGTGATATTTCTTAATGTATCTAACACGGTTTCTGTTTGGCATTGGACATTATTACACAGTCAATCATTGTCAAACTTGAATATTGATTTCTCCATAATCCTGAAATGGACTAAAAATAAGCATTAGATTCAATATGACAGTTACAAAGGCATATACTGGTGTCATGTACTCATTCTCTCTAGACACAAACTACAATGGCTTATCTTATATACTTTGTATGACATTTCATCATTGTATCAAATGCCGTCTTTCGACAGATCATACGAAATCAAACACATGTTTAACATAGATATGAAAAAAGGAATGGATATTGACATATCTGTGAACCATATGGTCATCGACTCTATAGCGAACAGACTGTTATTTGCCGGAAGAAGACCAATCATTCACAATCATTGACAATGTATATGCAGTCAATCCGTGTATTGTTTTCACACCTTAAATGCTCTAGAATCCCTTGCATGAATTATCAAAATCTACATGGCGGAAGCACATGATACTTAAGATTCCGGAGCAGGTCAAACATCGGCATTTTCAATTTGGTTCTGCAATGTGCAGATGCTGGAATGATTTTTTTTCAAAAAATCAACACTGCGCATTATTCTTCTTGTTGAGTACATATGTAGGTGACACGTGCGTCAGTGTAGGTGTCTAGAACAGAAAACAGACGAGTTTAACGACACACTTTAGACTGACAAAGTTATACGATTCCAGGTAGCAGGTGGTAAGCTGCCTTTCCCAAACTTCGATTACGAACGATACTGTATGTATTTAAATTATGAGTAATTCTTAAGACATGATTGAAATGATATGTAACATATAAATCGGTTAGATTGTTTTTAATTCTCTCTCATTTCTTCTCCTTCTTGTCTCCATAGACGCATACTTGCGTTTGGCCTTTAGTTGAGCTTTCGCTCTTGTGAGCAAAACTTTGGGTTTTGCCGCATGTCTTCAAAAACGATATTTACTACTCCCCGCGCATTATAGTAGTTGCAACTGGTTCACCCATTGTCATTATAATGTGACAGGGTTTCCTGCTGGAGGTAATATACTTCAGTGTGATAACACTATAAAGTCAACTTCAGCTCTGCGTTCTCAAAAGGACACTTACACGCTTACACGGAAGGCCTTCTTTCAATTACCCTAGCTGTTGACAGAACGTAAGCAGTATCAGTCTAACCAAACTAAACGTATCAAGAAATATCCTAATGGATTTATCAGGTCATCGTCGACGTGGACCGTCCGCCGTGCGTCTTGCGTAAACGTTTTTCTTTAAAACCCTACTCCTCTTTCATACCGTGGTGGATTTCAACCAAATTTGGTCTGATGCACCCTGGAGTGCGGATAATTAAGTTTAAATTCATAACTTTCATTTGACCTCTAGGGGTCGCGGGACAGGGCCCGAAAGATGAAGATGCTGAAATAAGCTTAAAATCCTACTCCTCCATTCTGCCTTGGTGAATTTCAACAAGCTTTGGTCTGATTCATCAGTTAGGGTAAGCAATTATTTTGTAAATTAAGAAATAAAAAAAAACTACTCCTTTTTAAGGCTTGAATATATTTCAACCAAATTAGGTATAAAACATCATTGAAAGTGGAAATCATTGCTTAAATTCAGAAAGTTGATTACACCCCAACGGACTTCGCGGTAGGGACCCAAAAAGGGACATCAGACAACGGTTTGCTTCAAAATGCTATTTTTTATTAAAACTTGAGTAGATTTCAACTATATTTGGTTTAAATTTGCCATTGGGAATGGAGAATCATTTATTGAATTCAAAAAGTTAATTCGATCCCTACTTGATATGAATGACCTTGATCGACTTGAAAGGTCTCAATAACCAAAGCCCAGCCCAGGGTGCAGGTATTGAGTAAGTAGCAGGCCAGGATCTAGGGTTATCAAGTTTTGAATAAGAATGACATTGACCCGCTTTCAAGGTCACAGGTGTCAAATATATTAAAATCTTTAAATGACTTCTCAATAACCAAAGGGCCAAAAGGCTCAAGGTGCTGATATTGGACCAACTTTCAAGGTCACAGGGGTCACATTGTCTTGATATTAGGCATGTAGGTTGCTTCTCAACAAGCAATACTTGCAAAGTAATGACATTTGTGTAGTTAATGTATAAAAAAAAATATTTCAAGTCTGCAGAAAATGTCTTTATGAAATCAAACATCTTCTATGTATAATGTAGAGTAGTTGAGCAATATATTTTATGCCTATTTGGCCTCTTTCATAAAAACACATCAAGTCGATGACGAGATTATATAATTCTGCTGGTTGCTGATGTCCCTCTTCTAATTTCACTCATTCCTACAGTTCGCTACCACACAATTCGACATGCACACATGCATGGACTGTTGGTATACGGCAACGTTTTCGGATATATAACATGTTTTAATAGATAAAACAGAATTCTTAGAGCGATGTAAAGACTGTTTGTTTCTTTGTACTTTTCATAATGGTAATCCAAAGAACTATTTGTGTGTACAGTAGATAGCGTGTACAACAGAATATCCTGTTGTGAACGATAAGATCACATTGGTCGCCGAACTCCAAGAGGAATGACGTAGGTTCGAAATCAGGTTTCTTCTTCTTCTTTGTAAAATCATATAAACTGCGCCCCACAAAATTTATTATTTGACGTCTCGTAATTTCAAAAACTACCGAAATACAAAACTTATAGTTAAATATTGGGTGAATTTTCCCTGTATTGTATAAACGTCATTTACATCGATTAGGATTTCACAAAACAGTACAGAAATTATTGACAAATCACCAGGATCTTCTTTCAAAACTTAAGATTGATAAAACTATGGCAGAATAGGAAGAAAGATTCATACGTAGAAATCTGTAAAAGGAAAGGGAGAATATGGCCAGATGTTCCAGAATGGTAAGTGCCTTCGGCAATTCTTGCTTTTCACATTTTTGTCCACAACATCACTACGAATCCTACCAGGAATATTATTAATATTTCATCGATACTTGGATATTTCAATATCCATTGTACATGTTCTCTACAACCCTTTAGCTGAATGGTCACATTATCTGGTAGATGTTTACGAAAAATCTGCATACTTAATACTGATCATTAGTGGCACCAATTCAAAATATACATACATGTAGGCATAAGAAGGTAATTATTTCATACGTTTCATGCATTTGTTAAGGTCGACTTTCTCTTCCAAATTTGCTTCATGCGTGGTTCCTAACCCCACTGAAATGTCTTGGGTTAGCAAGAGAGCAATATGATCCAGATTTACCATCCAATATGTATATCTCTATATAAAAAAAAACAAAAAATGTAAGGGTTAAGTTAGATAACACAAGGACGAACAATCAAACTGAAAACAAGATCGATATAAAGACGGGGAATCAGTGGGATTTGTAAAATAGCGGATTTTGTTTTTAAGAAGCAACAGCTAGGTTCTATTTGTGGTTCCAATTAACACGGGACCATTAATGGATTTCCTTGTTTACACTAGCTATCATTAACCATGCAAGTAAGGCTGGCTCGGACTAAATGACATGCGGTTCAGTTGAGACTGTATCTATAAACGCTAAAAGCCTGACAACGTCCCTGATTTATAGAACAGAGAAATATGGCCACAACAAACATTTTAATGAACACCTCTATTCCCTCGACAGGTTTAGGCGTTAACCGTATTAAATACACGTGCCAATTAGTGAAGATCACTTTTTCCTTTTAGAGAGACGTTTGCTATTCAAGTAGATCTCCAATTTGAACAAATTCCATACGGTCATAAGATGTGTAATCCTGGTGTACTCGGTAATGTACGATATACATAGGGTACACTGCTAATGTTACAGTAATTTGTACCTTATAAGTAGTAAACAACGAATCACACACTAAAATCTTTTAGAATCAATCAATATTATCGGCAAAAGACAGCAGCATGCGTAGGAGATGTGCATGTAAGTGGTATGGCGTTAATAGTCGATATAAATGCCGTACCTCGACTGTTCAATGTTTCTTCTCTGGTATCCGAATATGACATCTAATACATACATGGTATCTTCATAAACAAATCCTGCAATGTTTCGTGTATTCCATACTCAAATAACCAATCATTTATCCAATATCTTCTTAAAACAAAGTCAGTAGAGTTTACTTGTATACCTGTGGGCCTTACTTGGACAGTGCTGGGCAGGTAAAGGCACTATTTACTGGAACTTGTGTTTAGTGTGTATGATTACAGACCGTTCTGATGAGTGTGAAACGTCTTGATGAATTCCTTCAAAATACAGATGAAGGTTCGAATGACACGCCAACAAGGACTGTGAGAACACCTATTCCTCTAACGGATAGCAAAGGTTTCAGCCTTTCTAATGTTTATGATACAAATAACTTCCCATTCAAGAAGTGGTTTGAGGCTGGTGCCAGAGCTGAGACACTGGTGGATATTTTTACATCACGTTTGAGGAGAGCAGTTGAGAATAATGTTCTTGTATAAAATCAGCCTAAGGCATTTATAACATTTGTAGACTGCCCTCATATGTCAATCAAAAAATGGAACGTGTATAAATGTGTCCCTGACAAGAACGACGAAGTTGATGATAATGAGCTGCAACGTCAAGTGGATCTATTAAATTCTCACAAGGCCATTCTAAATATAAACTTAGTGGAAACCACTGTGAGAGTGAATAACTTTACAAAAAAGTAAAGGTGGAAAACGAGTAAGGAAGAAACATTACAAAACAAACTTCTCACTTTACAGAGATAGTGTTCATCCTGGTCCAAAATTAGCAGAATCTTGGAGACAGATTTTCAGAAAAGACATTGGAAGGGGTTGTGAAATTCCAGAACATGATGTTCTGTAATTGGCTACTGACGAAGGCACAGAGAGTATTTAGTATCCGGTTTTATTTTTTTATTTACCAAGCAAAGTCTGTTAAGTTCTTAGTCATATACCCATAAATTCTGACCATATTAAGACATTATTGCTTGAATTTATGAGGCATTTTATAATGTAAAAATGATATTATCTCGCATACAACTGAAATGAATATGGAAGTGGTCTAACTAAATAATTACTGTATAAAAATAAAATAAAATAAAGTTAGTGCAAAACATCAGATATTCTTTTAAGGAGAAGATAAAATACAATTATACATACAACATTAAATCAAATAGTTTTTCTTGTCTCCATCATTCTATCAGTACATCTACTGAGTAAATCTGGCTGGCATTGTAACCGTGCTGTCCAATGCATTGTTACAACACACTAAGACTTAGGCAGGGATGTTTTGTTTACAGTGACAGGCATGGTAACCGTGCTGTCCAATGCATTGTTACAACACACTAAGACTTGGGCAGGGATGTTTTGTTTACAGTGACAGGCATGGTAACCGTGCTGTCCAATGCATTGTTACAACACACTAAGACTTGGGCAGGGATGTTTTGTTTACAGTGACAGGCATGGTAACCGTGCTGTCCAATGCATTGTTACAACACACTAAGACTTAGGCAGGGATGTTTTATTTACAGTGACAGGCATGGTAACCGTGCTGTCCAATGCATTGTTACAACACACTAAGACTTGGGCAGGGATGTTTTGTTTACAGTGACAGGCATGGTAACCGTGCTGTCCAATGCATTGTTACAACACACTAAGACTTAGGCAGGGATGTTTTGTTTACAGTGACAGACATGGTAACCGTGCTAGTCTATAGGCCTATATAGATATATGTCTACACAAACAATTCATACACATGTGTATATTTAATACCTATGCTGCTTGACCAGACAACCTGTGAGTTTCTTACAGACTAGCATGGTAACTGTGCTAGTTTGATCTTCATATATCCATCACTAGACCAGACATCTTGTGAAGTAGCTTTCTGTGATTGCCATGGTAACGGTGCTATGTAATTAATTACTGTTAGTTTGTAGATAATAATAACTCTATCATCTGTTATGTGACAGGCATGGTAATCGTGCTAGTTAACTGCAGTTGAGTGATTGACCTCTTAAATTGTAAAAGTTTGTTCGTACTTGACCGGCATGGAAACCATGCTAGTACACTGCTAACTGAAAGTATTCATTTGTTTTACTGTTAATCAATTTTGATATTAAAAATTATGTTATCTTGATAGTGATTTCCTCCACTATCTACTGTACATATGACTGGCATGGTAACCATGCTAATCCAGATACTTTTGTATACAGTGAGAATTTGTCCTAAAGATTGCAGATCAGTATACTCGTAAGAAGAAAAAGGCTCCGTCATCTGATGTTTGCTCAAGATGCGATGGGGAACTTGTTTCCAGAATGTTCAAAGCATGCAATGGTTGTCATTTGAACTTCTGTCCTGCCTGTGCTAATGTGAAGGAAAATATTGACGGTGAACTGTCGGGCTTCAGATGGACATGTCTCTCTTGTAAAAATATTCTACCCACACTGGAAAACATCAGTAGAACTCTCTCAAATGTCAAACATACCAACGATAAAAGTCTTGCTAATCTTGAAAAGAAAACACAGAAGCTGGATGCTAAAGTAGAAAATCTTAAAGCTATCGAAAGACATCAAGGAAGTACATGTAACAGTTGTGAAAGAAATCAAGGCAGGTATTGAAAAGTTATAGATGAAAGAGTGAGAGAACTTGATGATCGACGGAGGAGAAACACAAACATTGTAATATTTAATATACCTGAAAAAAATCAATGGTGATGGCAAGCAAAAGAAAATGGAAGATGAAGAGGACATCAGACTGATAACAACAAAACTTGATGTACCCAACTTGGAAATTATAACACATTTTAGAATTGGTAGGTACACTGAAGCCAAATTTCGTCCTGAAAAAGTCGTACTAAGCAATAAACAACAAAGGAAACAAATTCTGTACACACAAGGAATACAACATCCGCCTTGTCAAGTACCCCATTATTTAGTCCTATTGGAGCGTCTAGATATGTCGTACACAGGAACCACATTCAGAATCACAGTACTATGATATGGAAACGCTTGACAATTTTGATCCCGATCAGATAATATTAAGCGGTGTCCCAAACCTGCAACTCTTTGCTGGGACCGATGGAGTTAAATCAGAATAGGACATAAGTTTTTCTCAGTGATTCTCTTAGCAACCTTCTCATTTTTATTCAAATGTGGATGTCCTGACCACAAACAAGTGAGAAGAACTTAAAACACTTGTGATAGAGAAATACCCACGCACGATATTGTTAGCTGAAATTCACTCAAAGAACAAATCATTACCACTGAACGTAAGCTTTTATAATATACCAGGCTTTAAATGTTTTATTAAAAAGGATAATGGACGTGGAGTAGCTATTTACACTGTCGAACATCTAACAGTGGAAAAGGTGACATATGCCACAACATTTAATGAACATCTGTCTGTAGAGCTAAGACTAAATAACGGAAATAAGTTTCTTGTGGCTAACATCTACCGAGGTCTTAATAGCACACAAGAAAATTTTAAACAACTAGTTAGTCTTTTGAGGGAAATCTCATAGGAATGCCAGTTACCTCCTGATTACTGGCGATTTCAACTTTCCAGAAATTGATTAGTCTGAATGGACCACAAGCGTTTCTGAAACACACAAGGCAACGCTTTTTTCTGGAATGTATCCGAGACACCTTTCTATACCAACATATATACAGTCCAACACGATACAGGGAAGGTCAGAATCCCACAGTCCTTGACTTAGTATTTAGTAATGAGGAAGGAATGATTGAAGAAGTGGACTACTTACCAGAATGCTCTACAAGATGGCGACATGACATTAAACCAGTCTTGGAGTGTCTTTGTTGAAACCTTAACCAAACCAGTAGATGATGAAATCACATCTTGATATAGAGGCCAAGCAGTCGATTCGCCGCAAGAGGCGCAAGTGGATTCGTTATCTGCATTGCAAAATTGAAAGTAATTTCTGAGCTTACCAGAGAACTAGAAATCCTGCTACACATCAAATCCGACGTTCCCACTACACATATCAGAGGAAATTGGCTCATAACATAAAAGAAAACAGTAAACTCATCTGGACATATGTTCGAGAAAAAACTGTAACCAACGTGGAAAAAGCTGACGATAGTAAAACCAATAATATCCGGGAAACCGCCAATGAACTGAATAACTACTTTGGAACAGTCTTCAATCCTCCTGACACCGATGAAGCACCAAACTTTCCTCACAGACCGTACCACCCTGAACTTTCAGATATTGAAATCAATCACAACATAATTTTAAAAGCTATAAAGAAACTAAAGCCAAACAAATACCCAAATATCCAAAATTCATCATTGAAATAGCTGACGAAATTTCCAAACCATTAGAAATCTTATTCAGGAAATCATTGGACGAGGGCAAAATCCTGGCGTGTTGCCAATGTAACACCGATAATTAAAAGTGGAAACCTCGACAAAGTTGAAAACTATCGCCGTACCAGTTAAACATCAGTTCCAGGCATTACAGAGGATAGTGCGAGACAAAATTGTAGAACACGTGGACAAAAATGAATCATTTTCTGAACACCAACATGGCTTCAGGTCAGGGAAGTCGTGTACCACAAACCTACTGGAAGATATAGAACATTGGTCAGAAGCCAATGAGTACAGACGTAAAAGAAATGATATGCTTGAGGTATATAAAATCTTAAACAACATTGACAAACTTGACAAAGAAAAACTATTTACAATGTCCACAGCCTCTACTAGAGGTAATAGTAAAACACTTTTCAAGAAGCATAGCAGGACAAATGTCACTAAAGGGACTTTTAGTCGACGGGTAGTGGATCTTTGAAACTCTCTTCCAACCACCGTAATAGAAGCCTCTACGCTAAACACTTTTAAGAGTCTTTTGAACAAACAATGGCAACAAGTACCGTTCAATTTTTATCCTAGTTTTTATGTGGCACAACCGGACAACGAGTTGACTCAACAGAATGCGCCTCAATTAGCTGAGCTAACAAGTGGTGTCTATGAAGAGGTAACAGGTAATAACAACAGACTATATTGTCCCCTTACAAAACGACAAATTTGACAGAATGTACACAAGCAACTGTGCAAAGTTCATTAGCCGGTTTTTATACAACCTTACTACCTTGTCCGCCCAGTTATATAAATGGTTGTGTTTTAATGATAGTAAAAATGGCTGATACTTGAACAACTGTCTACGTTTGTTAACATTATTCTGTATCCTGACTAGGATCTCTATGCGGTCCAGTAAATATAATAACACAAGCGTTCTGCTACGTCACCGAATTTGATCATCACCAATCAAATGACCGTATAACAGATGTAGGTACAGCGTAGTGTAGATGTTAGTATAGACAGTGCTGAAAGTCAAATCTGTAAATAATTTCAGTAGTTTTAAAAGATCAATGGGAATATCTTTCTCGAAAACAGTTTGGGATGTCGGAAACACGAAGCAAGCCAATTAAAAATGTGTAATTTTGGTGAGCACTTGTTGACACGAACACACCGAATTACAGATATCGTAAGAAGTGAAAACAGAAAACTAGTGGTATTATAACTTCAATCTATAAAATCTCGACACAGATATTTCAAAATTGATTTCTTACAACATCCTTCTGAACATTGGCAAAATGATGCCCATGAATCTTGTTGGAACCATCCTCGATACTCCAGCGGCTACTATCTCTTTCGCTCTCTGCAACCCTAGAACATTTTATGGCAAAATTTAAAGTACAAGCGAAGTAATTTGATTGGTTTATAACGGTTTCAGGGGAAAAAACTGACCAAACACAGGGGTGCAGAGAGTGGAAGTAATCATAACCCCTGGGGCATCGAGAATGGCTTGTAACAAATTAGCACATAAACTAATTTGGTAACTAAGCATTTGTAAAAAGGTTGTACCGTGTTGTACAAATCCAGCAAATCTTGTTATTGCCATTGAAAATAACTGTCACCGATGGGAAGATGCTATTTGGTGGGCAAATTTGGTTGCTAATTGGAAGCTTAACGAGACGCTCTAGTCCCTAGAAATGTCAGCAAAACCTACACAACATGATCCTCGATAAAATCCACCTACGGGCAAAATTAAGGAGGTAGTGTAGAATCGTGAACATAACATAATCTGGCGAGATTTATTGGTACCCCAGTGGAAATAGATATAATTAAATACGTACGTATCCTCTTATTTCAACTTTAAGTCGGTATGACATCCGGGGAAGAGTGGAGAAGGGTAATACGTGAAAAAAATAAATGTTTAGTTATATACTGAAGTGATTTTATTTTTATTTATGTCATGTCCTCGGGTGATATGTTGGGAAGTCTTAGGTACACAACAGTTGCTGATTGGTCCATAAATCAAGCACACTAATATTTCTGTTTGATATATATATAGTTATATACACTTCCAACACTGACCTGTGATGAGGACTTTTACCTGAACTGAAGATAGCCTGTATGTCCTTGAGCTTATATTTAGAAATAATGTTAGGGAAGCCAAGAAAACAGACTAAGGAAACAACTGGCGTATACATCTCTGTACAAAGTCTAATGACAAGAGACCAGTGGCATTTACAATCACATGAATTTCAATTCATTCGAATATTGTTTGTTACAGCAGTTGTAAATGTTCATGAACTGGTCTTCATTGAATGCACTCAATGATGGCACAAGATATTTAATTAAGCACCTATTAGCAAATATCATTTGAAAAAGATCCCAAAGTATTATTAGATAGCAGTCAGTTACAGGTGGATAATGGACAATATGCTTGTGCTGTATTACTGTTGACATCCAAGGTGGCTGCCTGTGGGCCACCTTGATTTCAAATCAGTCCAAAAAAGGTACAATGCACAACTAGGGACCAAGGGAAACCAATATCTATGAAATATCAGAAGGATCCATCCAGTACTTCCTCAGATATAGCAGTAACATCTGATGATGGTGGGCTAAAAATTCAAAAGTCATCTATAGCATGTACTGTGACCTATTTTATGATCCATGTGATGGGCGTGAGCACAAAACTGGTTCAAAAACATAATCAATCATTAAATTGAGCCAAATCCTCCTCATGGAAGTCTGCTGCATATTTTGAACTAAAATATATAGCGAAGTATTACAGACATAAAAAGTTATGGAAGTTTAACTGGGGGAAAAATCATAATTTTTCATTAAAAAAAATCAATAAATTCAAGTTTTTGGAAAATTATTTGACAAACTTAGCTATTCATCTGAAATGTTAACACATTTTTGGCCACGCATATGTACTTAAAGTACCGAAAATTCATCGAATTCCGGGACCGATGAAATTTTTCAAGTGACCTGTTTTCATGTGATAGCATAATCAGGAAACTTATTTCTTGCCATTTTTTCCCAGAGTGTTATTTTTTATACAGATATATGTTTATTTCAATTTCATTCATTATTTCTGTGTGCCGTTAATTGAAAATATCAAATCACGTTTTGCCTCATCGGATTATCAATAGAAATGGCTCACATGGTCTGTACTTGCTCTTGTTTTTTTTCAAATACAGCTGTATGGAATATATATTAACACAGCATTTCGTGCATCATTAATGAATCAATAAGGTGGTAGTATCTGTCCTTGCGTAAAAACATTCAAGCTGAAACATGACATGCCTGTTTTAAACTTCTAGGAAGTTCGATTGGAAGCAAGAAAACATTGTCAAATTGATTATTTAACAGATGGCATTCAGGCTCCTTTCCTGGTGATGTAACGCATATACAATATTGAAAATGAATGACACCCAGCTCAACCTAAAACTACACTTAAACAACAAAATAATACAGGTGAGAACAAGACTAGGTGTTATGGAGTTAATTAAATCCTTAACAGATTTGCAGCAAAAACAAACAATTTTTTTTTTATTAATTATGGTTTATTGCTGAAAGTGAATCAAATAGCTTGCATTTTTTTTTACAACAACCCTGACTGCTGTGAGGAAACCTGATCAGTACCTTTTTACTGATTTTGTCCTTTGACCCGAGTCGACCCCATGTCCTCATGTAGTCCCGGACTGCTGTGAGGACATCAACAAGGGACATTGGACACTTATCTAAAAGGTTTTACCAGTTTCATCACTGCCCTTCTCTCTTAATTATTTCAAAATGAAAAAATGAAAATGCATCTTTACTAAGTTATCTGAAGGCTTTACATCCTCTAATACAGCAAGACTTAGTATAGGTCATGTAGTCAATCATGATAATGGTATTTACAAAATAACAAAAGAGTCAATCACATATAGATATTAGGGATGTAGTTACACTATCTGAAGTCATAGAATTGGTTTCAGAAAAGAATATTTGCTGGTACTAAATCCTATACCTGGGTAAAGAATCTTAGTAGCCATTAAATATAAATACTGGCTTTTCCATGCTAGTAAGATTTTTTTTCTAAAGGATGCTAAAAAATGCAACATTAAATATTGCTAAATTTCTCAAGAACCAGGAATGACCATTAGGAATAGCCTGTGTCTAAAATGTGGTGTCTACAGCTGATAGCAAGGTCAATAGAACCAAACACTGAATGTAATATACAATTTTGATAATGAAATCAGCAAAGAATGATCACCTGATTATGACATCATTATAGAATGATGTTTTCACCTGACACCCGATCATCATTATAGAATGACGTCTTTACCCGATCATCATTATAGAATGATGTTTTCACCAGACACCCGATCATCATTATAGAATGGCGTCTTTACCCGATCATCATTATAGAATGATGTTTTCACCTGACACCCGATCATCATTATAGAATGACGTCTTTACCCGATCATCATTATAGAATGATGTCTTTACCTGATCATCATTATAGAATGACATCTTTACCTGATCATCATTATAGAATGATGTCTTTACCCGATCATCATTATAGAATGACATCTTTACCTGGTCATCATTATAGAATGATGTTTTCACCTGATCATCATTATAGAATGATGTCTTTACCTGGTCATAATTATAGAATGATGTTTTCACCTGACACCTGAACATCATTATAGAATGATGTTTTCACCTGATCATCATTATAGAATGATGTTTTCACCTGACACCTGATCATCATTATAGAATGATGTTTTCACCTGACACCTGATCATCATTATAGAATAATGTTTTCACCCGATCATCATTATAGAATGACGTCTTTACCCGATCATCATTATAGAGTGATGTTTTCACCAGACACCCGATCATCATTATAGAATGGCGTCTTTACCCGATCATCATTATAGAATGATGTTTTCACCTGACACCCGATCATCATTATAGAATGACGTCTTTACCCGATCATCATTATAGAATGATGTCTTTACCTGATCATCATTATAGAATGACATCTTTACCTGATCATCATTATAGAATGACATCTTTACCTGATCATCATTATAGAATGATGTTTTCACCTGACACCCGATCATCATTATAGAATGACATCTTTACCTGATCATCATTATAGAATGACATCTTTACCTGATCATCATTATAGAATGACATCTTTACCTGATCATCATTATAGAATGACATCTTTACCCGATCATCATTATAGAATGACATCTTTACCCGATCATCATTATAGAATGACGTCTTTACCCGATCATCATTATAGAATGATGTTTTCACCTGACACCCGATCATCATTATAGAATGACGTCTTTACCCGATCATCATTATAGAATGATGTTTTCACCTGACACCCGATCATCATTATAGAATGACGTCTTTACCCGATCATCATTATAGAATGATGTCTTTACCTGATCATCATTATAGAATGACATCTTTACCTGATCATCATTATAGAATGATGTCTTTACCCGATCATCATTATAGAATGACATCTTTACCTGGTCATCATTATAGAATGATGTTTTCACCTGATCATCATTATAGAATGATGTCTTTACCTGGTCATCATTATAGAATGATGTTTTCACCTGACACCTGAACATCATTATAGAATGATGTTTTCACCTGATCATCATTATAGAATGATGTTTTCACCTGACACCTGATCATCATTATAGAATGATGTTTTCACCTGACACCTGATCATCATTATAGAATAATGTTTTCACCTGATCATCATTATAGAATGATGTTTTCACCTGATCGTGACCTCATTTAGTCATGGTCACTTGTGAGATAAAGAGAATCTCACACAGACATATACAACATTATATGGGTATTTCACATAGGTCTTTCATGATGAAGAGAAGAGAGCAAGTATTTTGTCCAGTCAAGGAAAATCAAGCATTTTTTCTTTGAAAAAAACTGATGTTCATTCACACATATTTACAATTAAGAACAATCTCTTTACATATTATTATACCAACATGATCATTTTTAAAATATGAAATCCTTTCACACGTAATGACTAAATGAATTTACGGAGTGTTTCTTTCATACACAATGATCCAATGAAGTTACACTGACATTCTCTCTCATGTACTTGCACAGAATGTTGCACCTATGTTCTTGTATTGAATGGCTGTCTTTTATCCACATGATGAAAGGATGCTACTCTCAGTAATATTTGAACTTCCACACGAATATGTCGCACCAGTCTACAAACTGTCAATAAATACTGTAAAAGTGTTCGAAGTATCAACACAACTTTGTATGCAGTTTCTCCAAAGGTCTTTGGGATCATTACAGTTAGACATCAATAATTTGTATTTGTTTCACGTCTATGATGCCAGAACCATTATGCGTGGAGCGATACTCATAGACATGAGCTCCTGGAACAGCAGCTTACAGGCATATGGCATGCGGATCTGGGAGATCTGAAACAAGCAACAATTTTCACAGATGAGAAAAAAAAAGAACATTATCACACAACAAAACCAAAAAAGGAAAATTAAGGGTGGCTTTGGGTTCTCATTGTCTGCAGTTAGTTTGATGAATATCAAGGCCAGAAACAGTATTTCTGACAATATCATGTTAAAAGCAAGAAATACTTTTGAGAATATAACAAAGTAACTTTACAACAGCAACTAATAGTACCGATGTTTGTGAAAAAGGTATGTATTATTTAGGTATACAGTATGGTACATATCGTTCACAGCTTCATTTTTCCAGATCGGAACTTTAACATGAACATAAAATCTAATGCTGACTAGTGCTACTTAGTAAACATTTTAATTTAGGTTTCAGGTATTGAATATTTCAATGCAGCAGTATGTATGAAATGGAAATGGACTTTTCATCACCTATTGGCAAGTGCCGATACTGTGCTTTCTAATCAAATGTGTTTAAATTATCTGCTTTCATATCTATAAGAGATATCTGTAATAATATTCTGCAAGTATTTGCTGTCAAATCCTTTGCTCTGAAACCAGAGTGTTTTTCATAGCAGAATATTTGGAAGCAGGTGAATCCTTCAAAATTATTTGAAATGGTGAAATGTTAGGCTGCTTGCAATTAGATCTCATTAAAACTACCCGACCAATCAGAAACTGTCTTTTAACTAGCATTAGGAATAGCCAACACATAAAAGTTACAACCACTGTGCAGGTAAATAGTTTGGAGTTACTATATTGTAAACTGAACTGGAAGAAAAATATCATGGTTCAACTACACAATGTTATACTGTTTCACCTCTAATAAAATTGTATCCGCAACAATTCTTTTGACTAAAAGACAATCTTATATTGTATAGGACATTATTCTGTTGACTAAAAGACAATTTTACATAGTATCCAACATAATTATGTTGATTAAAAGACAATCTTATATTGATTCAGACACAATTCTGTTGACTAAAAGACAATTTTACATAGTATCCAACATAATTCTTTTGACCAAAAGACAATCTCATATTGTATACGACATAATTCTGTTGACTAAAAGACAATTTTATTGCATGAAATAAGGGATGATTTAATCCTGCAACTGATTGCATAAATCCAACTCCCAAAATGTTTCATAATATGCTTTGAAGAATACTTCCACTAAAATTTTCTTGAAAATTCATGTCACTTTAGAGCAAAAACTATTCTGCACAGCCAAGATAATAAGGTAACAATGAAACGATTCTTTAAGAGATTTAATTGTTTCCAGGCAAGAAATGCATCCTTGACAAATAAAACAATTATAAAACAATATATTATTATATTAGATGATAAATCATCACAAACTTCCACTGTTTGTTGAATGTTACAGATGTATCAAAATTATGAAGCAGTCAAGTTGGAAAAAATAACAATTTTATCATTAATGGGACATCTCACTACATTAATCAATACAAGACTGAAAATCTGATTGCATGAACAGGATTATTTTATGCTTTACTATAAGGAAAACAATTCTATATTTATATTATAATCTTGTATAAAAAGACACACTTTTAATTAGCTTTATATCAAATGTCCCATTACATGTTAATTAAGTCTTGAAACTTGTCAATTAAATCTAATACTCTATTTGTGACAATACTGCTTTATAACTAAAACATTCCTGAATCCAGCATGGAAATCAATTACCAATCAAATAACCCATTACCTTAATTGGGCAGGATGTGATTAGTTGTGTGGGTCCTGTATATTTATGTTGAATCATTAGAAAACAAATTTAATGTCACAACCTGTGTTCAGTAGAGCCACCATCTTATACAATGTAATACATTTCCAAGCTTGTCACCTATCACTTGAAAATGTGATTTGTCATTAAAGATAACTATCACTTCTACAAATAGAAATTACAAGCCACGGACAATTATCCTCAGAGCAGCTAAGTCTGCTTCTGGAACAGTTGACATCATCAAGCTAAAATTAACCTGATTTATTTGGAGAAGCTAAGACTTAAAGCTCAGTTATACAGCCTAGTGCCATTAAAAAGATAAAATGAGAATAGTATCTTATAGCCTCTGGTCTGTATCCAATTCTCATTACAGAAATTGAGAACTAACAAGAGACCCACGGGCCTTAAGGGTAATCTGACTTTAAAGACCTATACATGAAAGAAGCCAAATAAGCCTAAAATAAATTACTCAACTATGCTACTGCTTACATAGAAGATACTGGTTAATTCATTAAGACATTTTCTGCTAACTTGAAATAATATTCTTTATACATACACCACAATGAAATCATATTCTTTATATATGCACTACACAAATGCCATTACTCTGGACATATTTCTTGTTGAAAAAGCATGCTACAGATCCAATATCAAGATCCTTGTCCTTTTGAGTAGAAGCTGCTCATGCATTTCAAAACATTTGACCTCTATGATCTTGACAGTAGGTCAAGATGAACAAACTTGGTAGCTCTTCATCAAAGCATGCTACAGGCCTAATATCAGTACCCTAAGTCTTTTGGTTATTGAGAAGAAGTTGTTTAAACATTTGACCCTGTGACATTGAAAGTGGATCAAGGTCATTCATATTACAGTTGTGGGATCACACAACATTACACAATGTGCAATGTGTGCATGATGTCTGCACAATGTATGCATGATATAAGTGGAGGAATTAAGCTATCGCACATTGTGCAATTCTATCATGGTTAATATAAATTTAGAAATTACTTATAAATAAGCGTGGAATAGGGTTTATCTATTTTCTAAATATATAAGAATACAAGTAAGTAAATTTCCTTATTGAGCCATTAATATGTAGGTAGGACACTTGTTCATTTTAAGTGTTTTGTTCATAAAGATCCACACGTGATCAGCCTTAGTGTAAGGACACACATGATATACATTATTATGTAAACATTTAAGGGAGGTCTCGTTATGTCACAGCAATGATTCATTTGAAATCTCATATCGTCAGAAAGGAAGTATTCTTTTTTATTACCTCCATATTACTCTCATTTTCATTCATTTTGTTAACAAAAAATATATGCTCAAGTAAATCTTAAGTGTTGTGTTTGTTACACGGGCGACCAAGTCAGTATGAATCCGGACCTGTCACGTATATATCTGTATACAGGTAAACTTTTGATGCCCGAGACACCACTATTCCCCACTTTATGAGGTGTGAAATTATATATGATAAGAGTTATTAATGCAGGTCCAGTGTTATTTCGAAAATTGTCAAATTAAAAAGTACCTTTGTAATCACCAATCAATTCTATTGTTCTTGATGGCTATTTAGTAATAACTTCACAAATTTTCCGTTTACTTTTCAATTTGTAATATATTCGTCCCAGACAAACATTTATGAAAATTTGAAACAAGGTAAAACACCAAAATCTGATAGATTTCACATAAAACCATGTTGCATCCTGACCAATAAAGGAGGAGGAAGTTGTGCTTTAAATGATGGAGAAAATACAGCTGTTTTGTAGAGTGTCTGGAGGTAACAGGACACCAAAGGCTATTCATTCAGCAATATATTTCCTTCTAAATACATTTTATTGTCAAATTCATGAAAAATTACTTTCTATTTCAATAATTATTGCCATGCAAGGAACAACTGGCTTTATAAGACGCCATATGCTCCTTATCCGCCATTTGTTAAATGTAAAAATGTCTTTCCTGTATATTTGGTTTCCTTGTGTTGTATGAGGCTAAGAATAAAACATATCGGTTAGATTTGAGAGCAATTCATCAAGACATAACAATGGATTTTAAACTGCATCAAACAATATAGCAAACCTCGGCTAAAATTGGTTATATTACAGCACAATATTTCGTCGGGAAAAAATATCAAATATTCAATGACTTTTAAAATCAGATTTGTTCCAGATAAATCCTGGCATTTCAAACAACATTTTCAATGGTTGGCCTACATAGTTATCTTATGTCATGGGCCTTACATTGGACTTCACCACCCCTCAAATATATAGATCACCTTTTACATCGTGGTAGTGCAGACGCCCGTTAAACAGCCGGAAACTGATCTGTGACGTGTGTTTTTAACATGATGTAGTAAAACATATATACCAGCGTACTTGTAATGAGAGATAAATTGCTGTAGATTCAAAGTCTGGGACATAACATTATAACATGATTTACACCAGCCCTAAATCATATGAATTCTTTAAAAGATGTTCAGAGGTTTCTCACTACATTTGCTTTTATCCAGACACCAACAACTTCCGTGAGAATATACACAACCACGAGGTGGAAATAATTCACAAGTAAACATCATTTTTAGTAAATATTTGCAGGTAACATTTCTGAAACGATATGTTACATCCAGGTGCTAATGTTTTAAAAATGTTGTAAATGTAAATTAAGGTACATTTCTGAAAAGTAAAAACATTTCATAAATCTTTTCAATCTTAATCCATTCACCTTGTCTCATAACATTAACAAAACATTCAATGTTAACATTGTTTTTTGTTGTGATAAGACTTCCTCTTGACTATGGACGCCTATAATTGTGTGATGTCCATGCCACATGAGACTTGCATCAGAAATCGCAATTTAAATATTTCATTATATCACAAAATGTTTTGATAGTATATATCCTTGTTTGAGGAACTTTCAATTGATATAATTAATGTTTCGTTCAGCAAACTATATCTGGAGATACATTCAAAAGAAGCGGATGTAACATTTTATGACACCATGGACTTACTCTTATAACAGCTAAGAAGAATAGTATTTACATTTATTTATTTTTCTCTGTAGAAGTAGCTTTACCATAGAGCAATCATTAACTTTCCCTGTAGAAGTAGCTTTGCCATAGAGCAATCGTTAACTTTCTCTGTAGAAGTATGCTTTACCATAGACCAATCATTAACATTCTCTGTAGAAGTATGCTTTACCATAGACCAATCATTAAAATTTTCTGTAGAAGTATGCTTTACCATAGACCAATCATGAACTTTCTCTGTAGAAGTATGCTTTACCATAGACCAATCGTTAACTTTCTCTGTAGAAGTATGCTTTACCATAGACCAATCGTTAACTTTCTCTAACATTCTCTGTAGAAGTAGCTTTACCATAGAGCAATCATTAACTTTCTCTGTAGAAGTATGCTTTACCATAGACCAATCATTGACTTTCTCTGTAGAAGTATGCTTTACCATAGACCAATCGTTAACTTTCTCTGTAGAAGTATGCTTTACCATAGACCAATCGTTAACATTCTCTGTAGAAGTATGCTTTACCATAGACCAATCATTAACATTCTCTGTAGAAGTATGCTTTACCATAGACCAATCATTAACTTTCTCTGTAGAAGTATGCTTTACCATAGACCAATCATTAACTTTCTCTGTAGAAGTATGCTTTACCATAGACCAATCATTAACTTTCTCTGTAGAAATATGCTTTACCATAGACCAATCATTAACTTTCTCTGTAGAAGTATGCTTTACCATAGACCAATCATTAACTTTCTCTATAGAAATATGCTTTACCATAGACCAATCATTAACTTTCTCTGTAGAAATATGCTTTGCCATAGACCAATCATTAACTTTCTCTGCAGAAGTAGCTTTACTATATACCTTAGACAATGATAAATCATGACACACAGTACAATGTAAGTAAGGCTTACACAAAATATCAATAATCAGCCAGAAGAAAAGACATTCTATAAAATGTTCTGTGATCTGAATTTCTCTCTGGGAAAAAAATTCATATTTCAAAGTCAAAATGATAAAAAATGTTTAACAGCTCATTTAAAGAATTTAAGTGGTTCAGTAAATATGGTTACAATAACACTAATTGGAAGCAAAATTCACGATAATATTATTATTTACTTAAACATATGTGACTGTTCTTAACTACATGTTTCTTACCTGTGTTTTGTTCTTACATCCCCGGCATTCAAATGTCTGGTTGCGTAGATTAGCTATGGCGATAAGACCACAGAAGTTACATAAATGTACTCTGTAGGGATCCGACGCTTCAAACAGCCGTTCACGCAGAAATTGAGCTGCTCCATGGGCAATCTGACAATCACGTTCCATCTCTCCAAAACGTAAACCACCATCCCTGAGGGAAATACCAGATACAACACATGTTGAATAGAAGTTTGTATATTACAATTGATTAGAAAATTTATATGTGACATTTCAATGACTTCACTGGTACATTCAATTTGTAGTGTATTTGCACGAAGGACACACATAAGTTTCTATATGGCCATGACATAAGTACTTCTATGTACATTACCAACCTGAATTACAATGAGTTGAATTATTCTATAGAATTAAGAGCTAAAATTATTACATAATCCTATTTCAGTGTAATAACATCCATCATATAGCTACCCTGTTATAAGTATAATAACATCCATCACATAACTACCCTATCAGTGTAATAACACCCATCACTTTACTGCCCAGTTATCAATATAATAACACACATCACTTGTCTACTTTTCTATCATTGTAATAACACTCAGTACACAACTACCCTGTTATCAGTGTAATAATGCCCATTACATAAATCTTGTTAGGACAACACATGTAATTACACCTAGCTGTGAAAGGTTTAGATTCCCACAGTTTTAATCGTGATGTCATAATTTCATGACGTGTTATGGACATCTCCAAACAAAGAGAGAGGAAATATCACCAGTTTAGATTTTGTATTCATCCAATAAAATACTATTTTCTTGAATGCTTGCAAAAATATAAAAGTATATAATAAACAAAATCTTAATTCCTTTCCATTTCATACAAGATCTATGAAACTAAATAAAATATTCCATTTTACCTCATCAGTCCTTAAAAAAAATTCTCAGACTTGTTTCATAAAACAGAAACTCCTTCTGGATCCTCGATCTCTTTATGCTTTTCTGCTTATCAAACTTTCAATAAGCCTAACCACTATTTTGTTGTCGTGCGGTAAGCCCACCTTCTGCCTTAGATCACATTTTTTATCTTCCTCCCCTAAAGTATTGCATAACTGTGGTCCATCTTCAAGACTATTTCAGCAAAACATCTACTTGACCCCAAGTCTCCAAACTAAATCACTTTTATCAAAAATTCTTTGGGTGGTACTCCTTAAGAAAATTTGTGGTTTGGGATAGATGTTATACTGGAACAGCCCTTACCCAAGAACAAAACATTGAGTCGACCTGGGCTGGGATATATGTTTTACTTGTAATGAATGCCCTTCCCCTTAATATAGCCTGGAGTCTTGGATTGGGATGGATGCTTTAGTGGAACAGCCCTTACTGCAAAATAAATAACTATTGAAAACATTTGTAAGACTCCATTAATCTCTTACCTGGCTCTTCCCTCCATAGGTTGTCTGTTGAGGATTTGAAGAGGACCTCGCGCCCGAGAATGGATCTTGTCATCCACCATATGCTTCAGACGCTGGTAGTAGGTTGGGCCTAGGAACACCTGGGCATTCAGCTTCCTTCCAGTGAAGCCATTGTATAGAATCTGTGGCAATGATTAATTTAAAGGTATTTCTATATTCATAAATGTTTTATTTCACGTTTAAAGCCTCTGATAACTGACATTATTAATTTGAATAGCTAATGTCATATATTTTTCTAAAATTCGTTTTAATACATAGAAAACCTGTCACAGTTTTTCCGGTTTTTTCTCAACAGGTCTGTTCTACACCTACCTCATTTCCTCGCTGATGATAACCATACTGGTGTAATAAGTTTGATACTTTCTGTACATTGACAGCATCGTTGAAAGGTGTGGCATCACCGATCTCTCCTTTGTTGGCCGCAACTTTACTCTGCAGGCACTCGAACAAATGGCCAATGGTCATTCTACTGGGAATGGCGTGGGGGTTGATAATAATATCTGGAGTGATTCCCTCACAAGTGAATGGCATGTCCTGATAAAATAAACAAGAACCTTTTATTCCATGATTGCTGCAGTCCTTTCAGTTTATTTGTGATTTTGGTTCAGTGTATGTTCTTATAAATGAAATATAAACAAGGATAGCCAAAACACTGTATTTCTATTATTATACATGAATTGTTCACTATAAAGATGTGTACATAGTCTACTATGCTACGTAACTGAATACCATGATGTCTACAAGAACTTGGTATTTACACACTGACAGTTTTTTCCTGATACTTCATTACATTTGGTGCATAAGACTTTAACATTTAATGTGTATTTAGATTACCTTGAAGCAATATAGGAGATCAATTCTACAGTAATATCACAGCTTAGGCACAGAAAGACTTTTTACCTCCTGTCGATATGTGATTCCACAGGTTCCTTTCTGACCATGACGACTGGCAAACTTGTCTCCAATCTGAGGGGTCTTTACTGTTCGTACACGAATCTTACAGAACTTGTAGCCTTCCTGGTTTATAGTGACCATCACCTGAAGTTAGAAACATCACTGGTGTCGAGATGTGTAACAAGCAGTGTCAAGTAACATAACAACAAGACTACCAATAAAGAACTCTGAATATACCTTCTTCTTGATGCCGATAAAAGCTTATATGATGAAAAGTGTTCCAAATAATTCTGAATTTTATTTTCGTAACTTTATTTTTGTAGGTGGATCACACACAGTATGTTGAACAGAGAATGTAAACTTTTGATAAAAAGTAAAGATCTGCCATTATTACGACTCACTGCACTTCTGCACTTCTACTCAAGTGCATTGCCATTTTTTTTTATATCTTTTTCCTTTTATATTCAAAATGTGACTATTCAAAATATTTTGAAACTTTCAGACTATAATTGTTCACTGAAAAACGCACCATTTTTCTTGTCAAATGTCATTTTTAACATTTATACATTCATCTTGACCATTTTGTGCCAGACTACACTTCTGACAAAACTTTAATCCTGTACATAAAACAGTAAGAAAGAATACCTGATCAATAATTCCAGTTTCACTTCTTCTCATGAACACACTAGCATCGCGCTTGGAATATCTCCTTGCAGTGGCATCAAGCTACAATACAAAGAGGTACATAACCAGAAATCAAACAAAAATAACTACCCACTAATATTTGTGATTTTTAAGTACCTTTGAAATAAGATCAATATACAGAAATTCCTAGTCTGATTTCCGACTTTTCATGAAAAATACATCCTATTTACTTCAAGCAACACCACAACATATTTAAGCATCACAAAAACAAAACAAAAAAAATCGAACGAAAGGCTCTACATAAAATTTTCATTAAATACTGCAGAAACAATGTATTGTTAAAATGATTTCTATTTGGCGACTTTCATTTTTATCTAATGAGGTCATTCCTTACAATATTTGAAGAGATTTTCACTTTTATCTAATCAGTCTATTCCTTCCAATGTTTGAAGCTATAATAAAATATCAATCAAAACCTGAATATTTCATAACTTGAATATAAGTCTAACAAATCAATGCATCGTACCTCGTCATCATTGGGAGGTAAGGTCATTGTCTTGCCAATCAGTACGTCGTCTCCAGATACTCTAAGTCCAGGAGATATAATACCATCATCGTCTAACTTGTCGTAGATGGCCGGCCTCATGCCTGTTACATAACATTCACAGGTGTAATAAATGATACAGACACTGAAGAGTCCAACATGAAAACTATTTTTACAAGTTCATTACCGAAGACCTTAAAAATAAAATGTATCGTGAGAAAGAACAAAACATATCTATTTCATACCAAAAACAGTTAAAGAACTCTCCAATCAAAATATCAAATACATCTTCGTTACAATAAAGCCTTTAATACGTTCCAAAAAAGTAACACATTAGTACTATATAATAATTGTACCTTGAACATTTTCTCTGTCTGGCTTTTCAAACAACTCTTCTTGATCCAATCCTTTCTTTGCTTCAGCGTCTTTGTAAGACCGAAAGAAGAAAGATCTGTAGGAAATGAAGAAAACACACTTTTAAAGGATGATTTTATCTGTCAGGAACTCAAACTTTCAACTTACCTATTCAAATCTTCATACACATCTGTGTAGAAGTTTAAGGGGTTGTACAACAAAGATCAAAGACATGTTTTCTAGGAACTTATCCAATTCAAACTGATGAGAGAAGATTTTGTGATTACACGAGGGCTGATCAATAAATTGTGAGCCTTGTATTGAAGAACTTAAGAAGAGATGTTCATTTTCAGCTCTACTATTCCCAGACTATTGAAGACTTTTAACCAGAAGACTAGTGTCATTTGGTCAGTTTATGTCGAAGAGGTAGCACTCTAAAAGTAAAAACGACAAGTGACTTTTGCAAAATGGACAAAATCGCATAAAAAGCAGCAATTCAATATTCCCATAGGAAAGGTCTAGCACCTAAGCATATCCATACTGATGTGGTAGCGTCACTGAGGAATAATGCTCCTTCCTATGCTACAGTGAGAGGTTGGATGGCAGAATTTAAATGTGGCAGTCGGAGCCTTGGGGATGACACCCCCTTCTGGAAGGTTGAAACACCAGAAATAGTCAATAAAGTCTGTACTGAAGGGGATTATGTTGAAAAATAATGCAATGAGTCTGCCAAAATTCAAACCCTTAAATATGAGGCTCACATCTATAAATCACACCTAAAAGTATTGGTAATTAATTGTATTGGTTTCTATAAAACATCGTTAAAAACAATCAAATGTTTTAACTCAATTATAATCCATACCTTGACATAACTGAACAACATGTTTACCCATTTGTAACAGTTATATTAGATCAGACACAGACTGGCACCATCTGGTAAACCATGAACAGTGTTAGCTCGCAAATTGTGTCATAAATACTGAGCGAGGGGAGATAAATCTTGTTTCAGTCCTCAACAATTTTATATGATATATGTTAGATTAATACATAATGCCATCCAATCACAACATACATAGCACTAACAACTTGAAAATGTTATTTTACATGAACATTCACTCTGCTGATATTTTCAACCATTTTTTACGTAAACAAGATGTTGTTACCTGAAAAAGCCCCGTTCAATAGCAGAAGCATTTAGAATGACAGAATCTTCCTGGTTATATCCTGTGTATGTCGCAATGGCAACAACAGTATTGATACCTGTAAAAAAATATTTACAAGCGTATATCACAATTAAAGGGATGATGGACAAGGTTTGGATCCCTGTAAAGCTGTCTCCTTATCCTATTCTACACATCCTATGTTGTAACTACTGTTGGTATTTTCTTGTATTTAGTTAATTAATCACTACCTGATCTGTCTAACTT
This sequence comes from Ylistrum balloti, assembly GCF_031769215.1. Classification (NCBI taxonomy): domain Eukaryota; kingdom Metazoa; phylum Mollusca; class Bivalvia; order Pectinida; family Pectinidae; genus Ylistrum; species Ylistrum balloti. The sequence continues at coordinate 128,115 of NW_026782039.1, forward strand.
TTTAAAGCAGTTCTGATTCATGCTAAATGATTAAATTTTTCATATGTTGTGTGTGTCTAGTTTGTATGACATTTAAATATGCAAACAATTTTAACACAAACTGATCAATATGTACAGTAAAACATGGATAAGTTGAAGGAAGTCAAAGAGACCAAATGAAATATTTGACTTATCCGATGTATTCAATTTAAGTGTGTTCGACAAAAGCTTTACCGTACATCCTTGTAATGCAAATCTTATATAATCCACCAGAAACAAATCAAGTCACACAACTTAATAATGCCCTGATTTGGATTCCTTGTTATCATTCCTGGCAGAAATGACTTGTCATCAGAAACATAGCCTATGGAAAGACCCCAGAAACAACAGTATGATTATAATATCAGAACTCTGAGTCTTGAGTGAAAAGTTACCTGCAGGAAGTTCTCTGAAGCGGAGATACTCCATGGAACGTGTGGTGACTAGAGGTTTCTGAGGGTACAGGAGTCCATGGGCAAGGGTGTCCATACGGACATGGAAGTTGGTAATATAGACACCCATAGCTTGCTTACCCATAGCGGACTGGTATGTGTTACGTGGGGACTGTCAATAAAGAACAAAAATTACTTATTTTTCTATTTGTTAAACCAAAATTGGTCAGTTTAAATTGCAAGTTCAATGTCTTACTAGCATTTGTAAAAGCATGAAAATGAATTTCTCATGATGAACTCAACAAAACCATTATGGTCTAACTGATTGCCATTCCAATTAGATTGTAAGTAATCACCCACAAAATAATTAATTGATTTAAATATTACGATTTCATCTTTTTAAGTCACCTTTTCTTTCCTTTGGTTCTAATAAGAATTGCAATAAATCAATAAGATACTCTACCTGGTTGTGATCTGGGAATGGGATGATAGAGGCACATACACCAAGTATCATGGCTGGATGAATCTCACAATGTGTATACGTAGAACAGTACTGGACATCCTTGTCCTCGGAGAGGTCATCAGGGGTCATGGCCAGCATAATGGACTCTTCTTCTAGGGGGTCAATGTACTCTACGACTCCACTCGCAACCAAATCCTGCCAACTGTCACATATAAAGGGTTACATAAGTACTGTAGAACAGTTGTAGATGTAGATGCTGCTTTTTTAATCATCAAAATTTTCACCTTTAATTTTCTGAAATCTTACCTGTAGCTGTTGTATTCCTTCTGTTTCAGCTGTTTGATATGACTCTGTTTCAACAAAAGTTTTTGGTTGTCAACAATTAACAACGGCCGACAGATCCTTCCAGCATCAGTATAAATTCTGATTTCTCTGTCACGAATATCTCTGATCATCGACACCTGTAATGATAGGCAAACCATCATAAATAAATTTCTACAATACTGGTCACAAACTTTTATAGTATGCTCAGATCATAATGTGTCCTTCAGTGCAGCCAGATATAGCAACCTCCTATGATCTGTAGAACAATACATGTTATGGTTTTGTTCAAATTACATACATTTAACAGGTGGTAAAAGTTTTAACATTTCTGGAGTTCTCTTGCTGCTGCTGATATTTTGTCCTAGTTTAAAATGTAGGTAGTGATTTTTTTTGTTAAGAGATTACATCAAGCAAGTGAGTACTGAATGATATTGTTATGAAACAAAGCATGTGATGTCATCCTTTTTTCTGTTGGTATCACTTAAGATGATTGTGGTTAGTAATATATAATCAATATAAACTCTGCTGCTCAAACAATTGTTAAGAAGTTATTTTTTGACTGACACTTCCTATCTCGAAATGTAATATTCCGAGGCCCTAATGGCATTTTATGTGTTGACTGATCGCTAAAAAGGCAATAATAGTAACATTCTGATGAAACAAACTAAATCTCTTGTGAATCAGCTCCGACACCATTCCTCCAATGACTAGCAAGCTCCCTAAAACTGAAGCTATAATAGGGAATATAATCAAAACAATATTTGGTCGATCAGCACTGATGTATTATCCTAACGTAATTAATTTACTATTTCTCATAGCACATGAAGCGGTTCTATATCCATCCTCAATAACTATCTCCTCGACAACCTTACCTCAGAAACAATGATGTCCATCTCTCTGCGGAGTTTTCTCAGAGTGTTCATCAGATGTTCTGCATCCCTGTGTATTCCTACCCAACAACCATTCACAAAAATTTTTGTAGCACTGAAATTGACAAACGAATCATTGCAATATACATCAGATAAATAAAGAAAATCTTTTGTGTGTTTAAGTTATGTTGTATGCCATAAAGAGTTCACCTTTGAACACATCTTCTTCATTAACTTTTATAAAATCTGTTTTCTAATGTCAATTCAGCCTATGACATTAGAGTTACTATGTATCTGAAACTTTGCTGCAATAGTGACTGTATCATTACAAAACATTCCTAATGGTTAGTAAAATCATAACTTTGCTTAGCTAAGATTTGTTGTTACATCTTAAATACATGCCTTTTTTAGGCCAAATTTAACAGTATCGAAACATTCAACTGGACAAATTTTAGGTCAGAATTTACTGGAAATATTACAAGACAGATCACATTTATATGGCATCTCGCTTACTCCTGTATAGATGACGGGGCAACCTCCTCCAAGTTTTCCATACTCCACTCCTCCAAGAACTCAAGGATTGGTGATGGTTGAGAGCCAACAGAAATGTAAGCCATTAGAGCGAGGTTCTTCACCAGGCCTACAGCTCCTCCCTGTCCAATTACAATATCAATCTCACTAAAACTTAACTCAAAAATAAATCTTAAAATGGAGTTGCAATATTTTATATATATTAATCTACTTGGATGTGGAATGATAACAAGAAAACATTGAAACAAAAACAAAAAATGTTAATAGATCTTCCTAAATGAACTACCATCCTATACACCCAGCCACAAGAATGTCAGCAAAGATGATACCTAACCAATCTCAACAGCTTCTGGTGAGGAGATTCTGTCTAGAATCTGAGGAACGTGTGCTAGATAAGCTTTTGGCTTAACATGTATTTATCCTTGGAAAATAAAGATTATCAATTATTATTAATAGAAGAAACTTAACAGCTTTGGTAAAGCACAAAACAAATTGCTTACACGATTTCTTTGTGATCATGTAAAATTTTGTTTTTCATTTTGCATTGTTCTGTCTTACCTCAGGAGTTTCAGCAGGACACACCATCCCCCACTGTGTGTTGTGCAGCTGTCGAGGACGAGCCAATTTACCGTCTCTTCCGATTGGAGAATTCAATCTCCGCAAATGAGACAAAGTGGACACAAATGTCAGTCTATTTAACACCTGAAAACATAATTGGCCAATTCTGTTATACCTTACCTTATGTAATAACCTTTCTTTAAAATGAGGTCAAGTCATAATTCCAGCAATATCATTTTCAATATTAATGGTTATCATATACATATTTAAGGATAAATATAGAAGTAGGGAGACAATGACTCACTAACTGGGGGCATATTAACTCAGTACATTACCCTGACTGACTTACTCCACTTAACAGGTACATATAACACTTGTCAAATTACCCCAGACACACTAGCCAACTAATCTGGAACACATGACACTTGTCCTAATTAACAGAGACACACAAACCCATCAAGTCTGATTACCTTAAATACACTAGCCACTACCTCAAATTACCTGAGACACACTAACCCACTAAGTCAAATTACCTGAGACACACCAGCCCTTGCTTGATGAGCCTTCTTTTGATCACCCCAATTTCCTGTAGCCAAAGAATATTTAAGTCCATCAGTAATGATTCGCGTCTTGATTGCCAGCTCCAGATTGAAATCTTTCCCTCTGTCAATGAACTTCTGTGAATACATTCTTACTTCCTTCATCAGATTTCTGAACATACTGTAATTGAAACAAATGAAAGAGATATTAGTTATTTTCATTATCAATGAAGTTTTCAGAAATAACTGAAAATAATTAAACTTTTCATTGAAATCAATTTAAAGCTAACAAACCTATTCAGAGACCATGAATACGTGACTTATACAGACACATGCATTTGTCACTGTAAATAGATTATACTATATCTCACAATGCTTCATGGGATTAGGAAGTACAATGTGATAGCACAATGAAAGTGTTATTTCTTGTACATATTTAACTTCTTCAACAACAGACATATGACTAAAAAAAAAAAAAAGTACTCAGAATTTATAGCAATACCTCCACTAGGATTTGAACCCATGAGTCCTGGCTCACTAGCCTGATGCTCAACTGATTGAGGTAAAGAGGAGTTCTCTCTAGGGGTATGATGTGGCTAATACTTTACCAGACTAACAGATACAGCTGTCTTAGTTAAGGAGATCATTAAGAAACAACCTAATTAACTTAAAATTCTAATTAGATGTGCAAACCTACTAAAGAAATCTTCAGTATGTATAAGTATCTAATCGACTTAAATTTTACCCTCTGAATAAGAAAGCCAGTAGAGGGCCAGCTAAGTCTAGTCTCTTGTTTCCATAGTGATCTCTGTCATCTACTTCTCGTCTGCCAAGGGCTGCCAGAAGGAGACGATGTACCATGTACCTATATTTTTACGAACAAATAAAAAAATAAACATTGAAAGTAAATCTGAAGATTTCTATTTAAAAAGGCATGATCAAAATACAATGATATAAGCAACTTCTGTATGTAGATACATTTCTTCTTTTCTGCTCCTTGGCACAGAATTGGAAACTACAATGCATGCGCATCCATTTTTTTTTCAAAACAATTTCAGCAGTAATTGTCTTTTGCTATACTTTCCTAAAATTCAGAATCACAGAGTCATCATTCTGGCTTTACTTTAATAAAAATATATATTTACAAAGAATGATTACCCTAAGAAGTAAGCTTTCTTGGTCTCACAGAAGTCACTGACACCAACATGCGGCAACATTTCTTTCTGCAGAATTTCACGAGCATATTTGATTCTCTTCTCCTTTGTCACACCAGGCCGAGCACCACGAGAACCTATAAAGTTGAGTGCAACATTTCTCTCTTGTATCACAAATGCCTCATCAAGGGAGGGCTTCACCTATAAAGGAAAACACAGAGGCTCTTTCTAAGACACAACGACACATCAAGGTCCTACTAAGGAAGTCATATGTAAAGGTACAAACAGGTTCATCATGTGATGGGTTCAAAATACCAAAGCATTAAGATTTCAGGCTTACAAACTTGTTTAAATGCCATTTGAATAAATCCTAGTTTAGTTTCAGAACACCAAAAGTATAAATCTTGCATCGAACATATCAAATGAATGAAACCTTTACACTAGTTTCTTTTGACCAAGCTATGTGCAATGATATCAGGCTTACTACACCTTAATTCCAACCTTACTTTGCCAAAAAAATATCCAATAAAATTTGATGCCTCACAAAATACAATCAACAAACCATTTCCATCATCTCAGGGTCATCAAAGTCATAGATGATATGTTCCAAGATGTCTCTGTCCGACACAAAGCCAAGGGCTCGGAATACAATAATGATTGGAATCTCCTGTTTGATATATGGCAGAATACCAATGATTCTCTGTCCTATGGCACTCTTCTTGGCTCCCTGCAACACAAAATCTAGAATTTATTGTAAATCAAAGTACAACTTCTTAATACATATGAATTGGCAAAGTAATGGCACCTGTATAATCTTTGGTGAAAAGTGCCACAATATTTGAGAGATATAATTCAGATATCAAAATTCATGACTTAAATTGAGTTTTTTTCATTAACAAGAAAATATGTATAGCTCAATCACTTCTAACACTGACTTCAGAGTGAAGCTTTCCCGATTCACACAAAGCAAACCATCTGGAATGTCAGTCCCATGTGGATTACTGTCCTTTGATAATGACAGGTTTTCAAAATACCATGGATGTCCAAATGAAATGACTGAAATCTGACATTAACTAGACCTACCCCTCCTCCTTTTGCCATCATGTTCACCCACAGTGTACTAGTGGGTCTGGAAGAATGTTCCAAACATGATCTTATCTCTGTCTTGAAGGCGTATTTGGAATCTTTCTGTTGAAATACATACACTGCAAACCACAAGAAAATGAAAATGATTCAGAATGAAAAACTGGCTCATACACAAACACAGAAAGAGGCTGAATTCCGCCAAATAGTGTCTTTGTTCCAAAACAGACAAGAGTAGAACTATGGCAAAAATTTCACAATACACATTTATTACAATTTTAGAGAAATCCAAACATGTATGATGAACATGTCAGATTAATTTTTAATTCTAATTACTCAAAAACAAGATCTAACAATTCTGATGATTCAGTTCCAGGTCAGCAAACAGAATTATGTAGGCAATAGAAATTGAATATCCTTATAAATCATCAATATTACAGACTGGAACTAATGAAGTGTTGTAATATCTGGCTGATTCTGGCTTTTTTTTTATTACCTGTGTTAGTTGCCATTTTCTCTTGAGCAATGAGCACTTTTTCTGACCCGTTGATGATGAAATATCCTCCAGGATCAAGTGGACATTCATTTAACTCAGTTAAATCACGATCTGTTAGTCCGCTAAGTAAACAATATGTTGATCGTAACATAATGGGTATTTTCCCAATAAATGTCTTTTGGTGAGTGGTTTCAATAGGATCCTCTCCTTCCTTTACAACTGTTTTGGTAATATCCACATACAATGGGGCAGAATACCTGTTAAAAAAAAAAATTTCATCTAAGCTCTACAATATCCATTTTTCATTTATCATTAAAGTTTATTTGTTATCACAGTAAGACAACATAATCTGGATATCAGGCATTGTGCATCAAATACTTCTAATATTCAAAGATTCAGAAACCATAAAAGTAGATAACCTAATACTGTAAACGTACATCTTATTTTAGTGCTTTTATGCTAAAAATGTCGCACTGAACAATGATTGCTCTATGAACTACAGTTCAGTAGTTTAAAACAATATCAGATTCAACAACGATAATTGTTCACATTATATCAATATTTTCATATATCAAGATTTTATGTATAATCAGAATAATCATATATGTGTTAATTGTAAAAATTTCTAAATTAATGCATGGTTTTAATAACATACGTTAAATTTCGAAGTCTTGCTTCATTTGGCATCATAGGACTTGGTGCACCATCTTTTTCCCAATGTGTTGGCTTTGACAAATAGATCTGTTCAAATTTTAAGAGATATCTTGGCTGAAAAGAAAAGAAAGTATGATTTAAATGAAAGACAACTTTTTGACTTGAGGTCTCATCCTATTAAGAGTCATAGTTACAGGTAAGTTATCAAAGGTTCTATAAACATGAGTTAGACTTTAGACATCAATTGAGAAGATGTTTTGTTAACATAAACAGTGATTGAAAAACTGCTTATGAGCTTTGAAAATATGTTTCCTTAAAAAGCAAAGACTAATTTGATGAAATATTAAGGGAATTTTCCTAATGTGATCACTTTCTGGATAATAGTTCGAGGTGAATGACTCCATTTTTATGCCTTACAGGAGTTTCAATGGTTCCGGATGTGTGCTGTGCCTCAGCTTGTAGGTCGATCTGCGGGGAGTCTTCCACAATACGCTGTACTGACATCTGGATGAATTCATCAAAGGAATCCAATTGTTGTCTAACTAATCCCTTCTCATCAAAATAGGAGCTGATGACGATCCAACAGGCCTCCTGCCAGAGATCAGGTGTGATATCATCACTCTCATCCTCCATCTCTGTAATGGTAAAAGGAATTGAGAAAATTCATCATATAGCCATGACTGGCATGTCAAATATTTATCAAGATCACTATGCAGGAAATGCTCTTTTCAAACCAGTGCAATGGAATTTTTTTAAACATAGATATTTCAAAATGTTTTTAAATACAACATAGACCAAGATGTCTATTGATATTATATATTGTACAGACATCATTACAAGTTTGTATCTAGTAATACTGCATCACCCTCTTGCAAGTAGTATGTGCAGCAACACAAATCACTGAAAGGACAATGGGATGTTCTCAAAAGCCCCTCAGTTTTACTGACATAAATGGCCCATCAGCATCAAAGATTTTACTCTATGCTACAATCAGGAGACATGATCTGACTGATCTATGGTTGTTGGTGCATGGAACATAAAACATTTACAGAACACAGTAGGTTCTACTCTTTACACATATGGCAATAGATTGTGAAATATAACGTTCTTTCTACGACGTGTATTGGAAAAGGCTCCTGCTTACGATTACAAGAATAGGTGTTCTACACTCGAAAATATAGCTTTATCCTACACAGACAAACAAGAATCACCTCATGTCTTTATAATATGACTGCTATTTAAGTAGTATGACTCGTAAGCCAGACATCTAAAAGCCCAGCTCTGACTGTTAACTAACCAGACTTCAGTACCGGGAATTTTTGTTGTTGTCAATCTTCCTTCCATTAAAGTTCTGCGTTTGACAACTGGTTAGTGATCTTCTTAAATCAATAAAATAATTACAGTTGCTTTCTTATTACACTAATGGTCACAATAAGTATGTAATTTCATGACAATTGTGTTTTGTTCAGGAAACGGCAGAAGCGCCATATTTGAATGTACAAAACGTAAACAAAGATTTTATTTTATTATTATTTGTGGGTTTCTGTTACCTTCATCCTGTCCATACATCATGGAGAAGTTTGTTGGATTACTTATCTAAAGAAATAATTGAGAGTTATCTCTGAGAAAAATCACATTTCCGCGATGTTTGTCGATTAATGAGGAGCTACTTTCAATATCCGTTGTGCAATATTCCACAGACACGCGGAACTCTCCTGTTGCGGAGGTAAAAATAATATAAAGATATATACATTCGGGTGCTATCTGGAGTTTTCATGATTTGGTATTCCGAGTTCTCTCAGCTTGTTACATGGCACAGGTAAAAAGCTCTATTTAAACCCACCATAACATCGTAACCGCATGACCGATTTCCGAGCAGTTTTCGATAAAATGATCATTCAGACACAGGTTTTGTTCTACTTACAAAAAAAAAATTTCAGTAAAGTTACACTTCAAATAGGCATAATGTATTTGCTCAGGAGGGACCGATATATCATTTCTGCGAATGATTATCTATTCATTGAACATTGGTTCAATACACAGAAAAAATCCTTACAAAGTCAATCACATTACGACCACAGTAATAATTATAGAGCCCAAGTCCTGATGTAACTTAGGACAAAAATACAATAGAATTGAAACGTGTTAAGTGTCACGATTTCAAACCTGCAAAATATATATAAAAAGTAAGACAAAGAAGAAGACCGTGAAATATACTGAAGTACGATAGAGAAGGAGACAGTGACATGTACTGAAGTAAGATAGAGAAGGAGACAGTGACATGTACTGAAGTAAGATAGAGAAAAATACAGTAGACATGTACTGAAGTAAGATTAGAGAAGGAGAAATATATATACTGAAGTAAGATAAGAAGGAGACAGTGAAATATACTGAAGTAAGATAGAGAAGGAGACAGTGAAATGTACTGAAGTAAGTTAGAGAAGGAGACAGTGACATGTACTGAAGTAAGATAGAGAAGGAGACAGTGACATGTACTGAAGTAAGATAGAGAAGGAGACAGTGACATGTACTGAAGTAAGATAGAGAAGGAGACAGTGACATGTACTGAAGTAAGATAGAGAAGGAGACAGTGACATGTACTGAAGTAAGATAGAGAAGGAGACAGTGACATGTACTGAAGTAAGATAGAGAAGGAGACAGTGACATGTACTGAAGTAAGACAGAGAAGGAGACAGCGACGTGTAATGAAGTAAGATAGAGAAGGAGACAGTGACGTGTACTGAAGTAAGATAGAGAAGGAGACAGTGACATGTACTGAAGTACGATAGAGAAGGAGACAGTGACATGTACTGAAGTAAGATAGAGAAGGAGACAGTGACATGTACTGAAGTAAGATAGAGAAGGAGACAGTGACATGTACTGAAGTAAGATAGAGAAGGAGACAGTGACATGTACTGAAGTACGATAGAGAAGGAGACAGTGACATGTACTGAAGTAAGATAGAGAAGGAGACAGTGACATGTACTGAAGTAAGATAGAGAAGGAGACAGTGACATGTACTGAAGTAAGATAGAGAAGGAGACAGTGACATGTACTGAAGTAAGATAGAGAAGGAGACAGTGATATATACTGAAGTAAGATAGAGGAGACAGTGACATATACTGAAGTACGATAGAGAAGGAGACAGTGACAGTACAGTAGAGAAGGAGACAGTGACATGTACTGAAGTAAGATAGAGAAGGAGACAGTGACATGTACTGAAGTAAGATAGAGAAGGAGACAGTGACATGTACTGAAGTAAGATAGAGAAGGAGACAGTGACATGTACTGAAGTAAGATAGAGAAGGAGACAGTGACATGTACTGAAGTAAGATAGAGAAGGAGACAGTGACATGTACTGAAGTAAGATAGAGAAGGAGACAGTGACATGTACTGAAGTAAGATAGAGAAGGAGACAGTGACATGTACTGAAGTAAGATAGAGAAGGAGACAGTGACATGTACTGAAGTAAGATAGAGAAGGAGACAGTGACATGTACTGAAGTAAGATAGAGAAGGAGACAGTGACATGTACTGAAGTAAGACAGAGAAGGAGACAGTGACATGTACTGTACGATAGAGAAGGAGACAGTGACGATAGAGAAGGAGACAGTGACATATACTGAAGTAAGATAGAGAAGGAGACAGTGACATGTACTGAAGTAAGATAGAGAAGGCGACAGTGACATGTACTGAAGTAAGATAGAGAAGGAGACAGTGACATGTACTGAAGTAAGATAGAGAAGGAGACAGTGACATGTACTGAAGTAAGATAGAGAAGGAGACAGTGACATGTACTGAAGTAAGATAGAGAAGGAGACAGTGACATGTACTGAAGTAAGATAGAGAAGGAGACAGTGACATGTACTGAAGTAAGATAGAGAAGGAGACAGTGACATGTACTGAAGTAAGATAGAGAAGGAGACAGTGACATGTACTGAAGTAAGATAGAGAAGGAGACAGTGACATGTACTGAAGTAAGATAGAGAAGGAGACAGTGACATGTACTGAAGTAAGATAGAGAAGGAGACAGTGACATGTACTGAAGTAAGATAGAGAAGGAGACAGTGACATGTACTGAAGTAAGATAGAGAAGGAGACAGTGACATGTACTGAAGTAAGATAGAGAAGGAGACAGTGACATCTACTGAAGTAAGATAGAGAAGGAGACAGTGACATGTACTGAAGTAAGATAGAGAAGGAGACAGTGACATGTACTGAAGTAAGATAGAGAAGGAGACAGTGACATGTACTGAAGTAAGATAGAGAAGGAGACAGTGACATGTACTGAAGTAAGATAGAGAAGGAGACAGTGTGACTATGAAGTAAGATACTGAAGTAAGATAGAGAAGGAGACAGTGACATGTACTGAAGTAAGATAGAGAAGGAGACAGTGACATGTACTGAAGTAAGATAGAGAAGGAGACAGTGACATGTACTGAAGTAAGATAGAGAAGGAGACAGTGACATGTACTGAAGTAAGATAGAGAAGGAGACAGTGACATGTACTGAAGTAAGATAGAGAAGGAGACAGTGATATGTACTGAAGTAAGATAGAGAAGGAGACAGTGACATGTACTGAAGTAAGATAGAGAAGGAGACAGTGACATGTACTGAAGTAAGATAGAGAAGGAGACAGTGACATGTACTGAAGTAAGATAGAGAAGGAGACAGTGACATGTACTGAAGTAAGATAGAGAAGGAGACAGTGACATGTACTGAAGTAAGATAGAGAAGGAGACAAGTACTGAAGATAGAGAAGGAGACAGTGACATGTACTGAAGTAAGAAAGAGAAGGAGACAGTGACATGTAATGAAGTAAGATAGAGAAGGAGACAGTGACATGTACTGAAGTAAGATAGAGAAGGAGACAGTGACATATACTGAAGTAAGATAGAGAAGGAGACAGTGACATGTACTGAAGTACGATAGAGAAGGAGACAGTGACATGTACTGAAGTAAGATAGAGAAGGAGACAGTGACATGTACTGAAGTAAGATAGAGAAGGAGACAGTGACATGTACTGAAGTAAGATAGAGAAGGAGACAAGTGTCATTTACTGAAGTAAGATAGAGAAGGAGACAGTGACATGTACTGAAGTAAGATAGAGGAGACAGTGACATGTACTGAAGTAAGATAGAGAAGGAGACAGTGACATGTACTGAAGTAAGATAGAGAAGGAGACAGTGACATGTACTGAAGTAAGATAGAGAAGGAGACAGTGACATGTACTGAAGTAAGATAGAGGAGACAGTGACATGTACTGAAGTAAGATAGAGAGAAGGAGACAGTGACATGTACTGAAGTAAGATAGAGAAGGAGACAGTGACATGTACTGAAGTAAGATAGACAAGGAGACAGTGACATGTACTGAAGTAAGATAGAGAAGGAGACAGTGACATGTACTGAAGTAAGATAGACAAGGAGACAGTGACATGTACTGAAGTAAGATAGAGAAGGAGACAGTGACATGTACTGAAGTAAGATAGAGAAGGAGACAGTGACATGTACTGAAGTAAGATAGAGAAGGAGACAGTGACATGTACTGAAGTAAGATAGAGAAGGAGACAGTGACATGTACTGAAGTAAGATAGAGAAGGAGACAGTGACATATACTGAAGTAAGATAGAGAAGGAGACAGTGACATGTACTGAAGTAAGATAGAGAAGGAGACAGTGACATGTACTGAAGTAAGATAGAGAAGGAGACAGTGACATGTACTGAAGTAAGATAGAGAAGGAGACAGTGACATGTACTGAAGTAAGATAGAGAAGGAGACAGTGACATGTACTGAAGTAAGATAGAGAAGGAGACAGTAACTGAAGTAAGTAGAGTGACATGTACTGAAGTAAGATAGAGAAGGAGACAGTGACATGTACTGAAGTAAGATAGAGAAGGAGACAGTGACATGTACTGAAGTAAGATAGAGAAGGAGACAGTGACATGTACTGAAGTACGATAGAGAAGGAGACAGTGACATGTACTGAAGTAAGATAGAGAAGGAGACAGTGACATGTACTGAAGTAAGATAGAGAAGGAGACAGTGACATGTACTGAAGTAAGATAGAGAAGGAGACAAGTGTCTTTTACTGAAGTAAGATAGAGAAGGAGACAGTGACATGTACTGAAGTAAGATAGAGAAGGAGACAGTGACATGTACTGAAGTAAGATAGAGAAGGAGACAGTGACATGTACTGAAGTAAGATAGAGAAGGAGACAGTGACATGTACTGAAGTAAGATAGAGAAGGAGACAGTGACGTGTACTGAAGTAAGATAGAGAAGGAGACAGTGACATGTACTGAAGTAAGATAGAGAAGGAGACAGTGACATGTACTGAAGTAAGATAGAGAAGGAGACAGTGACATGTACTGTAGTAAGATAGAGAAGGAGACAGTGACATGTACTGAAGTAAGATAGAGAAGGAGACAAGTGTCATTTACTGAAGTAAGATAGAGAAGGAGACAGTGACATGTACTGAAGTACGATAGAGAAGGAGACAGTGACATGTACTGAAGTAAGATAGAGAAGGAGACAGTGACATGTACTGAAGTAAGATAGAGAAGGAGACAGTGACATGTACTGAAGTAAGACAGAGAAGGAGACAGCGACGTGTAATGAAGTAAGATAGAGAAGGAGACAGTGACGTGTACTGAAGTAAGATAGAGAAGGAGACAGTGACATGTACTGAAGTAAGATAGAGAAGGAGACAGTGACATGTACTGAAGTAAGATAGAGAAGGAGACAGTGACATGTACTGAAGTAAGATAGAGAAGGAGACAGTGACATGTACTGAAGTAAGATAGAGAAGGAGACAGTGACATGTACTGAAGTAAGATAGAGAAGGAGACAGTGACATGTACTGAAGTACGATAGAGAAGGAGACAGTGACATGTACTGAAGTAAGATAGAGAAGGAGACAGTGACATGTACTGAAGTAAGATAGAGAAGGAGACAGTGACATGTACTGAAGTAAGATAGAGAAGGAGACAGTGACATGTACTGAAGTACGATAGAGAAGGAGACAGTGACATGTACTGAAGGAAGATAGAGAAGGAGACAGTGACATGTACTGAAGTAAGATAGAGAAGGAGACAGTGACATGTACTGAAGTAAGATAGAGAAGGAGACAGTGACATTTACTGAAGTAAGATAGAGAAGGAGACAGTGACATGTACTGAAGTAAGATAGAGAAGGAGACAGTGACATGTACTGAAGTAAGATAGAGAAGGAGACAGTGACATGTACTGAAGTAAGATAGAGAAGGAGACAGTGACATGTACTGAAGTAAGATAGAGAAGGAGACAGTGACATGTACTGAAGTAAGATAGAGAAGGAGACAGTGACATGTACTGAAGTAAGATAGAGAAGGAGACAGTGACATGTACTGAAGTAAGATAGAGAAGGAGACAGTGACATGTACTGAAGTAAGATAGAGAAGGAGACAGTGACATGTACTGAAGTAAGATAGAGAAGGAGACAGTGACTTGTACTGAAGTAAGATAGAGAAGGAGACAGTGACATGTACTGAAGTAAGATAGAGAAGGAGACAGTGACATGTACTGAAGTAAGATAGAGAAGGAGACAGTGACATGTACTGAAGTAAGATAGAGAAGGAGACAGTGACATGTACTGAAGTAAGATAGAGAAGGAGACAGTGACATGTACTGAAGTAAGATAGAGAAGGAGACAGTGACATTTACTGAAGTAAGATAGAGAAGGAGACAGTGACATGTACTGAAGTAAGATAGAGAAGGAGACAGTGACATGTACTGAAGTAAGATAGAGAAGGAGACAGTGACATGTACTGAAGTAAGATACTGAAGTAAGATAGAGAAGGAGAAGGAGACAGTGACATGTACTGAAGTAAGATAGAGAAGGAGACAGTGACATGTACTGAAGTAAGACAGAGAAGGAGACAGTGACATGTACTGAAGTACGATAGAGAAGGAGACAGTGACATGTACTGAAGTAAGATAGAGAAGGAGACAGTGACATATACTGAAGTAAGATAGAGAAGGAGACAGTGACATGTACTGAAGTAAGATAGAGAAGGAGAAGTAAGATAGAGAAGGAGACAGTGACATGTACTGAAGTAAGATAGAGAAGGAGACAGTGACATGTACTGAAGTAAGATAGAGAAGGAGACAGTGACAAGTACTGAAGTAAGATAGAGAAGGAGACAGTGACATGTACTGAAGTAAGATAGAGAAGGAGACAGTGACATGTACTGAAGTAAGATAGAGAAGGAGACAGTGACATGTACTGAAGTAAGATAGAGAAGGAGACAGTGACATGTACTGAAGTAAGACAGAGAAGGAGACAGTGACATGTACTGAAGTAAGATAGAGAAGGAGACAGTGACATGTACTGAAGTAAGATAGAGAAGGAGACAGTGACATGTACTGAAGTAAGATAGAGAAGGAGACAGTGACATGTACTGAAGTAAGATAGAGGAGACAGTGACATGTACTGAAGTAAGATAGAGGAGACAGTGACATGTACTGAAGTAAGATAGAGAAGGAGACAGTGACATGTACTGAAGTAAGATAGAGAAGGAGACAGTGACATGTACTGAAGTAAGATA
The DNA here is from genome assembly GCF_031769215.1 of Ylistrum balloti. NCBI lineage: Eukaryota > Metazoa > Mollusca > Bivalvia > Pectinida > Pectinidae > Ylistrum > Ylistrum balloti. The sequence goes on from NW_026782039.1 coordinate 143,780, forward strand.
GAGAAGGAGACAGTGACATGTACTGAAGTAAGATAGAGAAGGAGACAGTGACATGTACTGAAGTAAGATAGAGAAGGAGACAGTGACATGTACTGAAGTAAGATAGAGAAGGAGACAGTGACATGTACTGAAGTAAGATAGAGAAGGAGACAGTGACATGTACTGAAGTAAGATAGAGAAGGAGACAGTGATATGTACTGAAGTAAGATAGAGAAGGAGACAGTGACATGTACTGAAGTACGATAGAGAAGGAGACAGTGACATGTACTGAAGTAAGATAGAGAAGGAGACAGTGACATGTACTGAAGTAAGATAGAGAAGGAGTCCCTGTCACACTTGAAATTTGAACCGATTTCACAGGATCGCGATAAGCTTATATATTGGGCATAAACGCTTTGCCGAGTTAAAATGTGCAGTTAACTTTTAGTTTCAAAGTCCCCGCTTCTAGATGTATATATTCATTATCCGCGGTGTCTGCGGTGTCTATTTCATCATTCATTAAAACGACTTATATTTTCCAACACTGCGTCTTGACTTCCACACTGATCAGGTTGATTGCCTCTAACATAACTGACGACTCATATTATAGAAAGACGATACAGTGGTCTCACAAAGTTAAACTCAATAATTGGCATATATTTTATCTCTTGTTAAATTCATATCTACAGATACTATTTAAATACTTGTCTTTCGTATAAAATTTTTGCGTTTTGTTCTCGCTAAGTAAAATTGTTTTCCACATATACAGAATCCCTTTAGTGTTAATGCGGACCAAACGCTCCGCAAATATCTATCAAATCAAACAACACTGAGTGTTGTATAGTTCTGGTATCATTCGGAAAGAAACTACAAACACGCAAAACGATCGTCTTTGTAACGTTTATTAATGCTTACAACTGTTTATTATGATATATTTAAAACAAATATCGATTTCGCTGTTAGCATATTCACTTAATCATAAATAATGAAGACGATGTTAAAAGTATTTATTTCTATAGAATCAACATAACGTTGACGTAATGAATTGATATAACAATACTGAAACACATTCCGGCTATGTTTTCATTCACATACATACACATGTAACACAAAACGTCATGATACAGCGGAGTTGTGCTGTAGAAATTGTATATAAAAATATTTGCAAAAGAAGCTGAAGAGTATCAAACAGTCACATAGATATGAACAACATATGACGATATTAGTGATCTACAATGTTCTCTAAACGAATGGCTAGATTCTCTAGTACATGATTAGCTCAGACAGCAGATAAAGTAGGACACGTTTATATGTGGAATCTCTTATAAGTGAAAGACATATGATTACAGATAAATAGATACTGAATGATGTTGTTTACTTGTGTAAAACAAATAGGGATAATACTGTCATTTTAATTGCATTTTTTTCGTTCCCGTTTCCCGTATGATTTTCGTTAAAAATGTAGTGAATGATTTGAAAGTAAGAGAACAGTGTCTTACCATGAATTTTATATCTTGTGTTGATAAACGCTAAATTAAATATATTATTGATAGTATTCTTATCAATGTATGTAAACTTAGCCAGAGACTGGTGCAGTCTGTATATGGAGCACTTCACTAAAAACTGTAAGTTTTATTTTAAAAAGTGATATTTTTTCAAGAAAAAAACAAAAACAAACAAATAAAGCAAAAACAAAAAAGTGCAAGGATCATACTGTGTAATATTCGAACACACGGATAAGTTCATAGTAGCTATAGATGTGGTTAAAAAGCAATACTGGGTATTAAGGTAACAATAACAAAATATCTTTAGTCTAAAGCGATAGAGACAATAAAATACCAAAGCACCTATGAAAATCTGGAAAAAGCATTGTCTTAATAAACTTTTCTCCACAAAGTAGCGAAACTTACACAATGATACTTTAAGGTGGCTTGCTATTTTTTGTTTTTGTTTTTAATAGCTAAACACGTTGGATTTATTAAAACATCACCATTTAATACATATATTGTCTTATTGACTTTCCATGCATCGTATATTACGCTAGTGTTACGTATCTAATACGGTGGTTTATATACAAACGCGTCTGGCACTGGCTGAGGAGTAGACTGCATTTCTCCGTGTTGTTGTGGAGGAGGGTAAGAACTGCTTCCACCTGCTGGTGGAGGATAAACAGAATCGTAGGCAGGAGGGGCGCTTGGCGGTAACCCACTTGATGGTCCTTGCGGTGGGGAAGGAGGAAGTGGATTTTTTTTCTGTCGTGGAACTATGACTTTATCTGGTTTGGTTTTTGGCTCTGAAACATGGACAGATATCATATTGAACAGTGAACAACTCCATAAGGTCATCGTAACATAATAAAAAACAACAGAGAGAGTTCCTCTTTAGATTGAATATCCTAGTTATTTCAGCGGTGTCTTATCTTTCATTGAATCTATCGTCCTATTAATCCTCTCTGAAACCAATTTGACAACAAAGATAGGTAACTGACTTTCAAATCTTATATCAAATTTGGTGCGGTTCACATCAATTTATGAGTATCCGTTCACATGCCTTGATGTATATATGAAGGGATGCTTTTTTTTACAATAATATGTCTATATGTCAATATTATCTAAAATTGACATTTTAAAAATCTGTCCATGTATGATGTATGGTACAGGTGGTTATTACCCACATGCTCGTCATAATGACATTGTTCTATCATTCCCGTGTGTGTATGAATATATACTCATGTCTAAAACTCATGTCTTCAAGGTGAGTTCTTACTGTCCAACGTGTAGGAGAACCGTAAGTAATAACAGATGCTCGGGGTTAAGTCTGCAATGCATTACAATGTATTATTATCGTGTATTGGCCAACAGGACAAGAGGAAAATACTAATTATGTTGTTGTGGGTACAATATCAGGCTAAGGAATATTTCAGGAAATTTTTTTTTCAAGCGATAATTGTGATCCATTCGCACTCCCGTGTATGTCTCGTAAGTGGAATCTGCTACCCTTTTCACTAGATAAGGAACGGTTTCATCCAATATACCATGAAACAACAGCCATAATGATATGATATGTGGTCGTACACAGGGTGATATATTGTGTCCAGTAAACAAAACTACCCAAGATATATCAGCTAACAGAATAGTTCTTATAACATAACCAGTTGAAGATTTAAGTGTGACTACATGGTCACCTTTATCAGACAAATGACCAGCGTAGCCGAATTGATTACAGTGCATTGTTACTGACGTAAAAAAAATGGTCGGTTCCTTACCACCTCGTACATTACGTTCGTCAGTACTAGTACGCTCCACACTGGTCATTTGTCTGATGAAGGTGACCGTGTAGTCATTGAAATGTCACACTTAAATCTTCTACTGGCTGTGTTATAAGAGCTTCTATTCTATTGATATTACCAGCCCGAAGAAAATGTTCCGAAATATCAGTCTACTTTACCTCGTTTCTTAATTACCACTGGCTGCTCAGTGGCAATGACCGCAGGTGAGGTTCGACGATTAGAGGACACATATCTACATCGAAGGTAGACGACGAAGACGATTAATGCAATCAAAATAAGACCTCCTATTACTCCACCCACAATGGCGGCAGTCCTACAAGGAGATAAACAAAACAAAAATAATATACCAGAGACAAAATAAATAAATAAATAAAACGCATTCACTCACCATACAGGGATGGTATTGGCAACGTCTTAACAAAGAAAACAATAGGAATCGGAGACGATGCATGTCAAATATTACGTAATGATTTCAACCACCGGAACGTGAGAATGGCTGCTATTGGGAGAACCTTATCGTTGTGAGTCTGTTAGTATGGAAATAGGGAAAAACGTGGCCGAGTATAGATATGATGGAAAATTGTTTAAGAAAAGATAATCAATATAACGTAAACGGCAATCATGGAATTTGCGATGTAATGGGTGAACAACATCTATCTCGAAAAATATTGTTTAATGAATGGGACGATTGATTTATTTTATCAAAGAGCTTGATAGAAAGCCAATCATTTTTATAACCTGTTGGTTGTATTTTTTAAGTTATAGAAATGAATGTAAATAAACTACATTACAATGTAGAATGGACTAAGAACTAGCAATTTCCGTACCGTGTACGGCGTAATTGTTAATAAATCTTCGGGGATTAAATTATATCAATGATTATATATGATAAAATGCACCATTATTATCTATGATTGCTACAAGCTGTAAGGACGTGAGAACGTCTTCTTAATTTAACTCTGTATATATCGACTCATCCCATTGGGTAGTTGGTGTCACATGGTAATCATCTATACCTAGCAGTCTAACGTTGCATCAAGCACCATGGTATGCGCCGCTTCGAGGTAATTAACAACCACAGAAGATATACAAAACGTTTCTCCTTATTGTTTTGTCGTTGTCTGTCATGTTCAATCGAAAACAAAACGAAAATGCCAAAATGTCGGCATAATTACAATCCAAACTCAAATTCAACAAAAATAGGGCAAAATATGAACAATAGAAAGATTAACACGAAGACTCCTGAAAACGTACAAGGAGAATAAGATAAGGTCTTTCATCGACGACACTCACCATGTAAATTTTTGTCATTCTAAGTAAGTAAGGTCATGTTTTCAAATGGGAACAAAGGAAGATACATTCAGCATTGTTAGAAATATAGCAATATCATCGTACAATTAGGTGTTATACATTTGCGGTTGTTGGAAAGATTCCCAAATGAACCACCTGTCTGCAATAGAATCACCAAAACACAGGAGGTATTGATTGCACCTCTCTATGTGTAATTAAGGAATACAGGTGTACATAATGAAAAACTAATCAGTATAAATAATAGATTGTAAGGTAATTCTAGAATCCGTTATTTTAGACAATATCTATGAAAAGGTACATATTTCCCGGAGGCGGACCCCGGCCGGCCTGCAATGTGAACTGGAATTTCTCATTGAAGGTTTGCTCATTCAAAAATCTTTGCCTTATAGTTCATGTGTTAAGAAACAAAAGCATGCTCGAGTTCGACCTTAAACCTTATATTTATTTATTATAATATTTGTTACTCCTTTTCTTTGCTGGGCTGTAATATTATTTTAATTATTTGTATCTGTACTGGTTGGCATTGATACCTACATGCTGGAGCCTGACCCCGAGCCATCAGACGAGTAGTAATATGTTTGGTAATAATAGTTGTAGTATCTTGTATAACTCCGGTAACTTCTGTAACTCCGGTAGCTCCGGTAGCTGTACCGCGCTTCACCAAGATCTGTAATCAAGGTCAACTGTAATAATACATCGGGTCCCAAGTTACTACAAAAATGAAATATTTCAGCATCTCAATTTACCATAAAAATAATGTATTTCATCATTCTAATTTACCTACAAAAAGGGGTGAACAGCGTTCCAGTTTTCTATGAAGATAATGAGTTTTTAATAAACATAAAAGTTCATCATTCCAATTTACTACAAAAGAAAGTAGGATGGCATTTCAATTTATTACAAAATGGAGTACTTCAATATTCCAATTTCCAACAAAAATATAATTCATCATCATTCAAATTCACAAGAAGAAGGAAATATTTCAGCATTCCAATTATGTAATAATTCTAGAAATAAATAATCAAACCCAAAAGTCCCTTCGTTAACAATAGGATGATGCATTCAAAACAAAACATAGGTCACAATCGTTTTAATGTGTGTCAACTTCTTTTTCATTCACCTGCTAGGTTTCAACAAAATAGGCCCTTAGCATCACTGACAGGTCCTAGAAGGACAAAACAGCTGTAGGATGCAGTTTATTTCATTGATGATAATGTATTTAATTCTGAATTTTTATCGAAATGTGCCATTCACTTCTGTACCTTTTGTACAATCTTCAGGATCCACAGGGTAGACACATTGCTGGTGATCTTTTAGTCCGCGAAGTATGCAGTAACCTGCATGCCACGTTCTGATTGTATATAGCGGCGTGGTTGAGATATATGATGCAGTCTGGTTTAATCAATACCGATGTGTATACTTTTCAACGAAATAAGTAGTAGTGAGAGTAATATGTTCAACAGTAATTTTGCTGAACAGACTGCCGTTCCCTACTCTCCAGGTCTGAGGAGAAGAGCGGAATTCAAATAAATATACCGTTTAGTTGATCGGGAGTTGAACTGATCTCATGAATGAATCGAGTTGTAAGGAAGGTCAAATCCATGCCGAATTCTCTACCAGTGCTACCAACCATAAGGATTAAGACATGGCATATGTACCCTAAAACTCATAAGACAAGACGACCTCAGATATAAGCCTATTCTGAAAATAAGACTTACTATAACGACCATCAGATAATGGATACAGAGCCAACAGATTAGAGCAAAAAACTGCATTACACAACTGTGTTGTAATCGATGACCCAGAGGAGTGTTAGGGCGTAGTTTTTAATAGACAAAAGCAATGGGAAAACAATAACATGTAAACATAATTATAACCCAAACTGAATTCAATAAAATTGTAAACAAAATGAACAAAATATCCTGTACACTCCTGTAAAGGTACAAGGAGAATAAGATCAAGTGTTCCGTAACAGTAAACATGCTTCTTCGAGGACACACGCAAAGTAAAATCGTGGTCAACACAGGTATGTCGCTTTCTCAAATGAGAACAAGATATACAGCAACGGAACCAACAAGCAAAGTAACAAGCATCAAAGACATTCAGGTTCATATCACAAAAAGAAAGAAGGTCTTTTTCAATGAGATCACTATGACGACCGTAAAAATCTTTCCCGTCATTTTTTGTAATTCTGCAGCTTTTGAAACCACGTGTTTTGAGTTGATATCGAGAACAGGCTTTTGTATAAAGACATTTCTTTTATTTATTGGTACTATTTTTTAACTTTGCAAAGAGAGCACACACTTTTGTTCAAAAGACCACATGCACGGTTATGGAGATCATGATCACAGTATTATAGAGTATTTAGGAGAAATACCAAAAAGAAACAGATCTATCGTTATATATTCCACTTAGAGTTCTTGAAGGCTATTTTATTTTGTGGTTCCTTATTCGTGATTTAGACAATTTAAACATAACATCTCCTTTATTGTGAACCATATATAGAATAACTCATAAATATTGCCAATACGCGTGAACGTGTTTAAGTACATTGCAGTTAAAACATTAAGTATCTTACTAATGGACTTTATAACACACATGGCACTACCCAAAACCTACATATTTAGCTGGAACTAAAGCATGTATAGAGTAATTCATGTCACGCATTGATACAACGTATATTCATATACCACACTACATTACATCTTCCAGTTTGTATACCGTCACGTTTTACACAGTATTAACACACCTGGTCAGGCTGGTCATACATCAGTAAACATTGAATAATTCGACAAGAACAAATATACAAGCATACATAGATATGAACATACGTATGTAACTTAAGCTTACCTACAAATTGTAGAATTCCAAGTAGAATCGTTAAGCCTGTGTTTCGTAACCACATGGTGTTAATATCTGCCTCCATGTTGAATAAGATTGAATTCTGAAGCCGGTCTTATGTATTTCAGATTTCTCAGTGGAGTTTCAAAACATTTATCATTTTTCAAATACAACAAAATTTATTTTCAACGATGATTCGATGCTACCGAACTCAGTTAAATAAAATTCTCCATACTATTAGTACAAGCAGCAACACGACAATTGATGATTGAGAAATTACGTCGACCAGATCTCCCGTGAATGACCCGTCGTTGTATCTAGGTATACAAACCACAACAAGTACTCGGTGTGTACACGCTTGTGTTCGGGCGACAGTTAGTGGTGTTCAATAGAGGATTTAAAAAGCTTGTATATTGGATTACTATTATAATAAACTCATTGTTGGTGGGGCCTCTGGTATGAGGTATATCATTGTCAAGTATATACTTACCTGGGTATTCCCCTCATGACAAAAGGGTGCTTATATTTAGAATACTTAGTTAAATTAGTGCATTATTTCCATAAAATTTAATTTTCAAATAGAGCTTACATATATCTCATTTTCGCTATTGTTTTGTCCAGGAGATCTAAATTGTTATCGTTGTATTTTCAAACATGGATTCCAATTACAAAATGCACATAGTGTATACAGTGCTGAATCCTGTATCATATGTATAAAAACACAGTATGAACACTTCGTTAGATAGACAAATAAGATAAACTAGATAAACAGTAGTTCACATATCCCTTTATTATCTGGGCACAACCATGGATTCTCTTACACTGGTTTTCTGATTTCCACAAGATTCCCTTTGATTAATGCGCCATTGCTGCCATCGTCAGTTGTGATACTCATTTTTAATAGACACAAAAGTCTTAAAAAACAAACAAACTAGATATATGCTAATAAGAGTAGTGTTTTCATTAAACACTAATGCCTTATTTCAAATATAAGGACCTTGTTATTTTCTGTCTGAAAGGCATGTTTTGAAAGAAAATATAGCTTGCACCAAGGTATAAATATCTCTTGCCATGTCAATGTTCTGTTATTTCCTTACCAGCTCGTTCGGGGGAGAGATATGACGGATGTGTTCTCCCTTTTTATCAACCTTTGAGCTCGACAAACACTTTCAATAAGTCTATGCGCACGTTAGTTCTTATTATTGAACTTTTTCTATGACACATATATAACCAGCCAATACAAAAAGACGAAAAGACAACTATTCACCCATTATCCTATAAGTAAACAAACCATTACAAAACATGGCTTTTATCAATGTAAATACGTAAAGTAACATTTTGTCCTAGAGTGCTGACACTGTTGTATATATTTATTTTGATTTATAATACACAATGTTTTAAACACTATGGTATATACATGAAGGAACTATCACAGAACGATATGCTGTACAGAAACATATTGGGTTACGTTATTGTGCAATACACAAATACAACATATATTTCAATCTTTCCGATTTATGAAAAGCGTGATAATTGAAAATCCCTTTTGTGAGTTCTTTATTTCTGGATTATAAACTTTTCTCAACCTATCTTATCTACATATCGAATTTTATTCCATTTTTTAAGTCTCCAAATCACCAATATCCGATAAAAGGAAATACCGACCTGTCAACATAATCATAATTCCATAAAACTAAAGCACAATAGGAACAAAAGAAAGATTTACACTGAGTATAGGGAGAATAAGACCATGTGTTCAGGAAGAGTAAGCACCATCTGCTTCATAGTTGTTATTATCACTTGACATTACTTACTGGCCTTTTGCATATATTGCTAGCCTTACAGAAGACACTCACCCATCATCTTGTCTGTTCCCCTTGTACATGAATTTTTGAACGGTCGTCCTGTAATTAGTTCTGTACATTATATCGTGCCTTGTATTAAGTTTGTTATATCTAATTAACATGAAGGTATTATCTTTCCACCACACTGACAATGTACAACGGCAAGATATACCAAAGTCTCAACTTAAAAAAAATAAAAATTCAGAAACATCCTACAGCAAAATTAAATATTGATACTGGTGATACAGGAATTCTTAAGTCAGGTGACGAATAAAAATAACAAAGCAAACACAAACATGTCAACAGAATCATAATCCAAATTCAAATTCAATTAAACTAGGGCAAAATATTAACAAAATGAAGTGCAAGGAAAATAATATCAGGTATTCCTGCCTTGGAATACAGATATTCTAACGAGCATCCAACACGTCGACTCCCTATCGCATAAGGAAATAAAATATTTTCCAGTGACATCATTATGATAACCGAAAACCTTCCCAATCTTTTTCTTGAACCTTAATCTCTCAAAACCCTGTGTTTAGAGTTTGTCTATCATTGCCGACATCTTACATGTAAATCCTGAAATTGAGAATAAACCCTTGGATATAGAAACATCAGCGACATGAAAACACCATAGGTTGGGGATGAAGGAATGCTGCTCTTCAGAAATGGAAAGTAAACGATAGAGAGATTGAAAACATCACATTTATCATAAAGGTGTCCTTCTTCACTGCATTGTAGGAAAACACCTAGGCAAGTCGCTGAAGTAGTATAGTCTGTGTCGTGTCCTTGATTGCCACTTAAGGTGAATACATACACTAGGCAAAGTCAATAAAAGTCATGTTGATTAAATTCAAAACATGATCGATACACTTGAAAATAAATTTGAAAGACTTCATAAGGCGGCTATTTTTATAAGCTCTTTGATGATATTTAGACTCGTATTGGGGAAAAACAATAACAAAAATAAAGAAGGGGACATAGAGTTTGTTACCATACGTATACTAACAGTCTGTTAAAGGATTACACCGCCAAACTCGAGAAAGATGTTGTCAACTAGAAATTAGATGATTTTAACAATTTCTACTTCCATATAATTTTTCTTTGAATATTTTGCCGAGCTGGTGGAGAATTGCGGCTACAGATTCTCACAGATTCACAAAGTCTTATTTGTGCCACAACATCGATGATTTTAGGAATTCTCAAGGTTCGATTCCAAAGACCAATAGGAGCAGTACTAGCTAAACTCTGTTGAAGTTGTCATAAGACTGAGAAAGACAGCAAATACAACATAGTTCGAATATGATGGACACCTAATGGTTTGTGTAAAGTATCCGTAAGATTTTCAAACGTGATGGTATATTCGCCAGATTTATTATAATGCCCCTGTTCGTGGCTACAATTATACCTAATTTGGGAAGCGAATAAACTCGTAATGTTAGTGCTACTGCATCCAGAACAAACGTGAGTCCATGTACTCATTGCAACCATATGGCACAGCAGAGCCCAGGAGTCTAATATAACGGTACAATGTGCTAGATAAGGGTTTATCAATATGGGGATATGGTTTTTTTCCAGAATATGGACAATCATCGGCAGTTTAGGGGAGAATGAAAAAAATATTTATTCTGACATTGATTTTGTCCACGGATCACTGCTTAACGATGATCATTCGTACCTTGCTTTAATTGTCCTTTTGTTACACCAAGATATATATTTAATCGCACACAGCCCATTAATACCAAAATACAACGTTGGCATTGTGTATTTAAACAATGAAGGGTTCGAAGCTTCCGGTAGAACCTATTTTTCTAGTGATAGAACTGTTATAGATATTATCATTAGCAAGTGTGTTGTAGGTTTTGCACTTTTTTGTTCAGAGTTTCGAATTGTTGAAAATCTCTGATGTGCCGGATTTGTGAATAAATCAATAAAATTAATTTTTGCACACTTGTAATTGTGCTAAATTGTCCGAAGTTTTACACTGACTCTCCATTATTTCTTTTAACCGATTTTTGTTTCCTCAGTCATCGATACTTTTTAACACATTAGCAACATAGTATTACTGACGAGTACTAAACTGACGCCACGACGGTATGATACAGTATTATGTACTATTCGGCTCTGTTCTATCTCATTCTGTATTATCTGTTTTGAAGAGCGCTATCACTTTCTGTAGACAGACGCCACAGCTATATGATATAGTTAATTCAGTAATCTGTATTGAAAAGTTCTATCGTCTTATGTCTTTTGTGCAACCCTTCTGGAACTTCCATCGACGTTAGGGACTAAAAGTTACATAAGGAAAGTTTAAAAAGTGGTAGAAATTGATCTAAACAAACATGAATATGTAGAAAAGGGATGTGTAATTACATCCTTTTGAAAGCATTTTACTGATTTTGAAGCATAGGCACTCTGCACAAAATTAAAGGAAACATTAGTCATGTACACCTGTGATCATTATACACACAGTTTGTACAATAAGCGGTTTATTCCTGTAGAAAGAAGACTATATCCGTTATTTCTAATCAAACTGAAGTTATTCTAATTTTTAATGGAGTCTTAGGTCTGGCAGAGAACGACCAGAGAGTGCCTAGTCTACTTCAATTGCCGACTCTGTGTCTGATTCCGAATAGCTGTCGCTCAGTTCCGGTTCCGGTGATGGATTGAAATAATTACTTCCTGTAGAAGCAGGATATGGGAGAGTAAGTATTGGAGGCAGTGGGTCAACAGACTCTGTGAAGTGGAAGGATTTTTCCTGTGGTTTGTTCTCTTTTTCTTTTTTAAGAATAGCTGAAAGTATAAAGAAAATTCATATAGAATGTACAAAAAGACACTAAATACGGAGTAAAAAACATTGTATCCTGGACAGCTCTGCTGGTCTTCTATGTTAACTTTTAATACAGATGTTTATTGATATGAAGCAATATATCGATCAGTAAAAATGTACAAGTACCTTTTAGATAGTAATAAGAGGGGTAAAACCCTCCAAAAAACAACAACTACAACAACGAACAAACAAACAAAATGGATTCGATTAACTTAATACTAAATAATACTAAATACGTACATGGAAATGCCATTTTTGTGTCTTCATTTGATGACGGAGGTAAATCTGGTTTCTTCGTAGACGGATCAGGCTCTGTACTCCAGCTGGACGAGCCTTTCTGAGAGTCGACTACAGCAAAAGTCAATGTATGAGTTAGTCTAATGAGCTCTGCTATTCATCGAGTCCGACTTCAGCATGCAGAAATATCAAATACGTACAAACTATGATTGTTCCTTCGAATGTGCAAGATTATATCGTTTTCAGTAAATGGCTCAGTCGGTGGCTGAATCAATTACAGCGAATTTATTGTAGCACTTTACTGAAGTCGAATCACGTACAAGGTACTTACTGTTTTGTTTATTGTGGGATCCTGATAAGGTAGAGTGTTTATAACAGCAATATCGTCTGATCTTACAACACATGATGATGAGGAAGATGCCAACGGCGAGGACACACATCGCAAATATCATCATAAAGATTATGAACGAAGGACTGTGTTGAGAGAGAAAAATATCGATAGTAATATTAAGTGCGAAAATATGTTTTGCTTTAAGAAGCGGTAACACAACTGAATCTGTAAGACCTTTCTAGCGGTGTTGGTGCTATCTCTGTTTCTCTTTGTGTCTCGTTTAATTTTTCCTTGACTTTCTTTGTTTTACTTGATCCAGTTACTCTTGATACACCCTTTTACTCTCTCAACCTCGCCTTCTGACTGTTTCCACCATTTCCGACCACATTCCTTTGCTATTTCATACCTCTTTCCATGATTACAGCTACAATCGGACAATGTTTCCACATAAATACTAAGCTTCTGGTATATATTGAATAGAATTGCTTACTCGCAACACTGTCTTCTGATATATAATGAACATTTCTTATAGTCAAGTAGTTATTTATGAGTGGCGTTTCGATACTACTCTATCACTATCAACAGATAAAAATGACACAGATCACATATTCGACAATTTTATACGATAATATCATCGCCAGCTCGTCACACTACCTCTACATTTTATGTATATAAGATCATACTTCAATCGAAACGTCCCTTATGTTTGTACTAATCATTTGTTAGGTGATGGTGAAAGTGTTACCGTCACAACATTCTAACTAGTTGTGATGTAAGAACATCTATTCAATAACTTGACTGTGTTACCTGCTGGTGTCTGGACCTCCAACAAATCCCGCTGATTCAGAATCCGTGAGAACGGACCCTGTTCTACTGGAGGAGCCTCCAGATCGGGCGGCGGAACACACATCTATATGTACCGAAAACAAGTGATACAGAATAATCACCGAATTGTTAAGTATATCTAGGCATATTTCTTTGTCAAAATCAGACAATTGGATGAGAGATAAGTTCTCACAACTTCTGAATTCTTCTTTATCAATTATAATACACTTATATCGTGTATATCACATTCTTGTATGTGCATACCATTGTGATTATATTCCTGTTTAAATCGGTGGATCAAGGATTGGATAAAGTGATAGAAAGTAGTAATGAGGAGAAGCAGAAATTATACGGATCAGTGCCGCCAGTGAAAGGTTCAAAAATCGTAATATCATACAATAATATGATGACGTTGGTGTTATATTGTTTCACGCCATAGAAATAACGTACGCTGAAATGAGTGCTCCGCGATGAAATATAGTTCCCGAATTCAAAATATACAATAACAATTTCTCTTACTTTTCCTAAATTAACTTGTTCAAAAATTACGCCAAACCGCTCATTTATGATTAGTCATTACGCTGAACTTTGCCAAAACTATTGCTACGCGACAACAGGTATAACAGCGATTTTATAAATTTGTTGTTATTATTTTGTATATAAACTTATTTGTTCAACAAGTAAAATCATTAAATTAACAATTGTTTTTATTTTCAAATCTTATACTTCAGTAAATTCAGAAAGTAATTCTGTAAAATAATCGCACGTGCTAAAATTCACTGTCGCAGAAATATATATGGTACAGGTGTATTCCGACAATGACAGTGCCAGTTGCAGGATAAAATGTTATACTAATTCACAAAGTAATATCCGTAAATAGATGCAGGTCATGAAATAAAGTACAGCAGAGACGTACATGTAGCAGGCGACAGCCCAAGCTGTCTATATACCATGCTAACTAACTTTGATTTGTGATTGTGTTCAGACAAGTTGAATTCATATGTCTAGATACAGTTTATGATGAAATTCTTTCTATATTGAGATCATATATAGAGTACATGTATATTTTTAGGGTCTGATTTAGACATATTTCTGTTAAAACTTTAATCAGCTATAAACTTGTCATTGTGATATAGGTATATATATATGTACAAATAACACACCATTTCACCTATTGCCTGTATTGTTGCTTGTTAACCTATAAAGTCAACATTACCTGTCTTTCCCACACTTCTATATCTACTCTTGTCTAGTAGACATTTCAATACATAAAACCCTAATGAATGCTTACAAATGATTTGATAGGTATTTGTAGGTTATTATGTAAGGTATTTAAATCTGTCGAGTGATATCAAGTAATTATTATGATTAAAAGCCAAACTTTTCAATAGCCAAACCGTCAAGTTACAACACAGGAGAAATGACACCATAGAAGCTGATTATCACCCACTTACTTTACTGGTAAGCAGATTTTTTTGAAAACGTGAACTCCAACCTGCTTTCATAAGGATTCAAATGACTACACGAAGACAAGAATCACAAAAAATCATAATAAATTATAATGAATAAACTTATTGCTAACACAAGCAGTAAATGATTTTAACATTTCAGTACACTTTTAAACGACCAAATTATTTACACAAATGTTTATAATCTAAAAAGCTTGGAATAGAGGACGTGGGGTATGATATATCTATCGTGTACATATTCTACCAAAATCTACGTACACATCGAGTTAAGCAAATTTATGGTGTTATTGACAGATAACTTACCGAACAGTAATGTCCATACTGCACACACACCAATCATCGTGTTTCTTGTATCCATCGTAAACAAGTTATTCTCTAATAAATGCCTCACTTCCAGTCTCCTTCAAACATGTTTGGTGACGTCACATATCATCTCTCAAAAATGAGGTATACAAATTTTTGAAGTCTAAAATCCGTTGAGTGTTAGTATTCCTGACAAGTTTTAGTGGGGAACGAAACTAAATATAATAATTGCAGATGTCCTTGTGTTCTGAAAGCTAGAAACAGGACCTCGGAACTCAACATAGCAAACGTCAACATATATAGAGAAAAAATTGAACAACTTGCTTCTTCAGGTTTAAATGCGACCTTGGAAAGCTGAAAAGTCCACAGTTATTTAGAATTAAATACCCATTTTAGTCCTCTCTGCCCTACAGGTGCCTAAATACCCATGACGTCACACAAAAGGCGTGCGCTACACCTGTAGACTCCCCGTACAGGTAGACAAATCATTGCCTATAGAAGTGTGTACATCGATAGAAGAGATTTGCTTGCCTTATTGACACACCTCACCGGCTGACATAATGCCTACAAAATAATGTATTTTGATAAATCATTATTACTGTTAATCCGTAAACTGTGTGATTAGTTTATATGGTGTTGTCATGTAAGTTTAGGTAAATAGAGTTGTCTCTCTTCCTACAGTCTTACCGTCTTAAATAAGACAATTTGTCCATCATAGTCAATTTTCTTTGGTTTGTTAGGTTTAACATAATATACATGTATCGCAGTGTGGTCTACTTCTACATGGTAATCAAGGTCACAACCCACTGTTTCAGGATTTATATAGATAAATGATAGACTGCGTGACATGTTATATCTTGTTAAGTGTAGGTACCGGTTCAATATCCCCCGGGATATGATAATAAGAAAGACCAATAGGGATTTTCGACATCTCTATCACGTCCGGTCAAGTTCACGTGTGAACACAGGGCCAGAGATGAATGCATTTCTGACCAATCGCGGAAATGGCAATAAAAATGGATTATGTGTAAAGAATGAACAATGCGACGATAAATCATTGACATCTACTCCGCAATGAATAATTTGTAAAGAAAATATGGCGGGATTCAAAAGGCTTTGTTTGGCACAACTGGCGATATTCATCCCGTACCACAGACCAGTACCATACAATGTTATGCTGTTAAGAGTGGACACTAAAGAGGAGAAGTACTGTTAGTCTCGTGGCTAAAACGTTGGCATGAAATTGTAGTGTATCCCTGTACACGGTCTTCATTTCTTCAATAAAGCAATTTGATATTTTGATTTCGTATTCATTTTCAACACAGACTGACTGGGTTTGAATTCTTCAGCTTTAGGTACTGCAAAATAGATCATCAGTAAAATGATAGAAGCATGCCTGAGTGTAAAGTTCAGTAAAGATACGAAAGACTCAGGACATGATATTTAATGGTCAAAATGAAGCCAGCATAGTTAAGATGAGACAGCGTCCTTGTAAACACAAAGTGAATCCTGACATTGACGATGCTGGGATAATAGCTAGCTAAGGCTGATCTAGACGTTAGACGAACAAGATTCTTTAGCAAGAAAATACGGAATCGAAATCATCTTGCGATAATCTCGGACCGGTTGATCTTGCGTTAGAAACAGTAGGAGGTTTTATTTCAACTATTAGGCAGTTTTCCTTTTTGTTAATCACATCTGTATTTAAACAAATTCCATCAGCTACATTTGTTTACGTGTAAGGAAGTATACAGATATACGGGAGTGAAGAGACGTTCAGGATCCGTCCTGGCCACGTAATTTCATTACACTAAAGCGTTGTGTAGTTTGACAAGTGTTGTTGACTGCCTATCTTACTGGGATTAAAAAGCTGGTTGAAGGAACACTGTCCAGCGCGTTAAAATCATTCAATGGTTACTTGGCCAATAGTAAACGTGTAATTGATAAGATCGGTTTCAATTTTATGCCACTGATGACGACAAATCGAATACTACCCTGCCCTAATGCGATTTCGTGGGCCGGGGGATGGATTTATCAGGATGATGTTAACAAGGGTTGCGTCGTACGGATTCCTAGGGAAGCCAATTACAGCTCTATCCGACATGTTGATGACTCGGACCAGGTGATGGACAAAGTAATCACTGTTACTACTGGACGTTCGAATATTTAGTCTCATTGGTATTAGTATGGTGTTCCTAACACTCATTAGCGATATAAACTTAACGAAAGTGTGATCTACTTTAATAGATGGTGTTCTGGCTGCCTAGTCGACTGACCTTGTGACAAATTAGTGTACTATCTCCCGGAAATTGAGTAATTATACTTCGGACACATCCGAGCAATCACCAGGGCACATAGCAATCAGATTGTAAGGATACTCGCCGGATCGACTATCTCTGGGAGGCAAAGAAATCCCGTGGACGTGGGGGCGCTTGCCTTATCAGATATTGTGGCCGGGGATATAGGAGGATCCGAGATGGCTTCTCCTGTCGACAAGGTCATAATAAGGTAGGTCAGACGGAGTCAAAGGTATATTCGAGCAAATGTAATCGGGGTCAAGGTCACTGACTGGTGATCTGAGCATCTATCATGTCATATCTATTCGAAATACCAATAAAGAGTGCATCTAACTGTGATAAGTCGATATTCTCATACTCGATGTTCTTTCAAAGATATTTGCTATATTTCATAAATACGTGTATCAGATATCCCAAATCTGAATTAGATATCGTATATGATTTGATTAAGGTACTTCTTCAGAAAAGTAGTTTTCAAATTGTGGATAAATAAATTTGTGATCATATCAAGGCATTTATACAATAAGTCGTACCGGCTGGTGTTGAGAAGAAAAAAAACAAATTAAAAAAACCCGATATTTTTGTACCATTAGCCATATACTATGTTATACATAAAAAAGGTTATGTTGTATTCAAATCATTCCCGGTATAAAAGTGAGATTGTTCTCACTCTCTATTTACCACGGACAAGTACAAAAATACCTAACTTTAGGGGTATATGCTGTAATACCCTATATTGTGGTGATGTATATTCCTATTTGTTTACTGTATAAGAGTTATCTCCCTTAAGGGTACTTTCAGTACAATTATCTATTGTGTATATTTTAAAAAAAGGTTATCTTCGGAACTGTTCTCTGACCACGGTGTAGCGATACAATATTTACTTAAACGCGCGAGACTTTCTCAGTAATTTTCAATGTCTATCAAGAGTTCAGAAATTGAATAAAAGGCACATTTTATCTCTTTGAAAGCATTATGCGTAGGCAAATTAATTTTAGATATACTGGTAAAACAATAAGTGTTTCCTTTATTTCATTAAGTGGATAGAATTGATACTTATGTTAACTTAAATGGATATATCCAGCCCGCAAGATGGAGCGTGAATACACAACATCACTGTTTATCATCAATTACGGTGTCATTTGAGCGATTTGAAATATAGCCCTGTTTCTCCTAAAATGACGAGAGCCGTATTCCTATGTATCGCTGGAATAAATGCGTATTTGTGTAATTAGGGGTGAAATAGGAAAACAGAACCATATCGTCGTAATGACAGATTCGTGAAGTTTCTGGGTCGCATTACGTTAGACAATGGAGTATCTGTGGCTGAACGTAACTACACCAATCTATCAGTTATGTATCATGATGTCTGTATAGCCACTATGGCAAGTTATCATTTCCTCGAGGAGTATATTCCTTTATACGGTATCGTTGATTTCTTACTTAAAGTTTATAAGATATCTTTTATCTTATAAAATATATGTCTTGTACATATGTACGGAATGTTATAAAAAAATAAATGTCTCATTTTCTTTATAAGACATCTTATCTACTGTATAAAACATATGATTAGGGTATATATAACATCATTATTGCTCCTTTAACAGATAACAACACGGCTAGCCATAAGTCACTCAAACGTTTACTATCGGGTCATCTTTACTCCTTCAAAGATCAACATAAACCTCAAACTCCGGAATCTGTTCTTGGTCTTCTACTAAACGTTTGTGTTCAAATGAATATCGATGAAGGACTAATTATTATGGTGTAAGGATACTGTAACTGGTAGGACTTTTCTCTCTGCAGTTGTCTTTATCGAGATACTACTTTCCCAGTGAAGTGACAACGAATTTAGCTACAAGAAGCTTCTCCACTGCGGGCAAACATCGGCAGATCAAACAGTGTTTTAAATATAAATTAGCTAATTGTTCGTAATCATTTTTATATTTTTCTCTTGTTTTGAAAATAACTCCATTGCTTCCTCAATGGTTCATGTATTTGTTTCCTTTCTTCCTTGTCTATAAAGCGTCGCGTTATTCGTAATGAACTCAGAATCATATAGACCTACCTTCAGTTACTAAATTACTTTAATTGATATTAGTTATCAAATTACATAATACGGGAATTTGACTAGGACTTTCATTTCCGTTAGTTTTCATGTTCTAAATGGTGTAATGAAGTTGCCTCTACAGAAGCTCTACCAAAGTATCAACATTTTACGTGTCACAGCCTCTTACTTAACAACATGGTCGGCATTAAGTTAGGAAGCACAACATTGCCTTATTTTCATATACCGTCTGTGTATTTTGTTACAGTGATTTTAAATATCAATTATTCTAAAAGTACTACTCAATTTGATGTGGTGTACTCAATCATAGTCTTATCTGAAGAGATGTAGATTCAAGTTAATATTGCTTTATGAGAAACCTTTGACAGTTTCTCTGTCATTGTATTGTACTGTTATCTAGACTTTTGTTATCTGACGTTATGTCATCGATATTAAGTTTTCCTCGGCAATAGATCATGGCTTTATGAGTTTTGTTATATCTGTTATGTAAAGGCCCTGAATCACATGCTTGGATCGGTGGAAATAGCGGGCTAATCGATTCCAACTAATTTACGTTTAATCTGAGAACGTCTATAGAGGGCGCTACACAAGTTCTTGTTTTCCTGTCTGATATTTGACACTACGTAGGTCTATAGAAGGCGCTACACGACAAAGTTCCTGTATCATGTCAAACGCTTTACACGACGAATGTCTACAGAGGGCGCTTCACACTCAACAATAGCTGTCACAAGTCCTTAAAACAGTCACAGACTAATATCATGGAAACTATCCTGGTCTTTCCTCAGTTATACTGTCCACTTACTCATATGATAGAATGTTATGTATGTGTTATATTACTCAGTAAATATCTTAATTATGTCATTCACGCCCAAAGGGGAAGTAACTCCATCCCCAATATTTGTTATTATCACACTTATAAAAACATTCATTTATTTATTTATTGTTTTCTTTGTTTGAAAATCAATTTGAATGTGTTCAACAGCACAGTTTTTATGTCAACCTAATCTTAATTCAAACTTAAACATGGTAAAATACATACAAAAGATTTATGTATACAGAGAACGTGATTGGCGATCATTGACGACACCAGCAATGTAAATGTTGGTCAATCCAAATAAGTAATGCCACACTCCCTTGTGAGAACAAGGTATACAACAAAGGAACTATCAGGCATACTAATGAGCATGTAATATGTCCAACCTCATGTCACACAAGAAAATTAGACTCCAGATTGAAGCTATATAAAATGACAAGAATATCTTATTTACATCTACTACACACTACGAAGCTCTCTTGGTCGGACACTGTATTAATTGTCTAGTGTATATTTAGCCTTTGTCCGCTGGGGTTTGCTTTTGTAATGAAATATCTATTAGATGCTCACATAGACAATTTCTGCTTCTCCGCGACAATCTTTGTCACTTGCACTGTATTTGGTGCTGTACACCACCATTCGTGTCAGTAAGTGTGGTACAATTTTAACATGTCTTTATTTCTGTCGGTTATATAATGCGTGGTCTACCATGACAACCACAGTTAAACATTTCCCCCTTATCCTAACTGTTGTATTGTCTTCCTGAACCAGTATAAGACGGTGTCTGATCGATACTAAGTAACAGAACAGTACACGTCTACATCCTAGTAATTAAATAGTCTCAACAGCTAATTCGCTTATCAGCAGAGAAGTGACGAGAGGGCCACAGACATGTAACAGAACTTCGACATAAAGTGTAACATACACAGAATTAACAGACGGCAGGTCAGCATACATTAAACTTCGACGTAAACTTGTTACATACACAGAATTAACAGACGGCAGGTCAGCGTACATGAAGCTTCGACATAAAAGTTTTACAAACACAAAGTTAGCAGACGGCAGGTCAGCGTACATGAAGCCTCGACAAAAACGTGTTAAATACACAAAGTTAACAGACGGCAGGTCAGCGTACATGAAGCTTCGACAAAAACGTGATAAATACACGAAGTTAACAGACGGCAGGTCAGCATACATGAAACTTCGAAGTCAAAGTGTTACGTACACAGAATTAACAGACGTCAGGTCAGCGTACATAAATCTTCGACATAAAAAGTTTTACAAGCACAGAATTAACAGACGTCAGGTCAGCGTACATAAAGCTTCTACATAAAAGTGTTAAATACACAAAATTAACAGACGGCAGGTCAGCGTACATAAAGCTTCGACATAAAAGTGTTACACACACAGAATCAACAGCCATCAGGTCAGCGTACATGAAGCCTCGACATAAACGTGTTACATACACAGAATCAACAGCCATCAGGTCAGCACACATAAAGCTTCGAGGTAAAAGTGTTACATACACAGAATTAACAGACGTCAGATCAGCATACATAAAGCTTCGAGGTAAAAGTGCTACAGGCACAGAATTAACAGCCATCAGGTCATCGTTAAGCGTAATAAAAAATAAAATTAGAAGATGTCGAGATGATGGTATATTAAACACATCCTAGTAGTAGATAAATTATCACCAATACAAGATCAGCTCAACTTCAGGTCGATTAGTCTACTTTATTGTTTTGTTAATACAATCTTTTGTATATTTGAATTCGATAATACATGATTTACGATGCTTTGACTTTGACTATGATATAATGTCTTCCGGCCGTGAAAGATCTAAAAACCTTATTACAACTTCATCACAAACCAACCTTACTAAATTTCCCTCGAACAGTGCGTTATTGCCTACTTAGCCAATCATACGACGTCATTCATTCATGACGTCACGAGTGTGTCGTGGCACGTGAACACTAGACTTTGCAATATAACATACTCGACAAAAATGGGTTTACGATATTCTATTTACTCCTTCATGTCGGAAATAAGTTCTAATCCAAAATCATTAAAACAAACAGATTATAATGGCATGTTTTCCGTGCACAAGATAACTGTATCAGAAAACATACGGCAACGTCATACTGCTGGCAGGTTATGATCTGCAAATGAAATCAGTCTCATTCCTTTAATCTTGATGATAGATGAGCAATTAGGAATCAAGCGTAAAGGTATACACAGCCTAGTCTGTAATCAGTGACAGAAATTACCGGGGACTAATGAGGAACACCTTGCCGTAGTCTTGTTAGGCTTCTCTTACCGTGTCCTGTATAATAAAAATCAAACGTATTTAAGGTTAGAAGATATCTAACAATTGAATAGTCGTGGGATTGTTTTTATTGGAAATTTGAATGTAGTGTGTCTGACAGATTAATTAGAATGAACGGACGTCATGATTAATTATCTGTAACCCAGATTGTCATGATAGCAACAAATACAATCTGATGGCCACTCAACAGTTCAGTTAATTTTGAGATACTAATAAAAAATATCTACTAGTCTATTCAATCAATTTTTTTCTCTTGTATGTTTATGAACTGGAATAGTTTTCTGGAATTCTCCATCACCTGGATGATTTACGTAAAACTATGTAATGTATTTAATCTGAGGCGACACGCAAAGAGTTGACTGACGTAACGCAGTTCATGATGGCGCCAAAGTGACGTCATATCATATTGTCTTTTGTTCTTGAGTGTATCTACACTCCCGAGAATGGAGATATTCTTGGCACACATATTTCTTGAATTGTGGGGTATTTTCATCGAATTGTTTGAATGCTTCTCAAAAGGATGAGAGTGGACAACACAATGATGAAAAACGGATGTCATACATTTCATTTTAAAGACCTCAAAATTCTGACCCGCCTTACCAGATGTTTGTTGCGTCCTTCGTGTTACCTGTTCAGGTTTCTTGTTTGGTGATGGCCCTGCTAAAACGGAAGATATGATAGAACATCTATATAGACTTATCTAACCATGTAACCAGGAATGTCAAAATCATACTATTCTTACGATAGCTGAATATAGATATTAAGCTGAAGCGCAATATAAGAAACAACAACGGTTTATCAGCTTTCCAATAGGATGTAATATTTGAACAGACAGCTACAACCTGAACAAAGTATACGGTTTGTTTGTAAGAGTTTTTCAGCCGATAGAATGATCAAATAAGCAGCAACAGATGGGAGGGAATGTGCACGTGTATTGTTAGATATGGTTGTTTTATCGTTCATGTCTGACCCCGCCGACCTAACACAGACAGTGCCCTCTATTCAGTACAAATTACCAGTACAGATGCGTGAAGGTTACACCAATTAATGAATAGTACACAAGTCCCATGATGGAACTATTAATTACAGAGACAGTTCATTAATCATCAAATTTAAACGCACACTAAATAGTCTCGCACCGTGAATGTGAAAGAGAAACGTGATGATCGGGAGTCAAATTTCTACATGTATTCGGAATTTGATAGACGTTGTTACTTGAAGCTCGTACAATCAATTGAGAGAGAGAGAGAGAGAGAGAGAGAGAGAGAGAGAGAGAGAGAGAGAGAGAGAGAGAGAGAGAAATGTCATTGCATCATTTATAGACAAAACGAGGAGTCAATCAACAAATCAATTAATAGATCGAAATATCATAAACAAGGTTTGAAATCAGATACAATCGCCCTGTTTAGTATGAAAGCTCTCTGGTAGATATTCCTGTGTTGAAGTAATCTCCATAATATATCTGGTAAGGTTCTAAAACATCAGAAAATTGACGTTTTAAGGAAACGTAATTAAACTTAAAACAAAAAAAGAGGGCAACATATAGACAACAACAACGACAGTATTGGCATGTCAACGGAATCTTGATTCCTACTCCAATTCCAATCATCAAGAAAATACCAACATGTCAACAAAATCATAACGCAAACTCAAATTCTATAAAACGAGGGCAAAATATGAACAAATGAAAGATTTACACAGTCTCTGAAAATAAGGCAATGTGAAGAATTCCAGATATTCTGTAAGAGCCTTCTGTTTCATCGACGACATCCGCCTCTTAAATCTTGGTTCATATAAAAAAATTACAAGGAGAATCTTACAATTGTAAATGATGGAAAACACTGTTCCTGTAGAGTAAGCTAGACAAGCGTTATAACTGTGATATAAACACATGATACTGAGAACAAGGTCTATTGTTTCAGACACGGCTGTATATACTAACCCTCTTTTGTTGTGGTCGTACCGTCTGTGCTTTCCGTTATGTAGTCACTGCTGTTATTTTGGTTTTGCGATTTAATATATTTCTCTAGTGTTATGTTTTCTAACGGCTCTGCAAGTGAAATGGAGGACGAAGTAACAAAGGACACTGACGGGCGGGTAGGTACTCCATTGGTGTATCAACAGTACTTGAACATCAACATAGAACTCACCACTTACAGTTGTATGAATTTTATTGAAGGGTGAGGAGGTTGTCTGGGAAAATCGGCACTGGACGATTAATACTGAAAATAGTAAAATCAATCGCAAACTTTTTATTTAATCTGCAGGAAGAAATTTCAAATAAAAATGTTTTAAGTCAAGAGATAGCAATACTTCAAACATATTTCGTTTGCTAAAACAAACAATTTTAAATTGAAAATATATATTTATCATATATATTATTCATATTTTGTTAAAATGATCAAACTTTATAACGTAATCCTCCAAGTATGATGACTTGTAGATGTTATGCTATTGATATACCAGAACTAATTGATTAAGTTGTGAGCCTCATATTTATGATGAGCGTCATCCCCAGGTCCGCCTGCCGCGTTTAAATCCTGCCACCCACATTTTCACTGTAGCATAGGAAGGGGCATCATTCCCTAGTGTTGCTACCATATCAGTATGGATATCCTTAGGTGCTAGGCCTTTCTGATCAAAATATTGAATCACTGCTTTTTCAGCGGTTTTTTCCATTATGCAAATACAACTTGCCTTGTTTACTTTGGAGCAATACCTCCTCGATAAAAACGGACCAAATGGCAGCAGTCTCCGGGTTCACAGTCTTAAATAGTCGGGGGATATAGTTAAGCTGAAAAAGATCATTCCTGCTTAACTTTTTTCAATACAAGGCTCACAATTATATTAACCCTCGTATATTTTACAAATATGATAACTGTAAAAACCTTATACTCCGAGAAACATTATCACGTATTATACAGTTTCATGCCGATAATTTACAAAGATAAAGTCTAGAGACCAGTGTTTTACTATGTCAACAGCAACTGTGGACTTAAAAAACAACCAGTTTATAGGTTAAACACTGGCTTAATTAAACATTTAATTAAGGTGTTTCGTGTTTATAGGGAGAAGTGACGTGTTTATTCTACTTCTCGCTCACTAATCGGCCCTGTAAAGATTAATGTTGATGGAGACAATCACGTATTTACAGCTGTTTCCATGACAGATGCATTTCAATCAGCTTTACCTTGCAGTTGTCAGTTAACACGTCTTTATTTTACCAAAACTGTTTGGATGAATTGTATCAGATACACGAGAAGAAGATGCACGTTTTTCTAGGATCTGAAACCTAATCACTGACTATTGTTACCCATTCTCTCTATTCTAAGCTGACTGTTATCTAATATATTGTGTACATACTGCTATAAACATGCTGTTGTTTTTGGTTTATGTCGGAATAAATATACACGTCCCAGCAGATTGATGACATCACCAGGTCTACATCTGTTTAAGCATTGATTTTGTCTTCGTGTCCGATGAAAGGCCGAAAAGCCGTGATATTGGATGTAAAATCCGTTTGATAAATAAATGTTATTTCATTTGTTCTCTGTATAAATGACAGAAATTTGCAGGCAAAGATACCATGTCGCACATGTAGGTTATGTATTAGAATAAGTCATTTAACATCGACTGTTTAAACATGAAGGAAAGCCTTCGCTGTTTCCATGCCAACAAATCTGACATGATAATAGTTAGGAGTTGGTTGATATTAATTTACCATTTCCTTAAAACACACTTATTAGTTAATACAATGGCATTGCTTACATATCAACTGAAGAAGCCACCAAACGGATATCATTGTCATCATGATAATTGTTTATATAGAAACTCATATTTACTAAATCGAGATCCTTATAGAAAAATAAGATAAAAGTGGAATGGAGTCCGGAAGTGTTAACTCTTCAGTTTATTTGTTATTCTTATATATAAGTGTGACAACAAATCCGCAAGGTACAAGGCACACAACAAAAAGATAAAAACAGTATCGTACAGCAGAATTATTATTCTTGGAGTCATCAGTATTACCAAGAGCTTAAAACCTAGTTTATGATAGCTATAACCATTTCAGCATAGTCTGCATCTCTGAAAGACCTTTGTTGTAAGTCTCGAATTAGCCTTTGTTTTAAGTCTCCAATTAATCTTTGTTGTAATTCTCCAATTAAGTTTTAAGTTTCCAATAAGTCCTTGTTGTAAGTTTTTCAACAACAAATCGACATTTATCATGTTATTATGGCCAAAAAACCTTTAAAAAAACAGACTCGAGAAAGCAGATAATCCTTATGTGTTTTATCTAAGGTTATAGTTACTAATTTCGGATTTCTTCATACCATGCTTTATAGCCTTGTGTTGTCTGTCCAGTTCAATGTTTAATTGGCAGATTACTCGTCAGATCGTTGTCAGATGATATTATTATAATTTGTTTAAAAAACAGACATGTAAATAACACCACGTAGTCATAAAATTAGAAATAAAATATATACCAACAAGTCAATAGAATAATACATGTAATTGTTTTATCCCTCCTGCAACTTTCTGTGATGTTGGGCCGAAAGTGTTCAAATCCAGAAAGTGTCACTTCTTCTAATTGGACTGTTCCCATTGGACTCATCAAGGATGTTGGGCCAGCAGCGTTGAAATCCAGAAATCACTTCTTCTGATTGGTCCGTCCCCATTGGACTCATCAAGGATGCTGGGCCAGCAGCTTTGAAATCCAGAAATCACTTCTTGTGATTGGTCCGTCCCCATTGGACTCATCAAGGATGTTGGGCCAGCAGCTTTGAAATCCAGAAATCACTTCTTCTGATTGGTCCGTCCCCATTGGACTCTTTAGTGATGTTGGGCCAGTAGCGTTGGAATCCAGAAATCACTTCTTGTAATTGGCCTGTCTCCCTTGGACTCTTCTGAGTTGGATCAGTAGTGTTGAAATGGAGGAATCACTTCTCGTAATTGGTATGTCCCTCAATTGAAATCCCGTATGAGAATTTCAGTCTAAAAGTTAGATAATAGAAAAGAGAGAGATTAGTACAATAAACTACTGAATGTTAAACTTGAAGTTTGTAATTTTGGTGATGGTGACGGTGTGCGGGCATTCATCGATGGTGTAGTACCAAAAGTAATGATGAGTTATCCTGTGTATCTCATAAAAAGATGATAGTGTATGGTCAGGATAATGCCAAGACAATGTGATTTCTATTGGTTTTCGTCTCAGACATTCAGGATATTTACTATCCGATTTCCCAAAGGTAGGACTACATCAGGGTCCGTATATCACACGTAAACACGACACATGTTGTATAACGTTTATATAAAGTCTGTCACCGTATTGTTATTGTGTTATGATAATGTACAATAGCGTTATCAAATTCTGTTGTATGTCTGTGATGTACATTTACAATACTATCTAAATTATAGATGCAACCAGGGAAACTGAGTGTCTGTACGGGATACAATTGTATGTTATTGGTCCATACATGTCACTACTGTATCATTATCAAATCTATAGCATGAGGTAGGATCGAGTTGATTATTCAATTTTCATCAAAACACTATGAATACCAATTAAGACAATTTATACGTAATCAAAAATGAATACTCGATCATATGTACGCTAATGAATTGACCTGTTGGTATAGTTTCTTGTTGTTTTTATATCACAACCACTTAAAAAAATATTGCTAATGACTACACCATCACTTTCATAAGACGAATAATTATGTGAATCATATTTGCACGGAGGTATTACAGGATTTTCGGTTGTAGTGTAATTGTATATATGTAATATAGGCTGATGTTCGCCTTGTTTCTATTTGTTATATTTGTACTGGGCTGATGTGTGTGCTGTTTGTTCTGTTCTGTTCTGTTTTTGTATGCTAAATTTGCACTGGGCTGGCATGTATGATGTTCGCCGTCTTTCTAGCTGGTGTTTGTCGTGGGCTGATATATGTGATGTTCGCCCTGTCTCTATATGTTATATTTGCACTGGGCTGGTATGTGTGATGTTCGCCCTGTCTCTATATGTTATATTTGGACTGGGCTGGTATTTGTGATGTTCGCCCTGTCTCTATATGTTATATTTGGACTGAGCTGGTATTTGTGATGTTCGCCCTGTCTCTATATGTTATATTTGCACTGGGCTGGTATTTGTGATGTTCGCCCTGTCTCTATATGTTATATTTGGACTGGGCTGGTATGTGTGATGTTCGCCCTGTCTCTATATGTTATATTTGCACTGGGCTAGTTATGTGTAATGTTCGCCCTGTCTCTATATGTTATATTTGCACTGGGCTGGTATTTGTGATGTTCGCCCTGTCTCTGTATTTTATATTTGCACTGGACTGGCTTTTGTGATGTTCGCCCTGTCTCTATATGTTATATTTGCACTGGGGTGATATATTGGATGTTCGCCCTGTCTCTGTATGTTACATTTGCAATGGGCTGGTATGTGTGATGTTCGTCCTGTCTCTGTAGCTTGTGTTTGTAGTGGGCTGATATGTGTGGTGTTCGCCCTGTCACTGTAGATTGTGTGTTCTGAAGTTCACCCTGTCCTTGTTGCCATTACTTTACGAAAACGCTCCAGTATAATGCTTCTGCCGTCAGATCTCCAGTCTTATATATCCGTAACATGCCAAAAGGTAATGTTCCATTTATTCCACGTATCCGAGATTGCCAGGACCAATTTGAGCCGCCACCAAGCCGTCCATGCTGGTTGTTGGAGGCGAGTGCTGGCGGGATAACGTGGTGTTCGGCCAGCACTACAAACAGACAGAACATGATGTATGCTCATTGTATCTGACAGCCCCTACATACGACATGCATATTTCATGAATGCTTAGGAACAGAATTAGATTGGTTTTTAGAACTCTTAAGATCATAAGTTGCTGTTGAGAAAAAAATCTTGGCCATTCAAAAATTCATTGTATTTATACCCTGGTGTGAGACAGGAGCAGTGTTAAACTACTGCATTTACAAAGTTGTCCGGGACATGTTCTGAATACCTCCCCCTCCCTCCAGATCGATAAACAAATTCTCAGAGTGGTGTGTTCAGACAAAAAATAAATGGTTATGTTTTTGTTTGGGCTATTATATGCAAACAATGGCGGCATTTTTAGACTTGAGGTCCAAAACCTAGCCAGGAAGTATGAAATGTCTTTTTCAGAGGACGATTACCTTAAAGAAAATACCACATTACGTCAATATATGAGACATGCACATTGAAAAATGGAGTAACCGTGTGAATTCACTGTGATTTAAAAGTATTATATTAATTTTTTTACTTTTCACTGTATCATATATTTCGGAAGAAATGATAATAACAATGATAGGATAGCTCACGATACTTCAAAACTTAGCTAAGTCACAAGAGGACAGCGTAAATTCAGTCTACTGGCAACAAAAACAGCAAAAATTGAATGGAGTACCAATGGTTTGCTAAGGAGCGGGCTTTCATAGACTTTGCCTGTTGCCTAATTTTGCATTAAGATCATTGTAACATAATTATAAAAATAATCTGAAATAAAAGGCTTTGGCAATAATACAGTGTTAACATCGTAAGGGGTGTGTGGTTCAGTCTTCATATCGCAAGGGGTGTGTGGTTCAGTCCTCACATCGCAAGGGGTGTTTATTTCAGTCTTCACATCGAAAGGGGTGTTGATTTCAGTCCTCACATCACAAGGGATGTTTATTTCAGTCTTCACATCACAAGGGGTGTTGATTTCAGTCCTCACATCACAAGGGATGTTTATTTCAGTCTTCACACCGCAAGGGATGTTTATTTCAGTCTTCATATCGCAAGGGGTGTGTGATTCAGTCTTCACATCGCAAGGGGTGTGTGGTTCAGTCTTCATATCGCAAGGGGTGTTTATTTCAGTCTTCATATCGCAAGGGGTGTGTGATTCAGTCTTCACATCGCAAGGGGTGTGTGGTTCAGTCTCCCTGTGGTATGGGAATATAATACAAAATAATCCGACCAATTTCCATGGGTAAAGAATACGTAATATCCGGGCTAAGGAGGTTTCGTAACATACATAGTTCATACGTTGTTAACACGAATAACAATTTAGAAATCCATTATATAATGGTGAGTGCAACACAACATAAACGGGGCTACGGTATTCTCTTTTCCATAACACTGTACCTAACAATCGGCCATACATAATTGACGTTTATATGGTGCGAATATTTTAGTTAAGTTCACAAATGTGTTTACATTTCCTCCTGTTGGCAAAATAACATTTAATGAAAAATAAATGTTGGTCTGCAAATGCGTTAAAAGTGTGACACTGTGAGCGTCAGGCCGTGGTGTAAGACTAAA
Source organism: Ylistrum balloti (assembly GCF_031769215.1). Taxonomy (NCBI): domain Eukaryota; kingdom Metazoa; phylum Mollusca; class Bivalvia; order Pectinida; family Pectinidae; genus Ylistrum; species Ylistrum balloti. The sequence continues at coordinate 174,858 of NW_026782039.1, forward strand.
TCCCCAAGGGTGCAATAGTGCTTTAGATATTTATTAGCTGAATAGAAGATAAAATAACTCACAAGGCTCATAAAACACAACGAGCTTTGTTAAATTTCTGTCGTGACTGATCGATACTTGAACAAAATCCGAAGCTGTGAAGTGCGACACATTCAGCAACCAGGTCTGCTTGCTTCAGCAAGTACGGTTCCATATTCCAAAGATCGATTCCTATCGCCATTGATTAGTCTGATGTTTAAATATATTATCCAACTGATCAAAAGCATGTACGTGTGGTGAGAGTATATAAACTAGGTTTTCTTTAAAATAATTTAAATAATAACGGAAATTAACTATTGCTTAAGCTGGCCATACAGTCGATCTTGTTGAATCGTCTCGGTCTCGCAGACATACATATTTCATTACGTATGTATATACTTTCATGCTGGCGACAACGTCTGTTTTGACGAGGAAATCATTTCATGTACATTATAACGTTTTCTGAGCAATTCGAATGAAGGCTTTACGCACCCAGAAAGATGAAAATGGCTGACAGTCGAATATCTTTGTTTAATATACATAATACAATCAAGGACATGCCAGAAGAGAGGTTCCGAATAGCACATAAAGGACAGATGTACACGAAACAACCACCTGACAGGTAGGGATAATTCAAACAAACGTAATTATTTCTAGTTTTCGTTTCACCATCTCAGGATTCTACGACAGTCTATCCCCTGGAGATGCATTTGTTATAAATTATTCCTAATATAACTGCTAAGGTTACAGAAACTGGTTGATTGGTTGCAATTATCATGTTTTGAGAGTGCGACCTGTTAACCTGTAGGTTGTCGTTGGATTAGAATGCTACACAACGTTTTTAATTCCCATTTAACATCTCGTGTTAGATAATCAGAAAGGTTTCGCAATTGCTCTACTGTCCCATTATTATACTCCAGACCATATTTAACATTGATAAACGTAAACCAATGTTCAGGAAAAAGGCAACGAAACAGTCGTTGATTCGTTGTCATGATAGTACCCATTACGAGTCGTCATTCGCAAATATCCGCCTTTGGCCATGACTGTTGCGAAAACTTAAAGCAAATTAAACGCAAACAAACAAACCATACCGCTTCTCCATCACTTGTTCTAATTACAATAATGTTCCTCAAATCTTACTGTGTGAAACCTCTTACCTAGGCATTCCGTGCCGTTTTTCATTGTATTAATGCACAAGTAATGGATTTGCTTTGCTGGCCGATAGAGGTCGAACTAGATATTCTTACTTTGAAATGTATATGTTTTCTCTATAAGGAAATACATTTCGTGCACTTGAAATCCTTTTGAATATCAGAACTCAAATTTGAAATGTAATATCCATTCTGAAAACAGATGTAAAGCGGGAACAGTACAATGATATTATCTGGTTATCTTCTATCGCGATGGGTCTAATTTGGCCAAAGAAATCACAAGGAGCACTACAGACAGAGGAGGTTTTCTTAAAACAACCAATGTGCATCCATTTCTCTGTGTTGGAATAATACATATGTACCATCGTTAAGAAAGTATACGATTTCTATTTACCAAAATTTAATGACGGATGTCGTTGATGAAGCAGAAAAAACTTACTCTTCCGGAGCATATGGTCTGATTATCCTTCGTTTTCTGGAGTCCCTTTGTGAATCTTTCTTTGGTTCAAATTTACCCTGAGTTTGGATTTTAATCATGTTGGCATGTTGGTATTTTCTTGTTTTAAGCAAGTGCTAGATGATGGAAAAAGAAATCCGACAAATTGACTGACAACGTGTTAAGTGAATATAATATCAGACAAGGTGATGGAATGTTGGAATACGTAAACCGTGAAAGATTTATCGACTTATGTTAGGAAACTGCTTTAATGGACAGACGGGCAAACACACATATACAGGTCCATTGACAAAACGACAGACCGGTAGATGTTGAATACCGTTATAAACTTCCCACTATTGAGTTCCTTACAAGTCGCAGTATGGTGCGACGTATTGTCCAATAATCCAGTCTAGAGTGACCGAAGGTTCTGACGTAATGGATATATATGTTACATCGAAGTACGGATATCAATGGGACGGCAGCATCTATTTTCACAATGAGCCGCTTAATCAGCGACTTTAGACAAATTGCCAAATAAGGAAATTGTATTCAATGACTGATGAACGATTTGTACGACTTAGACGTCTGTAAAACGCACTGGTTATACTCCAAAGATATATGACCACTAGTGTGGTAAAACCACAATCTTTCGTGGCGAAAAACAATACTATTTAGCGCTGATTTTATAATATGATTCTGTTATTTAACGGTAATTGACTGCACTAACGATTTTGTAATGATGAATAATGTAGAAAGCAATGCTATGTGCAGTAATGCGTTTTGGTTTCGATATGAAAACCTGTATCATTGCTTAGTCGTTTACTTCCATGGTATGTTGCGAAAACTTTAAAGTATATCTCGAGTTGACCTCTCCAACACTTTGATTTGTCATATTTGTGTTCGGAGTAACATACAAAGTGATTACGTGTATAGAACCAAGAAAATTATTGAACTTACTGATGGTATTCAGATGTACAATGTATACATGTTTCCACGTCTTTGTTATAGTTTAGACGTTATAACGAAGATAGGATTACTATCGTAAAGGCCGTCAAAGGAATGCTGCACTTTGTTCTGTGTGTGAGGAAATCGAGCCCCATCTAGTCTGGTCATCATCTTACACGTGAATCAGCAGCAAAAATACTTTGTCCTGGATCTGTTGTTGATATTTTACTTTCTGGCTGTACAAATGAATGTCTGGAGTTACAGACATTGGTGTTCAATAACTATGTGAGAGCAACAATCAGCTGTCACGGTGAGGTCGGTGAAACATTCGTCAAAACCAATACTTGGTCTCTAATCAACACCAATGTGTTAAAAAGGTTTTAAATGAAACTAAAATATGGTGCAGGACGTGTCAGTTCACGCCCGCATATTGGTCAATATATCATATTTCTGTTCAAAGGGCACGAACTTTGAAATAATTCAATTTTCCCATGCCGAGAGACAATTTTGACGATTAAAATACGAATTACTTTCTCTGTTCGAACAGGAAATCTATTTAGTTACCAATTGTGAAAATGCCTCTTTTTCTCGATAATAATTAAAATATTTTAGTTTCCGGCACATTTGTTCACGGATGAAATTTTTATGCAAGCGATAAGAAAGAATGAATTGTTCTACAATTAAAAAAAAAAAAAAAAGAACCAGGAAAATTTATGTAATCATGTAGCTAGTGCATATTCACATCTAGATTTTACTTTTTTTTCGATCACTCTGGGTTTTCCTCAGTCGCCTTCTGTGCTTCAGTGTTCAGCCCTCCACATCACTGACGAGTCCTAGAAAGACTAAACAGCTTTATGATGCAGTTTGATTCATTGTGCTGCTCTACTGTACCTAACTCTCGGATTCGTTTGTAATAAACATGGTTCAAACTCAAACAATGACATTACTCACTTTGTTTGACCTCGCAAGTTTGGGAAACAGACAAGGACTCGATCCTTACGTTGGGAATTTTTCATTTGTGTCACTGAGTAATATTTGTCTTTCTTGTATTTGAAGAAAGGAAAAAATCAAGAAAGCACTTCTCAACTATGGCTAGAGAACATTAACACTGGATTTATTGCTGAAGCAATGTAATTCCTGTTTAACGCGGACTTGATCGTTTCAGTTAGAACAGTTCTGAAGTGTTGCTTCAATTTTAAAAACTGACAAATCCACATCAACGTGTCTAAAGTAATGATAAATTCTCAGCAACTGAGGCTTTCAGTTTTAAACAAGCAAAGCGATACAATATAGTGGATATTTGTTATATATGGTTTAACGTTAGTTATGGATGCTAACGATGGTGAACAGTAAACACAGGTTTTCTTCATGAGATTCTGTTTTTCTTAATTTATCAGGGATTCCTCTATTCAAACTTCCCTTGTCTGTAGTTTTGACTTAGTTCATATATGTTAAAATGTTATCTTCTTCAGCTTTTTGATGAATTTAATCTTAGGTTGCCGTTCACATACTAGACTGTTGTCTCCACAAAGAGTCATTGCAACATCTAATCCAGTTACATATTATGAAAGAAAATTTAGATACCCTTTGATAATTTGTGACATGGTTTAATAGTGGATAGACTGATTGGTTAACCTTTGATAAACCACACTCATGTTTATATCCGCAATAAGACTGATTTACAATATCCATGTTTAGCTCCCTCTGGAGATTAATTAAAGTATTCATGTGTATCTCCCTCTTGGAAACTAATTAACATGCTTATCTCCCCATGGAGACTGATTTACAGTATCCATGCTTATCTCCCCCTGGAGACTTATTTACAGTATCCATGCTTATCTCCCCATGGAGACTGATTTACAGTATCCTTGCTTATCTCCCACTGGAGACTGATTTACAGTATCCATTTTTATCTCCCCTTGAGACTGATTTACTGGAGACTTATTTGCAGTATCCATGCTTATCTCCCCCTGGAAACTTATTTACAGTACCCATGCTTATCTCCCCCTGGAGACTTATTTACGGTATCCATGCTTATCTCCCCCTGGAGACACATTTGTAGTATCCATGCTTTTCTCCCCCTGGAGACTCATTTGCAGTATCCATGCTTATCTCCTCCTGGAGACTCATTTGCAGTATCCATGCTTTTCTCCCCCTGGAACCTCATTTGCAGTATCCATGCTTATCTCCCCCTGGAGACTTATTTACAGTATCCATACTTATCTCCCCCTGGACACTTATTTCTCCTGGAGATTGAATTACACTATCCATGTTTTTACAGTATCCTCTTTTACCCCTTGCCATGGAGAATGATTTACACTATCCATGTTTAAAACAACCCCTTTCTGTCAGCGTCTGTGTCTCCATTAATTACTGCCATACCTGATTACATTTCTTGTGACTAGCCTGTCGTGAGTATTCCCAAGACATTTATCAGTAAGTCACGTGGTGTCTGAAGTTATTCCTTCACCGACAACCAGATGTCCGTCTATAGTTATCGATGCATAAAAATAATTGGCATTGAGGATGAATAATGCTACAGGCATTTGTCGTCAATCAGATAAATAACACTATGGTAATTTCTTAGACCTATTGTCACCACCAAATATAGTCAACAGTCGCTACTAAACGGTGCTTCGTCCTTTTATACATAACGTCGAATAAAATCTATGAATAAAACGGATGATAGATAAAGCACATTAATTTATTTCCGCGAAATTCTGTTAAGAAAAATATTATTTTGCGAAGTTTTGGATTCTTGACATTTTACGTGCGTATTTCTTTCAAGGTCAGGTTATGTGTTAAAATCACATGACATCTGTTGCGTTATGGATAGCTTAGCATCAGACACGGCAATACGAAGACTGACATTGAGATGGACACCAAGAGTGGAAATCAGTCAAAAGGGACATCACGAGATGATGTATAGTAGAATAAGAAAGAACAGGCATAAAAGAAAGCTGATGATGGATATTGAATTATATGTGAAACCCTCATTTCGAACCAGGTCATCCTGACATTCGTTCCATTAATCTAATGAGGTGATATTTTTAATGGAAATAAAATTGACCCTTTAGTGGTATAATTATTTTACTGCATGATGTGCCCGTACGGTTTCTATCATGCAGGACCAAGTTTGCACAGGGAGGAAAAGAAAACCTGTATCCGTGATATAAGCACTCCTGTTGTTCCCTTCAGAGCTTGACTTGTCACCAGAGGCTATAATAGAGTTTTACGAGAAGCAGACGACACAGCTCAGGATGTAAATCACTCACGCAATGCGCGGGAAACGCTCGATCCACAGCACTAACAGCGGGTGTTATGCTTGTAGTTTAACTTGGATTCCTTGAGGTTCCATGTCTCGTTACCGTACCAACAAGTTTTATTATACAGGGTCTTTGTTCGTGGATAGATCAGGTCTCAATCCCCAGACAGAATATAACCATAGATATCGATACTGCAGGTGTAAACAAAGTGGATAGAGAAACCAGCACGTAAAGGAACACTGGAAAACAGCAATGGAATTGTAAACGATGAGCTCGATTGAGTAACATCGAAGTGTGAACGCTTACTTTTACACTTTTTTCATCTATCTTCATCATTTATTGATTTATATCATAGACCTAGATAAACAAAGACTAATGTTTGAAATTCCTAAACCCATATGGAGAAATGAAAACAGTAATTAGACAAATGTAAGGGTGGAAGTGGTGGAAAACAGATGGGGATATAACAACGGACTAGTGGTACATGTGGACAAAACAGAGAATAAAGATGACAGAAATGTAGAATGATTATATTTCAGCTGAAAGTAGAATTTTCTCATATTTTGTCGGTGAAAAGTTATTTCTAACAAAAGATTCAAAATGACACACATAGGTCAGTAACAGTGTGTGTCTCAGCAACATTGCCTAATCGTGAGTGATTTCTGGCTGTGTGAGAATCTATACAGAAACCTTTGGTTGTTACGGTAACAGTTCCCGTGCCTGAGAACAGCATGATGAGGTTTTTCTCTTGGTCTGTCTGGTGGTGTCCCTGAAATATCACATATACCAACTGTACCCTAAAGATAACGTGTAACTGTGTAGACATCTTATTACAATCACCAAACTGACATATCCCTTTTATTTTATGTCGTGGTACTCTACTCTGATAGTACTGAAAGCTTCAAAATATTACCACAGAGATTCAAAAGTCGAAACATCACAAATGTAGGACTTATTTGTGCTGAAAAAATAGCATTTAAAATCTTCCAACATCCAACTTAATTACCGTTGTCAGTATGCCACCAGGTGGGATGTCCTGGTGACATTATACTGACATAATACTTCAGTGTAACGACTGGTTTGTCCTGTTGTCTGTATTACGTAACCATGTAAACTGTCCTTCTAAAGGTCTTTTGTAGTATTCTTAGGTATGATAGCACTATAAAGTCAGCTAAATGAAGCATACATACATAGGAAGGCCGCCCCTAAACGACCATAGGTTCTTGATCGGACGGTAAACAATATATACCAAACCACATCATGTTACATACATAGGGAGGTCGTCCTTTGATAACCAACTGTTGAAAGGATATTAAGGATGAGACTGAATCCTTCCTATATCAGAACGAATTACAGTATCAAATATGAGAGGTAACGGAAACCATGGCGACATCTAACAAAAATCAGTTGTTTCTGAAAAACTGTTCAAAAGACACACTAGGGAATAACACCTTTTTAATACAAATTTAGAATCAGATAAAGTAGAACCAAATTATGAATTAAACTGCATCATACAGCTGCCCTGCAATGATTTATCAATGATGCTGAGTGCTAAAATTTGAAACCAAGGAAGCGACTGCTTAAAAGCCAATGTGATCAAAAGAAAAGTCCTAATCTAGAGGGGAGATGTACTAACCCCATCATTCAATATATTTCTTCATTTTAATTTTCATAAAATTTATTCTTAATCATATGCATAGAAAATCTCCATCCTTGAAGAGATGTGCTGTAAAATGAAATGTGTTAACCATGCGCGAGAAAAACGGTCAATATTGCAAATGTCAAAATCTTGACGGCAAAATGCACTTGTCCCATATTTCAGTAAATTTCGTAATTTCATTAGCACGTCAAGTAGATGGGTATCTTCTAAACCGTGCCACTATTCAAATAAATGAAAACCTAGCAGGCCGATTATGGAAATACCACTTAAAATTCTACTTGCTATTTTGAAGAAAGTGCAAAAGACAAATAACTAAATACAGCCTTCCAATGCAAATTAAGAATTAGATCCAGAAGAGTCAAATCCTTATTGAACTTCATCATACAGCTATTTCCTTTTTGAAATTATGACGTATGATGCAAAACGTTTAAGATGTAACTTATGTTGTTTTTTTTATCAGATATTGTTGAAATGAAACATTGTAACTTATATATAAATGTTGTACTTTATATGTAACTGTTGCACTTCATATGTAATTCATATGTAATTGTTGTACTTCATATGTAATCGTTGTACTTCATATGTAATTGTTGTACTTTTAATGTAACTGATGTACTTTATATGTAACTATTGTACTTTATATGTAACTGTTGTACTTCATATGTAATTCATATGTAATTGTTGTACTTTATATGTAATTGTTGTACTTTATATGTTATCGTTGTACTTCATATGTAATTGTTGTACCTTATATGTAACGGTTGTACTTTATATGTAATTGTTGTACTTTATATATAAATGTTGTATTTTATATGTATCTGATGTACTTTATATGTAATTGTTGTACTTTATATGTAATTGTTGTACTTTATATATAAATGTTGTACTTTATATGTATCTGATGTACTTTACATGCAACTGATGCACTTTATATGTAACGGTTGTACTTTATATGTAACGGTTGTACTTTATATGTAATCGTTGTACTTTATATGTAATTGTTGTACTTTATATGTAACGGTTGTACTTTATATGTAACTGATGTACTTTATATATAACGGTTGTACTTTATATGTAATCGTTGTACTTTATATGTAATTGTTGTACTTTATATGTAACGGTTGTACTTTATATGTAACTGTTGTACTTCATGTGTAATTCATATGTAATTGTTGTACTTTATATGTAATTGTTGTACTTTATATATAAATGTTGTACTTTATATGTATCTGATGTACTTTATATGTAACGGTTGTACTTTATATGTAATTGTTGTGCTTTATATGTAATTGTTGTACTTTATATGTAACTGTTGTACTTTTTATGTAACGGTTGTCAACTTGTTTCTGATGTTGTTTACTTGTCACTGATGCTGTTATATGTAACTTTTGTTTTTTTTTAATGTAGCTGCTGTTGTTTACATGTAGCTTGCATTGTTTACATGTAACTTGCATTGTTTACATGTAGCTTGCATTGTTTACATGTAGCTTGCATTGTTTACATGTAGCTTGCATTGTTTACATGTAACTTGCATTGTTTACATGTAGCTTGCATTGTTTACATGTAGCTTGCATTGTTTAGATGTAACTTGCATTGTTTACATGTAACTTGCATTGTTTACATGTAACTTGCATTGTTTACATGTAACTTGCATTGTTTACATGTAGCTTGCATTGTTTACATGTAACTTGCATTGTTTACATGTAGCTTGCATTGTTTACATGTAACTTGCATTGTTTACATGTAACTTGCATTGTTTACGTGTAATTTGTGCTGTTTTTTTTTTTTTTTTTGTTACTGATGTTGTTCACATGTAATATCTGTTCATATTATAGTTTTTTCATTAGTTTCGGTTTAATCTTGTGAGTTGAATCTGTTTTGATTTTTCTCTCTTTTCTGTAAAGTAAATAAAGTGATCTTCCTTACAAAAGCACTATGGTCAATAAGATATAAAAGTTCTAAGATTAGATATCAACATCGATTCAACAAAGATGTAAGTAAGTTTCCCAGAACTTGCCAAATCACGGGAATAAACATGCCGTCGTTAAATGTAAAAAGTGCTTAATTCTTTAATTTTAGTTTTAAGCAAAGCGAAGATAACTTCTAACAATGATGAATAACGTCAGCATATTTTGGTGCCAAACAAAGTACACGGAGAACAAAATCGGCTCTTTTCTGTGGTAGGGAATACATCGTCAAAGAATCATTATTGAATAGGAGACATTGTACAGAATAAAACAATTGGATTTGGTGTGGTGATAGATACAATATGTCGATATCAACACTAGGTACAATCTCTCATGTCCCGTATCATAGTCTAGGGTGGTGATTATTTTACCATGGCTGTGTTATAGAGTGATGTTCATAAGAGTTAAGAGAGTATGCGTTGTTCATCGGGGTTTAGAGTGTATGTGTTATTCATCAGGGTTAAGAGAGTATGTGTTATTCAACAGGTTTTAGAGAGCATGTGTTGTTCATCATGGTTTAGAGAATAAGCTATGTTGATCAGAGTTTATAGAGTAGTTGTGGTGCATCACAGTTTATAGAGTAGGCGGTGTTCATCAGGGTTTAGAGAGTATGTATTGTTCATCAAGGTTTAGAGAGTATGTGCTATTCATCAGGATTTAGGGAGTAGGTGTTATACGGCAGTGTTTAGAGAGTTTGTGTTGTGCATCAGGGTAAAACGGACATACAGGTAGTGGTTGTCATCGATGAATAGGATGACGCAAACCCTTCCTGAATGCATGGTCTTAAATATTATCTTTCAAGTTTTGCTACGGTCTTCGTTTAAACATTTTGGCCTTCGTTTTATCGATTGTGAGTTTGAATTAAGATTTTGCCTACATATCGATGTATGCTTTTTATTATCATCATTTCGTATCGAATCACGTTCTTTATCAGGGCCATAAATGTTGTGTCACTTACACTGGATCTTGAATACAGTGTTCTATATCAGTGCCATGTAAGTCGTGTCACTTACACCGGATCTTGAATAAATGTTCTGTATCAGTGCCATGTAAATCGTGTCACTTACATCGGATCTTGAATGCAATGTTCTGTATCAGAGTTTAACAAACTAGCATTTTCTACACACTGAGGCAGTAGATTTTTATCATTTCTTTCTGATTATTATGACTTCCGTTTTGTATGTAAAAAGATCTTTATACTAAATAAGGTCTCCTAAACGTTTGGTTACCTTGGTTTCCATTCTTTCTGACACTTACGCCACGATAAAGTCCTAACAAGATAAAAACAAAAAATCTGAAGCCATTTTAATGATGTTTTAGCTGTACTGTATGATATAGATCTTAATTAATCTGATCTTCACATGCCTTTGTCTTCGTATGATATTTCCCGACTTACGATTCAGAATGATTCAGTTTACTGGTGTCAGTAACCTACATGTGTTGGTACTTCCATGATCTAGAGAATACATGACCTTCACAATTTCTTTTCTGACAAATATCGCTGTCAGAAATTTCTCTGATTCTGTATTATCTATGGCGTCACGAGTTTGGTTAGGATCAATAAAACGAGCTGGGAGATTTCATTTTAACAAGCCTTTGGTGAGCTTAACAACTATTCTTCGACATAAATGATATATTTCACAGAACCTAGTAATTATTCTTGGATTCTTTTTTTTTTTTAAAATCATAACAATTAGTTATGGACATTGTGAAGATTTGTTTTCCCGATATGTTTGTAAAACCATTGTAATGTTTATCCCTTTTGATTTTTCTAAGTTACCTCCAAGATGATAATGATGTAGGTATCTGGTGTCATTGTATTGAATAAACGAAAAAAATTCTAGTTTAATTAAACAAGTTTTTGTACAATCATTACTACTTTCATAGAAAAAAAAACTTTTCGTTATACTAATCTGTATTCCTTCTTTTTAACAAACGTTTTTTACCGTGATAAAACCAAGACCTTGCTAGTTTGCTGAAGGCCAAGACACAGAATCGGAGAAAATACATATATTTATTTGTGTATGTAGATATATATATATATATCGATACCAACAACATTTAGGTGATGAGTGAATTGATTGTACGTACACATATGTACAGGAACTGAATCTGTGATGCCAAACCCGGCGGTGATGACGATAATATTATATACATCTTGTATATCCAATTACATTATGAGCTTGAGTTTGTAAATCATATATGAAACAACAATTAGTCACAACATTAAACAAAATATAGTCTTTTCCGGAAAGAAACTGAGAAGTATTGTAAAGAAAGAACTCGGTATTTCACCATTCACTGGAGCAGTAATGGTGACTACTTTAAACACCTCTTCTCTCTTCATTCACTAGGACAGTAACGGTGACTACTCCGAACACCTCTTCTCTTTCCATTCACTAGGACAGTAATGGTGACTACTTCGAACACCTCTTCTCTTTCCATTCACTAGGACAGTAATGGTGACTACTTTAAACTCCTCTTCTCTCTCCATTCACTAGGACAGTAACGGTGACTACTTCGAACACCTCTTCTCTTTCCATTCACTAGGGCAGTAATGGTGACTACTTCGAACACCTCTTCTCTTTCCATTCACTAGGACAGTAACGGTGACTACTTCGAACACCTCTTCTCTTTCCATTCACTAGGACAGTAATGGTGACTACTTCGAACACCTCTTCTCTTTCCATTCACTAGGACAGTAATGGTGACTACTTCGAACACCTCTTCTCTTTCCATTCACTAGGACAGTAATGGTGACTACTTCGAACACCTCTTCTCTTTCCATCCACTAGGACAGTAATGGTGTCAACTTCGAACAGCTATTTTCTCTCCATTAACTTGTATCAATGTTTTATAACTGACGTCATAACTTGTGTAGAATAAGGGGCGTGAGCCATTCTATAATCCTACATGACACATCTAAATTCTCACCAACAGCACCCAGCTCGTGGAACCACAATTATCGGTTGTGCGAAAAATTTAAGATGAAACCCTGACGAAATAACACTACTACTGATACAAATTCTTATTATTGTCGTAGACATATACGAGAGCGATCTAATAACACAAAACTAGGTTTTCTCGGTGTTTTCCTCTATAAAATATTTCACAACCGCATAGATACAATAACGTCCTGAATATTCATAAGCAATCTTGTGAACATCGCTGGCCGATTGTTCTGTGAGATACGAACCGCTACGGGAAGTAGGACAATCTCACTTCTTCCTGATGGAATTAAGATAGGTAGACAAACATCAGCACCGACTGCCATGTTTTGTTTTATCGCTTTGTATACATAAATTATACGAGAGCGATTACTAAATGGCAATGAATTAGGGATTGAGAAGGTACACAGGCACGCTGGAACTATTTCAGAATGGTATGGATGAGAGTAGATGAAGGCAATTAATATCGCTCGCCATCAATGTGCATTTTTCTTGTTATACGTTTGTACACTTGTATGAATAATTGACTATGAATTAGCCTTGCACAAGTCCCTGGTGTGGTATAAAGTCCTGAGTGGGGATCACGTGGCGTCCATCAGAGTCCGAGAGATGTCGGACAGTGCCGACAGCTGGCGATAGTTACCGGGCCTCGGTGGAATGACTGATCGGATCACGAGGAACCACCATACCACGAAGCTAATTCCCGACAAGCAATGTCTGGGGCGACTTGTAATAGGTCAATGTTAAAACCAAAATAGAACACAAGTAAATGAAATAAAACACAATCCTGTGTTGACACTCCATTTGTGTCTTCAGTCTCAATATTAGATTAACTGTTTGTTTCTTGTATTAAATTGTTCCTTCCCAAAATAGGCACATTATGGAAATAAATGGAACGTGGTTCTCATGTTCTGGAGAATAGTGACGGACTAGGAAACTCTATAGTTAAGTAGACACGAATTAAGAAGCTTTGTCCTATTCCCGGGGCAGGTTACTCTTGTACATCAGAGGTTTTAGTGTGAACATATTGAACATCTTGAACGCAGTAGAATCATCATCATTACTGTTGATGTCGTTAACATAAATTCAAAATTTTGTTTTCGGTTTTTGGTAATGCTAAAATGTATTTATATACTCATTTACATTGCATTTATAATGTTTTGAACCAATATCCCAGCTTCTTAACAATTTGTTCACAAAATATTTTTTTAATTTTTGATTTTATGGAAGTTTTCCAGTCTGCCATGTCTAATTGATGTCGTGACGTCATATATAGAAAAACTTTCGAAAAACAGATGAATTATGGTGTCTATTTTCACCAACAGTTTGTCAATACTTGATAAAAAGAATATCATTTTTTTCCTGGGAACTTCACGTGAGAAGCTGTGTTCAATTGGCTAAGACACGTTTGTAGTGAGCTGAATGCATGATCGATAAAAAATATATTATATATAATGTATCTGAAAAAGTACAAGTGAGAATAAACCAGATGTTCCGGAAGAGTAAACGTCTTTTGCTTCATCGACGACACCCGCCATGTGAATATATGCCAATCAAAGTAGATAATGTCACGTTCCCAAATGAGAACAATGTATACAACCAATAGGCATATTAACGAGCATCAAACACACCCAGCAGCGTATCGCACGAAGAGATAGAATATTTCTCGATAACGACAGTAAACCTTTCCCATGGTCATCATTATTGTCATTTCAAGACGCTTGGAACATACAGATCTAGGCGATATTTAAAGCTATGCTTTCCCTGACCTAAGGTATCCTCCTATATGTCTACACTACCGTAAAACGACACATTAGCATAAAACAAATGAACAGAAATGCTGTCTCCTTGTCATTGTTGTATCTCCAGGTAAGATTTCGATCGATTTTGTCACAATATTACGGCACCTGTGTTCCAGGTAGGCGTACCGAGATACAGTCAACATGGTATAACATAAAACTAATTTTTTTCGGGCAGCGACAGACAGACATGCTGACATTACATACAATAGCGTGGTCACATTTAGCTTTATTGAGTTCTTGAACACACAGACGGGGTGTCAGCATTGTGCCTAAAAGGTAGCCGATTGTCATTACGAATTCTAAAACAACTGAAGTTTATCAAAGGAACGAAGGACGAAAAATCAATGGTTTTCTGAAACAAAAGACAACGTCTGTTAAAGTATACAACTGTCTTAAAACTGTCTCTATAGATATCTGTACACTACATTTGGATCTTCACGAAATTGTTGATAATCCCTTTCTGGGTTTTAGTTTTGTAACCTTTTTTTAAACATGGCATATGGCATATGTTGTTTACCCGTCGGTCAGCTGTCCCCAGTTTTAATCTCATTACATAGGAAAACCAACTTTATGTTTCATTCTGCCTTGTGACTGAGCCTGTAAGGTATAAACGTATGCTCGGAAGGTCTTCACCAAAGACAATGGAACATGTCGTTGTTAGCCAAGTGGTCGCTTTACGCCACGCCCTGGAAATCGCATCAACAAATCTCCATGTTTCAGGGATACAGGAGAACGTAATCCTTTACTGTTTTATAGAGAATACAGCACCAATGAAAAAATTATGTTAAACATTATCGGCCGGTAATTGTTTCTCTATTTCATCAAGTTGTCAGACATTAGTGCATGTCAAACAACGGTAACAAGTAATCAGATTATTGTTTTTTAATTTATGAAATATTTTTGCGGTAATTATCCGTCGGGATGATTTGTAGATAACTGAATTAACTTTTGAATAAGAGAGTTTTATGGTATTGTTCGGGTTAGTTGTTTGATGCTCGTAAGCATGCCCGGTGTTGTTTATGTCGTTCTCATTAGGAAAATGTGATATTATTTATTTTAGTTTTATCCGAGATTTGCAAAGTTTTTTTTCTGTAAACCCTAGTTGAGTCAGAAAAGCAGTCTTAGTAGAAAATTTTAGAGCAGTTTTAGATGAATAGGACTTTTTGCAATAAGTTGAGTCGTAATGTTTAACTCCAGAGGAGTTCGAATATTTGTAAATAACAATATTAATTTAGAGGAACCCGAACGTCTGAATATTTAACACACGTTTAGGAATGGACCGGAATAATAAATCGTATAATTAATCATTGTTATTTGTTTTGCATCAACTTTCTTCATCTGCCGTCCGGCATGGGTGTTTGCTTTGGTAGACATCCAAAAGATGGTATCGAACCCCTGTCAGCCTTTATAGAACCAAAAATAATAGCTCCAAAAATCCGGGAATGTACACAATAGATTATACATAAGCCATGTTCGTCGGTACAAATTAATACCACTAGACATCCATCCTTTCAGCCCATCGTTATATTGTAGTGTATGGTAGCTATGGACAGAAACACCAACGGGATTGTTTTTAGCGTCTTGTACTCTGACTAACCTTGGAGAGGATTACAGAAGTGGCCAAGCCCTTCCATACTTTCTAGAGCCAAGATTACTTCGGTGTATTTTACAACGTTATTTTTGTTGATGGATTATACACGTCTTTTCTATTTACATAAAATCGTTCGTTTAATCAAGTTGTATTTTCTTATTTTTTGAAGTAAACGACGCATACTACAATGAAGTATTTCTTCGTGGATTCACCGATAATCCTGATATAGACTGGTTCCCTAACAGTGATTAATTACTTATTAATGGGTAACTTCCGCTTGTCCCAGACAACGTGTTAAAGCGTTCGAGTGAAACATATTGAATTCCAACACCGGTATCACGTTACCTGCGTCGTGTATTGATTTCAAATTAATTTCAGATTGTTATATAATACCATGTAAAAAATGTACTGTGCTGTTGTAAGATCATTATACATGTACAGGACCTAAATATGGTATTAGTACGCACTTCCGGTGTTTGCTGTCCCATCCTTTTTATTGAGTCGACACACATTAGCGGCGCAAGACATTACCGGAGTTTAGTGTTTATGCAACATTGTAGTTATCAACAGATAATTCATCAATGTTTCGTTATTTGGCAATAAAATAATTGATATTACGTAACTTTTATTAAGTGATAGAGAATTTGGGTTTTCATGCGCAGTCAATATAATGCTGTATTAATCAAACACCTAAACAGACGATGTATGTTTTGTTGAACCTCGTAATGTCACTAATATGATTTACTTTCGGCTCGAGCCATTTTTGGGTGTGTTGACTAAATTATTAATAAACGACGTAAAAGTAGTTCCTTTCACTGTTTTCAGTGGTCAAGTATGTAGTAAAGATGTCAACTTTACCAGGGTTGGTGAGTTCATGATGATGTGTTTGCGTGTGTATTATCTGGATATGATTTTGTCTCCTTTTTATTTGTTTTGCCCGAAGGTCGTAAATATTATACCTGTTGTCTCAATTGTAAGATGTCATTAAACATTTCGTCATAAGGTGTCTTTTGACGCCTCCTCAATTTTGGCCTCTGAGTTGAGTGTCCTACTAGGTCAGGAATACTATGGTTTCTGTCCCCAGATGATACCTCATGCTCACTGTCTGTTGTTCAACATTAGTTTAGATGTAGAAGAATGACAGGAATGTGCCTGTGCCATGCTACCCTGTCCAAGTTACGCTATTTCAGTGTGATTACTCTATAAAAGTTGTCTGAACTCCGCCGTCTATTGACACCGTCCGCGTATCACCTTGGATACTACGATGACGTAATATATATGTGTTTGGTCATTGTTTTATTCCAGTGTGTTTTCTTCTGTATACGTAGCTAATTCATTAGTATTCTGCCGTGGAAATAAATCCTATTTCCCTATCAAATCGTCGATTCTGTTCATGCATTTCTCTTCCTTTATTTGTACACTGACAGATGCTATCTCAGAATTGAATTACTTTAGGTCAAACGAATCTTACTGCAGGAAAACATATAGACGGGAACATTTCGCTGCTGTTTTAGCCGAGCGGACGTGGCTTGCCTACTGATTAAGATTCATTATAGATATATAGTGTTATGTCGACAACAGAATATAGATTTGCCACACAACCGTGTAGATGTCCCTCTTTATTCGTCAATCAGGTTGTGGTATGGACGGGTCAGTCATCTAGGTCACACGTACACGTTCATGGTGACCTAAGGATTGTCCGGGATACAAATATTACACCCCCTCCGGCTTGAAAACTTAACATTGGAATGCTAAAGACATTAACAAATGGCATGTTTTTAATTATAGTACCGCGAGCTACGTAGCATGTTGTCAATATTTATAACTTGATGCCAGGTAAAGTGACCCGACAGTTCAACTGTCCTGGCGGTGTCCTCAGGTTAAGTAGCGTGCTCATACAAGTTTGGCTATCAAATCTTTCCCTTCTGGCGATGTGCACTTTTCTTATTGATTTCTTTCGCATTTAACACAGTGATACAATAAAGGGCGCAGAGGTGTGACAAATTCTCCCGATTCCAACAGAATGATTAACTTAAACAAAACTTGACCTGCAAATACCTGTTTATTCTTTAAGTCATTTCACGTTTTTACATGAAAATTAAAAACCCTTGCGAAGTTAACTTTTAAAGACTCATTTCTAACACTTAAACGTAGTGTATATGTGTTACGTGCAGATACGAACAAACTTGTTTGCCTGAACAGATATTAATATCAATATGTAAATGACATTATTTACCAGCGGCGAAAATAAACATCAAATGTATGTTCTAATCAAGTTAGCGAAATGTGTATATATGAAACAACATAAGACAATATTACGATAATTACGATCCTTATATTTGTATGTAGGCGTGCTCGCTAGTTCATATCAATATCAGTATGATGTCTATGGTGTAATGATACATCAAACCTCGTCTAAATTCGTCTGATGTCTTACTCGGACGAAAATACTTATGTATAACAATATTGAGGAGATTTTAGGGTATGGTATATACAGTTTATCACCAGACCGTCCGCTATAGAAACTCTACGGTAGATACAGTATAGCACCAGACCGCCCGGTATAGAAATACTACGGTAATTACACTGTAGCAACAGACCGCCCGGTATAGAAATACTACGGTAATTACACTGTAGCACCAGACCGCCCGGTATAGAAATACTACGGTAATTACACTGTAGCACCAGACCGCCCGGTATAGAAATACTACGGTAATTACACTGTAGCACCAGACCGCCCGGTATAGAAATACTACGGTAGATACAATGTAGCACCAGACCGCCCGGTATAGAAACACTACGGTAGATACAATGTAGCACCAGACCGCCCGGTATAGAAACACTACGGTAGATACAATGTAGCACCTGACTGCCCGGTATAAAACACTACGGTAATTACACGGTAGCACCAGACCCCCGGTATAGAAACACTACGGTAGATACACCGTAGCACCAGACCCCCGGTATAGAATAACTACGGTAATTACACCAGCACCAGATCGCTCGGTATAGAAATAGTTCAGTATAAGGAGATGGTATACGATCTGAGGACTTAGTCACTGACCCGTGGGTCTCAAGTATTCAATAATCGATTTTAATATAAAGTACGTAACTGGATTAGGAGAGGTAAAAAGCTGAGAGGTTTATCGGTCCGTTACCGGCAACACATATGCCGTGAACGTATCTTATCGAAGTTCCCAGACCAAGTGATATAAACGACAGCAGCAATTCCATGTAACATTGAAATTAATCAAAACTATTTCTGTCTTGTAATAAAAGATTATCCAGTAATAAGCGGGAAAATTGTTCATTAAACGGATTTTCTTAAATATATTCCGTGTATAATCATCAGGTGTTAAAGCGTAGCCGAGTCGACTACAGTATATTGATACCATCTTGTTTACCTTTTTCTATATTTTTTTCGCCATCTCGTCACTTTTCTGAGAGTGCACATGAGATTGCAATACAGCCAAAAAGTCGTGTCGAATCGTCAGTGTTAATGCACTGCAAACTGGTTATTGTTCTGATGAAGGTTGTTATCGAAACGCCACACTTTGATATTCTAATGGTTAGGAACTTCAGTGGGTCATGTGATGGTTACGTGTCAATATTTTTGCCCAAAGAATTATAAGTGATGTCTTTTAGAAAGAAGTCTTCAGAACCGAATTATACATTGGTCTTATTAACATTCCATAGCTTAATAATCATGACATTAATTACTTCATCATCGAGTCCCATTGACGTAGCATTACTTCATCATCGAGTCCATTGACGTAACATTACTTCATCATCGAGTCCTATTGACGTAACATTACTTCATCATCGAGTCCTATTGACGTAACATTACTTCATCATCGAGTCCCATTGACGTAGCATTACTTCATCATCGAGTCCATTGACGTAACATTACTTCATCATCGAGTCCTATTGACGTAACATTACTTCATCATCGAGTCCTATTGACGTAGCATTACTTCATCATCGAGTCCTATTTACGTAACATTACTTCATCATCGAGTCCTATTGACGTAACATTACTTCATCATCGAGTCCTATTGACGTAACATTACTTCATCATCGAGTCCTATTGACGTAACATTACTTCATCATCGAGTCTTATTGACGTAACATTACTTCATCATCGAGTCCTATTGACGTAACATTACTTCATCATCGAGTCCTATTGACGTAACACTACTTCATCATTGAGTCCCATTGACGTAACACTACTTCATCATTGAGTCCCATTGACGTAACACTACTTCATCATTGAGTCTTAGTGACATTGAAATTACACTACTTCATCATTGAGTGTTATTAACATTACAGTACGTCATCACTGATTCCGATACATCGAGTCTCATTGATATTATATAATTACAAAGAGGGTCAATCATGAACTTCTGATGTGGATGTGTAAATGTGTCAATGAGTGAACTTATTCACTGAGGTAAATGTATCAGTGTTCGGAGCATGTCATATACATGTATATATTTATCGAAGTATGTGTCAACATTCAGTGTATTTGTAGAAGCTGAGAATTTCCCTTTAGTTGAGCTGTAGAGTGCCTGGCTATAGACCGAAAGGTCGCTATTTCGACCCCTATCGAGGACAGAGCGTTTTTCTTTACTCATTCTAATGACACATGTATATTGAGTAATCTATACAATCCAAAGTCTAACACACGTACTTCACATGTATAAAACACTAACTTGAAGCACGCAGCGCGTACGATCAAAACAATAAAAGCAATTTCTTCAATAGTCCCCATCGAGAGTGACTTACTGAAACAGTGAAATGCTCAGCACTAGTAAGACTGGTACTAGTATAGAAATGTGTCAGCTAGCATTGATCTGTAGCGAAGTAGCACGTGCATAGCGTGACTATATTCCATACTTTACAAGCCATGTTAGTATAATACAAATAAACATTCCGTGTTTGTACAAATACACATAAGTATCCTTTTTAGTTGGGATTACAGTGATACATACAGCATCCAATGCCAACCTCTCACTGCTCATTCAACTGGAATAATAATCTCGTCCACGTGGAAATGGTTATCTTTTCTAACATGGGATATATAAAAAAAGATAAAACTCAAACTGTTTATGTTCATGTAAACATATAGTATATATTTTTATCATACAAGTGGAATCAGTGTTCTCGGGATTTGAATATTCTAGTTAAATCTTTACTATGACAGAGTAATTCCTAGTACTCTGTTACGCCGCTACACAGGCACGAGGTTATCTCGTGCGCTGAAGAGCAGCTACTGTAACATACATCAGTTTCAACTGTTTCTGGGTCTAACTTGGAGCGGATCATCAAACACAAATATGTCTTGTATGGTATTGTGTGTACGGTTATAACACATAAAATACGCTGTATTACCAACTGGCGCGTGGACTTGTTCTGTAGCAATGAGATCTGAGAGAATCTTTATACAGGTGCACATGGCGGGATTATAACACATCATCAGCCAGAATACTGCAGCTTATTGTAACGCGCGCGTGCCTCTATTCCAAGTGTAATCGATTTGTAATCAGTGATGGTCTTCTCAAATGAACAAAAATATATTTCACAAGACGTGCAAAGGACATGTGCAGTGTTAGAGAGTAGTCACCTCCAGCACTTTCCTATCTAGAGAGTAAAGGTGATAATCTTTTTACCGGAGGCATGGAAGCTTCCTCAAGACCGTGCGTCATATTGTTTGGCTGACCCGGATGTAAATAGTAGAAACTACTCAGACCGCTAATATTACAGTGCGAGTGGAGTTGACGTATAAAGTTAGAGAAGGTCAGCTGAGGGAGTACGTCCGGTCTCATCGAACCCTAAATGTCAATAATATCGAGGGACTGTATTACATCAGTGTTATATTGGATTATTACCTAACACAGGGAAGGATGCAGAACCATTCGTGTAACAGTGACAGTGAGATGTAAGTATACAAATCTTACCTTAAGTTTATTCGCTAATACTGTATACAGGTGAGGACAGGTATGCTATCAACAATATATGTGTATAAGTGTGTTAAAAAGACACGTGTGTCGGCTGGTATATTTATACCTGGTCAGGTAAGACCTGCCGTAACACTGTATGTAGCTATATAATAGAACCTAGATTATGTGTCAAAACTCGTCCAGAGAAACGGTGTAGGTATACAAACAGGATAAACACGGACAGTATTTTCATCTGATTATACACATAACATAACTGTGTATCAACAGGTATAAATTATGGTAGGCTGTACGTCTTGAAATTTTACCCGTCGGTTTTTTCATATGTAAATGGCACCAATAAATGAAAAGTTGGTCAGGTAACACGTGTAATTACATACCAAGGCATCCCTCCCTCATAGGTAATTACTTTCCCACACACCCTATCCAGAGGTAATTTCTTACCCCCACCCCTCCCCCAGAGGTAATTTTTACCCACCCCCTTCCTCGGAGGTAATTACATACCCGCACCCCTTCCTTGGAGGTAATTAATCGACATATTTGTTATATATATAATACAGATTATATCTTCATTGAAGTTCCATGATCATTATTTTCCTCTGTAACTCTCCCACCTGTACCACGCCCACCCCATTAGATGAGAGGTGATATAAAGGTCGATATCGTTTGTATAACCCGACGGTGTTGTGATACTCGAGTATATATACTGACATCAGTATGTAAACAGTTTCGATCTTGTTCCGGTCAGGTTCATACAATATCAATTCGTCTCGAGTTATGTGTTTAAAAGACAGTTTCATGATGAGAGAACCAGTGTATTCATAAAACCGGTGGGCGCGTGACTTTTGTTAACAAAGCCTATGATTCAGTCTGTGATAAAGCCAAATAATTTAAAGAAGCGTAAACATAGCCCGTACTTTATAAGTGAAAATCTGACATGCATACAAAATCACAATATGGCCACCCTTATGATATATAAACAAATCTAGATAACTGAACAATTGCGTTTGGAATCGAGCCGAGAATGTGTTATCACTTCGTCACGTCATAACGCTGAATGGCTTACAGTGACTAGGTAAATACTAGTCTCGTGATTCAGTAAATATACAGGTGCATGTCAGTGTCGATGATTTAATTACAGATAAACTGGGTTTCTGAGGTTGTATCTAATGTGGGCAAGTTTCTTAACGAAAGATATCTATATGTGAACTTTTGGACTGTGTTATAAACCTTTCTCCTAAATTACCACGCTACACTACGTGTTGGAGCAATGTTATTAAAACCAGAACCAAATTATCAGAACTGAAAACCTGTGGTCTGTATTATACCGCCAGTTAGGAGTATGATAGGAGTGTCCATTAGTATATCACACTTCCTAAAGGTTATATCTGAATACACTTCCTAGATATAATACAATATAAACACGATGGTCATATACACACGACGAGATTTAAGTTGACAGCATCTACGATTGGAGAAAGTCATGGTTTCATTCGTACTGTTTGTCTGTAACTAGTTCGGAGATATGATAACGTCCAGCTCGACTGTTCTGTTGCTTCTCATGGAAAGCGAAAGGTTCAATATATATCATAATAAAAACTGTTTGTCGTATATGTACCGCATATCAAACAGATTTTTTTTTATTTGGAGACAGCACGTTTACATCAGAGTGCAAATATAGTATAAATACGAATGCTCGTGGATTTCCCTGTTGGTTCCATTGCTGCATACCTTGTTCTCATTTAAGAACAAGACAATACTTACTTGTATTGACCAATGTTTACTTGAAGGGTTTCGTCGATGAAGCATAAGGCGTTTAATCTTCCGTAACACCTGGTCTTTATCTCCTTGTTCTTTCGCAGGAATCGCCATTTAAATCTTTCATTTGTCAATATTTTGTCCTAGTTTTATGGAATTTGGATTTCAATTATGTTCACATGTTGGTAACTTTTGGTATTTTCCTTAATGTTGGGCACGAGCTCATGTTATTGGGGTGAATTTCATTTGATCGTAAGTACATGCGTAGGTGTGTTTAGTCGTTTACAACCATGACCTTACATCTGCACCAGAGCAGGTGTTCTGTATTGTCTGTAACACAGCATTGTTATAGTCAATCTTACCTTAGGTTTCGGCTTTTATCGCTCCCCTGCTACATGTGTAGTTCAGAGTGTTAAAGATACAAGTGAGCAGTGCATTTCAGTAGAAATTAGTCCTTTGGTTTTGAAGTCAAAGTGATGTAACATTCTCCAGCAGTTCCTGTTTTGACATTGACACTTATAAAAGGTTCGCCGTCTCTTACAGTGACGTATTGTGTTCAGGCAATTCTTACTTGTACTTCTGTTTTTTCTTTTCTTGTACAATTACTGTTTGGCTATAAGACCTCCGACTGAATCCATGATACATCAATATCAAGAACATACTATAAAGTTCTATTCAAATAGATTCCTGACAAGCAGAATTTGGATCTTCAGGTGCCCATGCTTTACTAGGATATTATCGGTATGCTTGCACATTGACAACTCGACAGTTTCTGTGCCTTTTTACACGTGATTGCTGGTTGTGTGATCTGAAATGTTCTCCATGCTCCATAGCATGCCTAGTGGTGGCCCATTATCATGGTTATCATGAACCTAGTTCTCAGATGTAAATATAACGTTACTTGGATTGAACAAGGTTTACACGGCGGATGTCTTCGTTGAGGTATAAGACATATCCTTCCGGAACACATGGTCTTATTTTTGTAGTTTACGGTGCTTTACGTGTTCATTTTAATGATATTTTACCCTCGTCGGTTTGTCGGTTTTGAACACATGCTGGTAGATATGTTTTGTTTGTATGATTGAGTGATTAAGTAACGCTATAAATATTTCCCACTGTTGTCATGGCATGTGATATGTATCCACGGACCACTGATTGTATGAATGTTTTGGTGTTCACAATTTACATGATAATTGTTCTAAACTTCAGCGATGATTCACGGTGGAAGTATATGTCATGTGAATTATAAGTCCGGCAGTGATGTACGTACATTGTGTATATGTTCCGTTCGTGATAATACATCTAAGTATGGAGTGTATTAACAAGGACGCTTATCATGACCTCACATCCGGAATGCCATCTCATAGCCCAATGACAGATACGACTTTCAGAAATTTCAATAGACAAAATCTTCAGTCTAAAGGGAACTCGAATGTGAAATCAGATTAAAATTCGATGAATAAATACCCACTCAATTGTACACTTAAAACAAAGTACAACATTTAACCATTGATACCAAAAGCGACAACATAAAGAATTCGTATCTTAACACTTCAATGTTAGTACCATATTATCACTTCGATTTCTCTGAAACCAAACCTTATCAACTAACACATTGCAGAAACAGAGCGTCAAACTGCGTATTGATGTAATCGAGCCCCTTGATCGATATTTATGAAAGTGGATGTCTAGCTGTTTTTGAGTGAATCT
This sequence comes from Ylistrum balloti, assembly GCF_031769215.1. Taxonomy (NCBI): domain Eukaryota; kingdom Metazoa; phylum Mollusca; class Bivalvia; order Pectinida; family Pectinidae; genus Ylistrum; species Ylistrum balloti. The sequence goes on from NW_026782039.1 coordinate 200,073, forward strand.
AGACAGGTATCTGCGAAACTGTGCGTCTAGTTGAGTTTTGGTAAAACTGTTCGTCTAGTTGGGTATTTGTGAAACTGGGCGTCTAATTTCGTTCTGTGAGACAACTCGGCGGTCAACTTGGCTTTGGCTAAACACTGTTCTTAGGGAAGTATTTGTTGAAGTAGTTTTTTCTAGATTGTCAAAAACAGGTCGGTGTATTTCATCTGAAACACTTTCGGTACGAGTGTTTGATAAACATTAATAGAAATGAGAATATGTGAAAGTGATTTAAAGTGACAACGAATGTCACGTATTAAATTTCCTTCCAACCCCTAGTTCATTAATGCCTTGTATCAACCCTCATATGGAATCTGCTTCGTCTCCTCAATTGAAGGTTTCGAGACTGAAAGCGTTAATAAATCTAAACCATTCCTGTATCATTAATCCTCCATGTCGAGCTGTCCTTTTTCTCTACTATTTCTCGTTCAGTTTTCCATTTTCTTGAGTAACCTTCACAGAAACAATCATGTAAAGTTATGTTTGTTACACCTTTCTCTCCCCCTTTTTGTACTATTTATGAATCCTTAGTTCTTTCTTTCAAACACCAAGGTAGGAATGGATCGTACAGACATACAGTATGTTTTTGTCAAATTTGTCCGATTAGCTATTTTGAAGATATATATACTCGTGTATACTATTTTAATCTTTACGAAAAGAGTTAAAAGTTTTACTAAACAAAAACGTATTTTGCTCGCCGTAGACACCGAGTAGTGAAGATTGTACACCCGGGCGATGACAAGCCAAGTACATACACTCAGTAATCAATCGGGACTCTGGTAGATCGATAGGGAACTGTTTTATTATAAAATATACGGAGCCTTAGCCAAAGACAGCCAACCAGAGTGAGAGAGACATGAGCCGGCTATCGTCGGCAGAATTACGTCCGTAATCAGATGGACGAACAGATAAGTGATTTATACCAATATAAAGCCACAATTTATTTGTAAATGGAATTCGAAACATGCTTTCTGATGATGCTGATTCACGAGGGGGTTAGCTTCTCGCCGTCACCTAGGCGATCGAACACCGCTACTATTAGTGGTGATTATGTGTTTAAAATCCGTGCGTCTTTCATCTCCTGTGGAAGTCGGCGGGAAAACTTTACCAGTCGCTGTATCCACACGAGACCAGCACAAGACAAGCATGTCCCAGTATGGTAGTACTACCGGGGACGAATTAGATCTGCCACCCGTCATCATTATCACACCTGGGCGACACAGGTAAGCCAGTTTACGTGTAAGTGTCATCAATTAGGCTCTTCACTTTGACGGTGAGATGCTGGTCTCGTTTTGTTGAAATTTTATGCACGAAGAAATATTTACATAGGTATCGATAATGTATTCCGCTGTCTTTAAAAATGTTTGTTAGTTGTTTTGAGGGCATGTTATTGATATTTTCTATGTTTTCCAAACAAGTGTTTGCACTGAGGTAGAGTACAGATCGGTTGACTTATTTTAAACAGTTTAGGTTACGTTCACAAATAATGAGTCCACTCTAGGCTTGTATTTAAGTGGCAGCTCACAGAATGATGTTTAATTGGGAGGATCAAAATAGCATATTAACAAGTTACATTGTCATCACAGCGGAATCGGTTTTCCTAGAATCTGTGTAACGAGATACCGTTATGTTTGTGAGAACACCGGTGGGACCACAGGCTGACACTAAAATCTGCTGGTGACTTTACCTGCTGTATGCCACTACAATAGAAATTTCTCCCCTTTAAAACATAAATTCTAGCTCCAATGCATTGTTCTGTTGGTGCCTGTTGAATGACAGTTGTGTTGCTTATAGCTAATCTATTGAGTGTGTGTCATTCTTTTGTTAATGGAATGTTAAATATTTGAAGCGCCATCCTCCGCCTCCAGTGTTGTTATTGTTATGTAACGATAGAATCAGGTTCATTAGAAGGCCTTAGGCAATGAATACGTTTTGTTGAAATGTCATACACAATATATTTGAAAATGACAACTTAAGTGATAAGGCGAACAGCTTGGCATGTTTAACAAGCAATTGACAACCATTCCTCCCCATTTCGTATGTAGCCAAATAATATCAAATTTCACATTTCAATATCTCTTCTAAATCCGGTCCAGACTAACCCAAGTCTAACATTATAATGGGGTGTACTATTGGCATCCTTTTAATTGTATGTTGTTGTTCAGTTGGACGATTATGCGGATTATGGAGATCGTTCTTTATAGTTTCAGTGTTAGGGTCCTTGTAAGATTACATAGAACGGGTTTAATGCTCTGTTTGCTTGCAGTGTTACCACTTTTCTTTTGTGATACAATGTATGTAGAAAATGTCCGTAAATCATGTGGAGATTTTAAAACTTTCATCCTAGCAATAACATGAATATTAGAGGTATCTTCCATGACAATTTTTGATACTATATGTTAATCTGTCATTGTGCGGCCAGGTTCATTTTTCTAATGCTTCACTCGTTAAACTAGATATTGTCTAACATCTGTTTCATGAGTAGGTTTTCTTATTCAGGGAGTTTGTTTCACGTAGTAACGAGAAGACGATATATATCTCACTTGTTGACAGTATATTCGTGTACTAGAAAACAAAAAATGATAAAAACATTTAGACACCAATGATAACGTTTTAATTATCTTTACATTATATAATCATAAAATACTTTATTTAAACCTTCAACTTGCTTAGTATCTACTCTAGTATCAAGAAAAATAGAGCTGAACACCCGCATTTTATTCTAGATTTTGTTTTCCATGCATTACTCTCTGAAAGTAATTGCTGAAATATGACTTCGTTTTCTCTAGTTTGCGTTCCAACAGACCGCTGTGTCCAATAAACCCTTATTATATCAGATGTTTCACCGCGGATTCAAATACATCATTGACTGGTGATAATATTGTTTTTAAAAAATTGAGTATCAATGTTCTACTCACGGATGAAAAGATACTTTTAATGGATATCGCACTACAATATGATCTGATTAACAAAACGATACCTTTAGTCCTGTTAACATGTCTATTGTAGGTAACGTAAGCTTTCATTTTACGAATTACCTAATGAAATAAAATTTCGAGAACTTGAATTTATGAGATTAAGAAATAAACTGTTTGATTATTTTGAATGTAAGAGGTAAAATGGATTCGATCATTTACAGAACTCTGACATTGAATTGTAATTTAAAATACATCAAGACATGAAACCATATATCTAAAAAGAATGAAATGGTCTATTTACTAGAAAAGAAACAAAATTAATTAAGTTATCACGAAAAAAAGCCCCTGTAATGTTTTAGCTGATTGATGGGAATGTTTTACACTAAATCTTAGTCAATCTGGCCGATTTTCATTCACTTTATTGTCGGTATGATAAATCATGTTGTAACATTTACTGTATTACATTATATTTTGTAAGCTCTACTGTATAACATTGTATGCTGTAATCTTTATTGTATTACATTGTATGTTGTAAGCTATACTGCATTACATTGTATGTTGTAAGCTATACTGCATTACATTGTATGTTGTAACCTTTATTGTATTACATTGTATGTTGTAACCTTTATTGTATTACATTGTATGTTGTAAGCTATACTGCATTACATTGTATGTTGTAACCTCTATTGTATTACATTGTATGTTGTAACCTCTATTGTGTTACATTGTATGTTGTAAGCTATACTGCATTACATTGTATGTTGTAACCTCTATTGTATTACATTGTATGTTGTAACCTCTATTGTATTACATTGTATGTTGTAACCTCTATTATATTACATTGTATGATGTAACCTTTATTGTATTACATTGTATGTTTGAAACCTTTATTGTATTACATTGTATGATGTAACCTCTATTGTATTACATTGTATGATGTAACCTTTATTGTATTACATTGTATGTTTGTAACCTTTATTGTATTACATTGTATGTTGTAACCTCTATTGTATTACATTGTATGCTGTAACCTTTATTGTATTACATTGTATGCTGTAATCTTTATTGTATTACATTGTATGTTGTAAGCTATACTGCATTACATTGTATGTTGTAACCTCTATTGTATTACATTGTATGCTGTAATCTTTATTGTATTACATTGTATGTTTTAAACCTCTACTGTATGATATTGTTTGATGTTACTTTGTATTTTAATCGCTCGATTGGTTGACCTATGCATTTTGTAGCGGCATACATGTCGAGACTGAGAACTTGAATAGTTGGATGTCGGGTTTATTGTCCAACGATAAATATATAAATACATATTTTATATATCCGGTCTAGGTCTTAAACGCACTTAATGACACTTAATTCCTAATAAGAAAAATAATGATACAGCTGGCGAGTAATAATTTAAGTTATTGTACCTCAAATAGAATCTGTTGGTACATTCTAACAACGATATGTTGAAACTGAATCAGAATTCATCTCGTAATTCAGGACTATATACTGTATCTACGTATAGAATCCTGGCTTTGTGATATCTCCTATTTTCTTTGTTTGGTTTTAATCATGACTTTCTATAAGGTACATGCCTGACTGGTTGTGTTTTTGTAATTTAGGGTTTTGTAGTATATAAAATGATTTTCCTTTCTTTTCCGCCGTTTTGTGTGTGTGTGTGTGTGTGCAGTTTCATGTCATATTTTCCTTTTACATCTTATATAGTTCTTTTTTTGTAGGAAAATTTTGTATTTCATTTCAAATCATTTTGTGAACTCGATCAAGATTTAAAATGATAAGGTGGCAGAAGAAGTTGTATTGTGGTACGTGTGTTCTCTTATCCTTACGGAAACCATCGTTTGCTGAGGCGATTAGTTTCATTCCTTTTTAATTTAAAACTAAATAAACATTTGTGACATTTTATTGACGGAAATTTATTTTGTAGCGAAACATGATAACACGGATACCAAGTGATTAGTGAAAACAATGGAACTATTGTATGACATGTATTGCATTCCAATTTTTCATTGTTCCCTCGTTCTATAACGCTCTCAAGCCTTGATGTATGATGGTACACGAATGGGGGCCATGACTTATAAATGGGTCTCATGTTGTTCAACTCTTGATATTCCCGACCGGTAGATTTCATTTTTATGGAAATTTAAATTGAAATGTCGGATGCATTATCCCCACAACCCACATGATTCAATTTATGTGAGGAAAACTAATGAAACAATACAATGATGACATTTTAATTTGAGTTTGTAAATTGCTTTTTCGAAAGTTTTATCTAACTTCTAGTTTCGTGAAAGTTCATACGAAAAGAGCTCGTTTGTTGACTAAGTTTGAGTACATGTTACGTGCCAGAAACTACTCCAATATTATCCAAATAGCTCCATTTTTCACACAAAGTATTCAAATTGAAGCGGCAAACGTACGAAAAACTAACATAAATTCTGTATAGAGCGCTTTTATTACATAACAGATCTCCCTACCTCTATCTTTATTCAAGAATGGTGTTGTTTTACCTTTGGTGTTGGTCTCCGTTATCATTACCTATAAAGCAAATATTTTGTTTCTTTTTCAAATAGAAATAACCCCAATTTACCTTTTAATTACAATTCTAGCTAATAATGGTCTTTTTTTTTCTTTTTGAAATGGACAATGTTCTTTTTTATGTAGTTGGTAAACGTTTTATGGATTAGAATCATTGGTTGAAATGCCGTTCATAGGATGCCCTTGCTATTAAATTAACTTTACATCATGTATACATTGACATTGTGATGTCAAGCATTATATATATATATATATATATATGCAATTTACTAGAATGCAGAGAATAGATGCGATTTATCATCAACTCATGCGATATGTTCCCAAATGACGGGACATATTTATGGAATGACTCATATTGATGCGCTATGCTTTCCAAAAAAGCAAATACACAAATGATTATGTCTTTTTGAAAATTTATATAAGCACGCGGGCTCATCTATCGAGGTAATCTTCTAGTCCTTGCGTGTAATACGTGTATGTTTACTGTGATGAGTCTGTGTTTTGTGGCCGTGAACTCTGTCAAAGTGAAAGATGGCGTATCTGTTTATGCGTCAGAATTTGCATGCGTGTACTTCACTGTACCTTTCTGAGAGAGGTCTAGGGTTATGCAAATGAAATACGATCGGATAGCACTTTTTAAATACCATATTGGATACAGTAAAGCTAAAAAATTCATTAAATAACATCTTACAGCTGTTCCGTCCTTCAAGGATTCATTAGTAATGCTAAGGGCCTAAATTTTGAATCCAAGGAGGCGACTGACAATGATACAATGTGATCTGGAGAAATGTCAAAGCCTGGATGGGGAGCGCCAATATTTGTTTTATCTATCTAGTTCTCTACCATAAAATTTATCATTATTGATGGGTCATACATATATATATATATAAATTTATTTATTTTACATTTTAACCAAATATTGAATAAAAATGTTGTTTTTACATCAGTTTTGTCAAGTCGGACAAGGACATCTGAAGGATGACACAAGAGGTAATGAATGTAACGGAAATAATTTTAGGGACTAGATTAAAGCGTTTTGGCTTGTTGACTTGTTGCAAATGCTATCGTTGCAGAGATAATTGGCTACGATAATTAACAGAGATAATTGACAGCGACAAATAAAAGAGATAATTAACGACGATAACCAAAAGATATAATTAACAGCGATAATTAGCGCCTTGTAAATCGCTGTAAAACATTGGCTACATGTACCATAACCTTTCACCTACAAGATATTACTAGGCCGGCATCTCTTATGTATTTCCTAAAACAACACGAACACGCTGGTAATACTGGTTATACAACACAGAGCACATTTAAATAATATTTAAAAAAAAAAAAGGGGGGGGGGGTGTTAAAATGTACACATCATTAAGAGGATGTATATCATGTGGTTTTGTTTTTAAAATAACTTAAATCGATTTCTGTCACAAGGTATGAAGCGCTTGTTTCTAAATCGTCATTTTCTACATGAATCAGATGGTAGATATAGGCCTGTAGTAGACCAAGGCCTTTAACTCCTGTGTAATTTTCTTGTATCTTGGTACTGTTGATGCAAGCTGTTTAAAATTAATAGTTTCTTTTCGTATCTTGCTGATTTGAACTGTTTACAATTGCCCCTTCCTTTGTCTATGTGATTGACGTCTCGACTCCTATTTGGAGTTGTTTTATAAATGCTAGTTTTAGTAGATAAGGTGGTGTTTCTTTCTTTCTTATCGTTGAAATGCAAGTTGACTATATTCTGTAGAGAGATAATGCTAAGTCAGATACTCGCACTCTTGTTAAGTGTTGTTCAAAATCAATAGGACGACTTCTAGTTGCTTTCAATATAATCCCTATCAACATGCTCAAGGATATTCTATACACGTATGTAGCCAGTTGCATGTCCGTCATTGTGTGAATAGGTCCAGAGCAAATGTTAGGTGCAAATTGCCTATTTTACCTTGGAGAAAGTTTCGTCAGAAGATTCCCTAACCTAAGATCTATCCTTTGGCGGACTAATTAGACTCTCTCAATTCCTATACGAACTGTGACTTGCAGTTTTTCGTTAACCAATAATGTGTTGTGCTTTATGGTTCCTGTGCATGTTTGCCTTTATGAATTAATAACGTAGATCTACTCCCAGGGGTACACTTACTACCAAGTATATTGTATGCGGACAACTCCGGGCGCTGCTAGTTATGTATCCGTGATTTAAAATTCATTCAAATGTGACATCTACTGTATTATGTAAACCAGTTTGACAAGTTGTTTGTCTTTTATATAGTAGGATGTCCATGCTCGTTTTCAAGCGAAGGCTAAAATACCTGCAACTTTCTTAGACACGATGACGGGAAGATATCGTAATCATATTTGGGTCATCGCAGAAATATTTGGAAACGGAATCTTTGTTGATGATTTCTGTCTCAAAATGAACTTTTCAAGATAATATTTAATGGATATTTATAGTTCGTCAAAATAATCTATCAAGATTTCCATGCCCCCCTTCGTGTTTTTTAGCAGTTGAGTAATCCTTAGTTTGCCTGTTTGTTCTGTTGTTGTTCTCTTTTGAAACGTGACATTATTCACTTGAATTGACAAAGATTTACATGGCAGGTTTAATCGATGACGCAGAAGACGCTTACTCTTCCGGAACATCTGGTTTTATTCTCCTAGTGCTTTTTCAGGAATATCTGTCTTAATTTTTCTTTTTGTTCATATTTTGTCTCAGCTTTATTGAGTCTTAGTTTGGTTATGTAATCATGTGTTGATATGTTGGTATTTTCGGAAATGTTGAGTGAGCCACCAAGTATCGCTGGTGTCCTTAACATGTTGATATTGTTGGTTTTGTATATGAATGGTTGTGTTTGAAGATCCCTCTTGGTTTCCGGATCAGTTGAGTTAAGCGATTGCTTTATAGTTTCATCTCACTGAAATATCATATTCTTGACACTGTAGCATGACGCCCACTCTGGTCACATAAAAATGAAACTGGTCAAACTAGTCCTTAATGGCCACTTTTTAAAAGCCGAGCGTCGATAAGACAACAGAACGTACAATCTGGATAGATTTTGGGTGTCTATTTGAGAGGCTTTAACCCCTTGCTTTTCATTTTTAAACAGGTTTTGGTTTAGTAAGTTTTCATTAAAAAGTCATTCTCTATGTCTTCCTATTTCTTTTCTTTTTTGTTTTGTTTTTTTGTTTTTTTGTTTCAACAATGAAATAGGATTTTGTCATTACGTGTATGTCATAAGGCCGAAGTTTGCAGTAGAGGTGTACTTATTGGTATGTCCATAATCTCCTTACAGTAGAAGGAGTTTCCAACACTTCTGAATTTTGTCTTTACATGGAATCCGACGTTTTGTCTATGCCCTGTCGCAGACATCATTAAGAACAGAGAAAAAAACCGTTATCTTCGTACCTTAGTGAGAGCCAGAAGATTACAAGAAGCGGTTTGGTGACTACATTATCATACAAACATTGCGTATTTACTACCGGCAAAGTAATTGTCTCTTTAAAAAGTCATCTTCGGAATTAATGCGTGTAGTACTTTAATTACAATACAGTTCTTTTGTCTGCTTCCGGGTCCCTGGCATTTCGTAGCATCTCTGTTACAATGTATAGTCACTGACAGATGATTGCTCTCTGTTGGTCCCAAATGTTCTACATCTGTAGTAGAACTAGTGGGACGTGGATACGCACCTGATGGGACGATACATTTAGTTTAATGAATTATTAAACATTCTTTGATTTCATGAATTTTGATTTCGCTTGAGTTTACTTTCAGAAATATTTTCTTGTAATTGTTTGCGTTGATTTCGATTTTTGAAAAAGAATTGACATTTATTTCGACCAGCCTCCTAAGTCACCGCCTACAGGTTACATCAATATGGGTTCGTAACATTACTGAGGAGTTCCACAAGGCAACATAGATGTATTGCACGGTTTAATTCATTATTTGGCTGGACTGTATCTTATTCTAAATTTCTATTGAAAGGCGTTATTTATCTATGTGTCTGTTGGGAATATTGCGGTTAATGTTGTATTGTATAAGTATTCATCTTAGTCAGAAATATTTTCCAATATCAGGTCCCGTATTTGCGGTATATACTCAACGCTCCCTAGTACGAACAAATCACTTACAACTAGCCAGGCATTAGGGATATGATCGTTGTTAAACAATGTTTGAGTTTTATTTTCTTTGAAGTAGAGAGTTGGGACTTGTATAGAGACTGCAGGTGTTGTTTATGTCCAGAGTATCGGGACAAATGATACGGTAGTATACACTATATTTTATCTGAAAGATCACTGAACATGTAATTTCCAAAGAATATCTGCAATTTTCGATATTGATCTGAAACGAAATGTGTTTTTTAAACCAATTCAATCCCATATTGGAAAGCAATGCAGTGTAACAAACCTGCCCGATTCCATCACCAATTTTAATCACCATCACATGATTGTAATTTGTTTCCAGTTGTGATAGTCGGTCGTTCAGTCCTGTTGCCGCTTCCATTTGAAATATTAACTTCACAACATCTCTGGCATCTTAAGGTAGCAACCTTGAAAAACAAACCAAACGATTAGACCGCACATCAAGTCGGTTTTAAAGGAGGTCGGATTGGAGACAGTCATTGTATATATTCTACAATCAGAGTCGTCACTGCCTCCGCCCCTCACCCCTTCTCCTGCCCTCCCCCTCTTTTGGATTTATTTAGATATCTGAATACTTTATTACTGTTTATATAATTTTATATGTACATACTTGATGACTATATGTAGACGTTGTGGTACATCTTATTACCCTGCTCTGATGGTGTTGTATATTTTGTGTTGTGTTTAAGGTATTTTATTTTGAAGAAAAATCCTCTCAATGGCTCGTGCAATAAACTTAAGCTATACACTTTTTAAATGTAAAATAAATGTATACATGTACATAGCATCCTCCTGTAATCATTGATATAAATAAACCAGTTTAAGGAAAAAAGAAAAAAATCCTGTAGGTCAACTATTAACCGCCAGGAGTGGGATATCGCTGATCAACAACAAAGAAACTACCGAAGTGTCAACAGAATCTTAATTCAGACTCAAATTCGATGAAAGCGAGCATACAGTTGTATCCCTGCCGAAATCATAAACACTCTAGGTTGGGGAAAATCAGATCAGCCTTTCGATGACGTCACAGCTACACGAGTTTCTCAGCTGTAATTGAAATACACACAGGATCGTGATGTATTGATTTTCCGAGTACCATTGCTTCATTTTCAACAAATTCACTGAAAAGGTGTGATTAAGAACAATAAAAATTGGAGCACTATCCAATTTTTGCATCACTTAATCTCTTTAATTTTAACTGGTTTGATTTTCGTTGTTGGTAGTAGATAAACACTTGAGATTTAGATGCTGGCTGTAAGACCTCCGTACACGTAGTGATTACAAAGCAAGATAACTAATAGCTTTCATAGTGTTGATAATACTCAGTTTACAATATAGGTTTTTACTAGGATTGATCTTAATCGTCGTCGATGCAAGCATCAGACGTTTACCCTTCCGGAGTACCTGGTCTTATTATCCTTTTACTTGTTAAATGGTCTTTGTGTAAATGCCGTATTGTTCATATTTTGCCCATTTCCAGCGATTTGATTGCACTAAAATTGTATTAACATGTCGGTATTTGACAAGCAGTGATTGCTATTTCATAAGTAACATCATCTGATCGGTTACTTAAGTGTCTGACCAGAAGCAATCCTTTTGACCTGGGCTTAATTATCTGTTTTATTATAGCCACATATTCACGTGGCTGTATATATTAATTATCTATGTTCCGTGACAAGATGAGTTCTATGCCCGTGATCAAATGCTCCCATAGTTTAGTAACACGACTTCTATATCATCCATCAGGTATTTATACAGAAATGGTAATTGATAGGTTTATCTGATCCGGATCTCGTCCCCACCGGGGTCGTATTTTCTGTTATACTGTGCACAGCACTTTATTTGATTTCAGGACGGAATTCTAAGTAAACAAATCATTTAAATGTAATTTTCAACAATTGATAGATTGCTCTCGTTTGTATCATCTGAATTCTTTCAATCATTAGTTTGTATTTTCTACTCTTTTGATGAGCTGGTCTACAAAACAATCTACACATGCTAATTTCGGATTTCAAATGTGTGAAAAAGAATATCGCAAGTTAATTGAAATGGATAGGGAGAGTGTATTACTTTAACATCCCCGAGAAAATTTATTTCTCTTCGATGAAGATTAAATTTGTTTTATTTATTTATTTCGTTTAATAAGTTGATAACGACTCAATAAAAACGTGGATATGTAGAAGTTGGATGAAAATTCTGACAACATTTTGTGATGTTTCCCAATGAACACAATTACATAATTTTGGTTGGACAGCATCACTGTTGGAAAAGGTTGTTTTTTATGTTCGTTAGTCTGCCTGTTAGTTCCTTTTGTTTTATACTTGTGCTCATTTGAGACCATGCCATTATTTCCCAGTTTTACATGGCAGGTGTGGCTTCTGTCATCACTGCTACATGACACCATTTGGTAGCATTGGCCTATCAGTTGTTGTTTACTATATATAGTTATGTCAAAGACAAACAAAGGAATAAAACATTTCAATTCAAATTTAGAATCAGATACAGTGTAGTCAAATAGTGATTATTTCGTCTTGAAACTGTTTCGTTATTCGCAAACTCGTATTTGATGCTAAGGAAACTTCTGAGGACAATCAAATTGTGAAAAAGAAATGTCAAAAGCTAGATAGGGACGTGCACTCGCCCCAAAATTTAATTATTTTCATACCATAATTTACAATATTGAATAATTTCAAGATAATTCCACGTACATGTCGCGGGTAAAATGGTATCCGATGCTGGTTAGAAAATAAAAGCCAAGTATTGATACAACACAAGTTCCCTTGAAGGTATTACACTATCAGTCTGACCTGAAGACGTGATCTTCCAAAGATGACAAATACGGTCTGTCCACACGTCCTCTACTCCGCTAGCCTCTACTAACATCTGATTTATAAACGGTCGTTAACAAAGAGCCACTTAACACGTGTATCATCAGATAACACTAATACAATGGGATTATCTATAAGTAGACCTCCACCGAGAGATCCACCTCGGAAATCATAACACACTATCTGTACAAACTTCACGGATCACATATGTCACACCGATATTTACCGGTGACAATATGTTAATAACTACCTGTTGATTGGTGTCCGACGGGTTCCTAATACATTGCTATTTTGTATTGTTCCGTTTGTATACACTCAGTAATAACAAGTATGTGTCATGTTTCGCTTTTACGTATTTTTGTTATTCTTGCTACAAATTAACGAGTAATATGTATTTACTTATTAATGTATAAGAATGCAGCTCTGTCTAAGAAATGACGATCTTTTTCTTTAAAAGATCCTAAGGTTGCCCAAGGAGTGCGGTGACACATGATTTACCGTAGGGAATAAGTGTGCTGGGTAACTGTTTGGTACCGTAAATTATTTGGTATTACACTTGAGGTAAAAAAAGTTGATGAAAATGAAACATAAAACAATAGATAGATAAAAAGTATCCCAGCTGAGCCATAACCCAGTTCCTTGTTTAAAACTATGAAGCTACGGTATCATAAATTTATAGACGGTTGTCGCCACAGTACATAAGCAGCTAACCTGAAAATGATTCGTTAGAAGCTTGCTACTAAAGGAAAAGCTAGCCGAAAATATTCTGGAGCAACTTCCGTGTGGTTTAGAAGCTTTGTTATACTGTCTCTTTCAAACGCGCATTCGCTCCAGAGCTGGTATAACATTTTAAACGAAATGGCGGTCTTGACGGACAAAGGACACATGAATTGGAATTTATTAACAAATGTTTCAGCAAGTAAACCTTGTACAATGTCCGCATGTAGATAAATCATCTGATTTAGTCACGATTTATTCAGATAATTAAGTTGCTACTGTCAGTAACATAGAAATAATATTATCGTGAAAATACTAATTATTTTCCGTAGTTTTTGCCCAGTTTGCATATTTTTGTGCAAGTATAGGTAAATTACAATTGTGTTTACCCCATAGCTGTATACTTTAACCTGTTTTGTTTTTCGGAGTAATCATATTCACTATAAATTAAACTGAGCTGATAAATCAAGAATAAGTTTTTCTAGGACACAAGTTTGAGTCGTATGCTGTATCAGCGATGTGTTCCCCTCCGTCGTTTTCTCCGTTTGATTAACATTCATTCTAGAGCAGGAGCCTTATTAGGTTTATAACAGAAACTTCATCAATATTTGAAATCAATACCTATTTACACCTCAATTAAAACGCGTAGAGAACGGAAAGCATTATGGTCCTGTCTCATTACATCATTATTGGTGAAAGGTCACTTTAAGTGTCCATGAATAGTATAAACTATATCATTTGAATTTGATTCGCTGGGCAAGGTTTCAGGGAGAGTAATATCTGAGACTTGTTTAAAAAGTGACATCAGGATGTCTCCATATGTGGTACAGATTCATTGATTTAAGGGGCGAGTTAGTTTAATGAATTGGCTGTCAATGCCTACATTCTCTGGTAAAATTATTTGAACGATTGACGAAAGTAAAGTTCGATTCAATCTAACAACAAATTTGCAGAAAAAAAACATTCCTCAGAACATAAGATTGGGTTATATTGTTATCTCGCCTTTTAGAAGAAAATTACGGGGATTGGGGCCTTTGGAATCACCACGGTGTCTGGAAGATTTTTAAAATCCTCACGGCGTCGTCGTTCAAGCTTTGCTGCTTAATAGATTCAATTACATCTTACAATATTTTTACTATGATGTGATTCGGCCAGAGAGAAGTTTTGAAATGAGTGATTCATTTAGAAGTGAAATTTGAAATTATTTAAAAGATGAAAGTTTGTCGTTTTGTGGAATTACACTTTTGTTCTATTACAGCTTTAAATGAAGTATTGAGATAAGCTCAAGTATCTCATTAGACATGTGGTTTGTTATTAGGTTAGTAACGGCTGCATAAAGAAATTGATATGTTTTAAAACTACAACGGACATGTTTTTAGACCATCATGGACAATGAGGATTTTACACTATTGTTAAATTTATTTTCTATTTCTCATAATGATAGAAATAAAAATCCATCAATAGGGAAGTTGTGATATTCTCCAACATGTCATGCTTTCGACTTATATTATATTAGAGTTATCTCCCGTCGTTTCATTTCCTGTATGTTGCAGTATGAAAGGCCGTCAGGTTCACAAATGATCTATAAGACTGGTTCAACGTAATAATCGTGTAATAATTTTTTAGAAATCTGCTTTCTACTTCGGCCTTGTATAAAAAAATCTATTTAATTCAATAACTTCTTGGTTGGCTGTAAACTACAGTGAAATCAATGAAGCACTTCAATGAAATATGTTGTCGATATTGTTTTCAATTGTACAAATTTACATTTACATTTAAAAGTACCTGTCACTAAGTGCAGGCAATTATTATCCTGCTGCTGGTGTAAATACAATATGTTGGCATTTTTTTCTAATCAATTCTTCCAAATGTTTGTTTGTCTGGGTCTTGTCAAAGCTTGTGAAGAAATGATAACACTGCGCAGATGTTTGCGCATGTTTCCATTTCACCATTATTGACACAATTCCCTTGATTAAACATGCAGCGTTATCATGCTGATTGATTCGATTATGCAATAAATTAGATTCTATGGACATAGGAAATGTATAGGGAGGACGACGATGCTCTGGAGGAGGGAGACTGTTTTAAATGTATAGAACTACGACGATGTTCAAGGGAGATAGCGATGCTCCAAACGAGGGAGTATGTCAGATATATAGGGCATGATAATAACTTGCTATGAAAACAATTTTTTTATGAGATTTCCGGAAAGTATAGAGAACTATGAACCATTTAACGCTAATGAATGTGACTGTCATATAGTTGTTGCCGTAGAGGAGGACATTATACAAACTGTATATGAATATATAATTATGATCTTCAGGAAGCGTCCTGTAATGTAAAAAGGAGCTTCCATCTGCTAAATAAAGGGTCATATAGAAAGAACTGAATGTCCCCTGAGTTGTAGAGGAAAAAGCATTGCAATCTAAATCTTACTTCTGTTCTACACAAGCCACACATATATATGCCTCCACTGATTTAACAAATATTCTTTTGCTTACTTCCTCCGTAACATTGCAGGACTTGCATCACAAACGTAATCGATGAAGGATGATCTTATGAAATAGCCTGTGGCAGTAACTCAGGACTGTTGTATCGATTTAAATGGTATCCTTTATACATACATGACGTCACCATTTAAACGTCAGTTAGTCAGTAGTACCGGGTTATTACGTCAGAAGTACCTGATTATGACGTCAGCAATGACTGTGTATTATTTCAGCATTAATGTATTTCGATACCATAGGACAACACGTCGTTGTAATGTCATTTTCGTGCAGGAACACAATAAGTCTTCTGAAATATTTCTACCGTTTTCGATTACATTCTGTTTATGCAAATTGATTGAAATTGATGATTGTGATATTTCCACTAACTAGAAATTAACTAGAAGTTATCAATAATCTCACATACTGCAGGTAATCTGTTTTATGTCTGTTCATTTATTTGCTGCCGGTAAGGAAATCATGGAGTTTAAGCATTTGTCATCTGATTTTGTTTCAGACGGAATATTTCTAATTAATTTTGAAAACAATCGATATCACCAAGAGTGTTTCCAAACAGATCAGAAATTGTTTGGATTATAAATGTTTCAACATGTGATAAATGTGATCAGAGAATATTATCGATATGACTGAATTACTGATAACAGAGTATCGTGTAAATGGCAGCTTAATGCGACGATGATGGGTTTCTATTGCTGGTAACGATAGTCATTCTAATGACCAATTATACAGGTACGATTATTATCTCGTCGTAAACTTTCGCGCCGTTCTCTTTAACAAACCCTTCTTTTCCCTGTACGTGGTAAATGTCAGAACTGCTTCAGACAAATCCGGCTAATCAATGTTAGTAAAGAAAGCCGAAAATGTCTTTGACATTTGACATAGATCCGTAAAATTGTCGGAAATGAGCCTGCCTCCGTAAATGGACACTATTAGATGCTATTATTCTCTACTTACACACTAAAACGTCGGTCTTGATCTTGTCTATAAATAAGATCGGGGGAAACTCTGATTGGTCACGTGTTGTCATATGTAAGTATAAATGGAATCTACCGCACTGTAAACAGGATGATGACACGATACATTCAGGAAATGTCTATGGTTATGTTTCCATACTCAACCAATATATTGGGTAAACTAGGTTATACTTAAAAGCATTAACACGCGTGTTGATCATATCGAATCATATATATAGAGATTACGCTCAAATTGGTTGTTTTTCAAAAGTGTTAGTGGAATATATACTATTTATAACAACCACGCGTTAGTAGGACATGCTTTTGCATGCTTCTACCACAAAAGAAGAGATATTCCCAAGTTGAATTGACTTGTTCTGCACTCAAGTGTATTTTGTTGACCATATCAGTTAAGGTGTAATGATATGACCTCCAATTAAATTCTGCTCATTAACGTACAGAACTGACAACTGGAGGACTTGTCATTTCATCGAATATTGATTTAAATTCCTAAATCCTTCTCATTCAACTCACTTGTATTGAATTGTAAATTATTATTTTCTTTACTTTTCATACGGAGTTATCAGATATGTACATTTTTACATCTTTGTTGAGAAATATCAGATAAAATCGGCTTGTTTCGATGGAGATTGGAACCCACATAAACGCATACAGTTTATACATCAACAACTCCTATAAATTTGATATCAGATTGTTGTGATCGATTGTGCTTAAGGTTTCTTTTAAACAAACCTTTGTCTAACAAGGATTGTTGGCCAGTATGATCTTATGGCCAATATCTCTTACATATTCTAACATATTGCTTCTTTGTAAACAGCTGCGGGTTAACTCGGCGCAATAATTGGTTTTATAGTAAATTATATCTTCTTTAAAAGACTTCTAAGCTTAGAATATTGCTCTCGGAAAAAAACTAAAGGCCAAAATCTATTTCAAGTTTTGGATGGGTCTGTTTTGTCTTTCATTTCCAACCACTGTGATTTTTAATCAAGGAATGAGTTTGTCTTTGTAGAGGAGATAGATAATTTCCCAACCAAAGGCTTCAAGGTAATCGTGTAAATCACGTACACAAACATTTGTTTGTGCAAAGCAATCTTGACTGACATGCAATGACTATTTTAAAGCTATCATATTCTTTTTTGATGTTAAAAAGCTTGTAGGTAATTGTTTAAATCCTACAGAACGCCTGACGTTGTGATGGAACAGGGTATTCCTACAGAACGCCGTCAGCGTTCCTTTTGTTCTAGGTATTCTCTATTATTCCTATCTCATTTACCGCTGATAGATTCATTGATATTGGTAATGAATTTAAAGTGCAAAAGACACACAGATACATAGCATAATTTAATTCAAATTCAGAGTAAGACACAATGGGGCCAAATAATGAATAAAACTGCATCATACAGCTGTTTCCTTCTAGGACTCGTCAGTGATGGTAAGCGACTATAGTGTAGAAACATACAGGACAACCAAATAAAATTTCAAATGTTCAGAATAAATGTCAAAATAGATATTGTTTTTATCCTATAATTCATTTTTACTGTTTTACGTTTTTGATAGTTCCATGGATACTGTTTAAAAAGCCAACTGCTACAGTAATGTAGATGTGTTTTATATACTGTAGTCCAAATATAGTAAAATATTCGAATTGATGAAATGTTTAAAATTAGATGTTACTTGCTGGGTCGTTCTATATTTGTAGTTTTAGAAGGTTATTTCGATCTACACGATACAAAAACCATGTTATTGACAGACATCAAATCATCGAAGTATTACAAAGTAGAAAGTTGAAAGGCCTTGATAATGTCTTTATTACTTGTTCTACTAGATCCATTTATTTATTTAGACTGCCTCGGATGAAAAAACAAAACAAACAGACAGGAGAGGGACACGCCATGACAAAGGTCTGTCGGAACGCTTTTCACGATCCAAATCTCCAACTTATTACTTGGAATCTAGAAATCTTATCGTTTTGTCGATTGACTTACATCGGTCCTAGTGTTGTAAAAGCCACGAGACGTGTTCTATCATTACATTGCCGCACCAATACATGCCGTATCTTACCAGACAAGGTTAATGGTGTTCTGGAGTTTGATTAAGGCTTATTAATCTGTCTGTGTGTCAATAGAAAACGGGTTTGTTATCAACACATGATCGAATATATGTTTACAGCTTTAAGATTTGTTATCTTTTAATTTACCTTTCCTCTATATTTTGCCAGTTATCCAAACAAGGAAATCATTGACAGACAAGAGCTTCATGCTCATTAAACGGTCGGTCGACTGAAGTAGAATATTCTGGACGGTGTTTAGACGACAACACCAATGTATCGAACACGCGTGGTTTGCATCCCTTCATCACAGTATTCTGTTCCCGAAGTGATAAACACAGAAAACGATAAAATATCTCTATATTTCACCCGAACAGAATATTTTGTTCTAAATCACCTTTTCAGTATTTCAAGCGTCACGCTACATTTTGTATGATTTTGAATCTGATAGACGTTTGTAACACTAAGTAATTCATCATTAGTGAAATTGACACAGCAACCGGAAACATGTGCTGAATGGTTAATGTAAGACTTTTCACGGATGACACATACATCCGGATTGTGACGAGACAGCGGTAATTTGATAAGAATCTGAGATCAGCCAACAATGACATCGATGAACGGTCACCAGTCGTTTCCAATGCAACACGATGGATGGAGATAGTGGTGGTCACGTTGGAGATTCACTACAGATTCAGTAAGATATGCGCCTCAATGTCATTTTCATTAGATTTCATATATAGACATTGATATATTTGAATGTTATCTTGGATCGTAAATGCTGAAATGGTCGAGATAAAGTTCGATGGTACAAGGAGGCCTTGATGAGATAGGATAAGCTGTTGTGATTGTTGGATAATGACAGACTTGGTTGTGGAGAGTAAGTGGTGGCCATAACAGAGTATAATGTATTATCCTCAGACAAATCCTATTAAACGACAGACGAGAAAAAATGTTGCAAATTGTACAATAAATTCCATGAAATTGTTCAAATATGCACAATTATCGAAAACTAAAGGGAAACATGAACGATGCGGTAGACATTGGTGGACCAACCTAAGACAGGAGGGGACTAACAAGGCTGAGTTCTAGGTATCAACAATAATAATACAATTCTTTAAATGATATATACCACCAGATAAAAGCAAAAATGTAGATAAACTGGGATGTTGGTAGATATGTAAGTGGCTTGAAAGGAAGAGATGGTGTAAAAAGTTGCCACATGGTGTGTGTATCTGACATAGACTCGATATTAACATGTTTTCTAGACCAAACCCATACCGCAGAATGTCTACGGTGTTTATATTTGTGTTTGACACGAATGTAATTATCCATTTATTAGTCTCACTAACATACGTATGTATTATCGGCATTATACTTTACATTGACCTCAATTCTAGATTCCATTTAAATGTCACATACCGGTGAAAAGGTGACCGTTATAAGTTGATCTGTTGGAATACTTTAACTTTGGCTTGACTAATCGAGAATCCAGTATGCACTGGGTTTATGTCTATTGGACGATAAAGTAATGTTTAACGTGATGATAATTAAGTGTAAATATGTACACTCCTGTCGATGAGGTATCAATCTTGTTTTTAGTCATTATATAATGATTATATGTGTGTTCGCAAACGGTCTTTGATTTATCTTCAGTTAAAATCAAACTTATTACAAAGAGTGTATTCTCATTTGATAGAGTGTTAAAACTCTACTACGGTATGGTGATGTTTAGTCAGTGGTGTTTCAACTTTCGGCAGTAATGTATCAACCGTCTGTCTATGGAACATAAGGCGTTAAGGAAATAACGGTTGTGAGACGATTATAGCAAACAGTTTGTAAATCACACGAGTGAAACAACTTAATCCAGTATGTACACATTTCTACTCTTCAAATCATTTCAACTACTGTATATATAAATACTTTTGTATATTTATCTTATTTACCTTATGTTTTGTGTTGGTGTGGCCAATCACCCGTGTCAGTGCGGATTTTATAAACGATTTTCTTAAAAGAACTCGGCATACAGGAATTTTATCACGGCCAATGTCATTGATAGGGTAATTAATATTCCCATGATTGTGAATATAGTGATATTGTTATGACGGTTTTGGTAGACTGAACTACATTATAATTTTTGTTGATAGTAATTGAATTTCCCTTGTTATTTTATACACTATATGGCTAGTTATTGTAACAATGGTACTTGTCAATATACCCTTCTGGATCTTGATTTTCCTTTTTTCGGTCTTTCACTTCCATCTAATTTATTTGAAAGAATGTTCACACACAGCAATGTGTATAAAACATGGCAAAAGTGATCTGCTGATGTTCTCTATGGACATGTGTAATAGGCTAGTCGTTAAAAGTTGGTGAATATTGGCGAAGAACTTGTACAGTTATAACGTAGCGAATACTAGTGTGTGAGAGCGGCCGAAGTGCGGAATATAATGCAGTGATATCTCACGGCAACGAAAGAAATATGTTGTCAAGATGAATTAATTAATCGACTTCCTGTTTAACAGGAAATTCGCGATACATCATCTGCATTGCTTTTTTTGCTTTGCAGCTTCAACGACAATCCGTCTGAATGGATTACACTTGTGTATTGTAGGGCAGAAGCTCGAAATTTAATTTATACCCCCAGCGCGGTCGATAACAATCGCAAATATAAAGTTCATTGAAATTTTCGCTAGCTTGGGAATTAATTATTTCGTCTATAAACTGAAACAAATCTGAACTGTTCCGCTTTTTCTCTCTCCACGAATCGATTTTTGTTATTGTGCTAGGTAGATGGATATGTTTGTGTCTTTTAAAGCTATAGTGTCGGGGTAGGCGTGCAGAGGACCTCTCATGATTGATACCTGTAGGATAGGGGTCGGGAAATATCCGTGTTTTATCTAACGGGAGGTACTTCATTGTATAACATATTACATAGACTGTACCTCTGGTAGACCTTGCTAGTATTTTGTCAAGCATTCTCCATACTAGCCTAGCTCTTTTTAAGCATTCCAAACATCTTATCGAAGCAATATAGCAGGAATACTTGCAGCTATGA
This sequence comes from Ylistrum balloti, assembly GCF_031769215.1. Classification (NCBI taxonomy): domain Eukaryota; kingdom Metazoa; phylum Mollusca; class Bivalvia; order Pectinida; family Pectinidae; genus Ylistrum; species Ylistrum balloti. The sequence continues at coordinate 221,851 of NW_026782039.1, forward strand.
ACTATTTTGTGTTTGAATATTTTTTTTTCTAAAATCCATATTATGACAATAAGGATATTTGTGCAAAACATGGATTTATATAAGATACATTTATGACTCATAACAAGTCACAAAGACTTTGCAAAGTCATTCAATTTCATTTTCAGATATATTGATGACGTCTTGTCTTTAGATAACAAGAAAAGTTTACATGCCAGTCTATATACCCACCTGAATTTGAAATCAATGTCAAGACAGATTCTTCTACATCATCCGCTCTCGTCGATCTTTCCTTTTTACGAAACTAATTAAGCTGAGTGATAAGCCTTATTGTTATCTTTCAATTTCTGGGCAGCAACATTCCTACATACTCAATCTACAGTGTTCACGTGGTACTGTTGATTCGATATCCAAAGGCCTGTTCTCATTTTCATGATTTTCATGGAAGTTGTCGTCAACTGACACACAAAGCCATAACACAAGGTTTCAGAAGATGTTGGGTAATGTAAAAGATATCTGGAAGTTCTACGGTCGTCATTAGAGATCTCACTAAGAAATAATCTGTTTCAGGAGTTTCCGCGTAAATTATTCTTTTCTCTAGCTTTAACGAACTTGAGTTTGTATTATAATTATGTTGACGTGTTATTATTTTCTTGTTGTCTTTAAGTGATTGTGTTGATGTTGAATTTCAGTTTATGTTGTATAACTGACATGTTGATATCATAAATCATGTTGACGTCATGAATAATTAATGTCTTGATGACGTCACATTGTTATCTCGGTAGTGAATACAAAGCACAGTCCGCGTCAAAAGTTTTGGAGGGAAATTGATTTGAGTGTTAGTTTATTGTTTTCTTTAGATAAATCCGAGTTATATTATCAATAAAATCTCACACAAGTGCCATTGTGACGTAGAATTTTGTTAAACTAATTTCGCCTTCCTCTGTGTAGTGAACTCAATTGATCATGCTTATTGTATTATGTTTAGATGTCTATTGACAACTAACATGCTTGTCCTCTCTGATCTATTTCGTCGATTGTACGTTGCAGAGTTTACTACGAATACCATTATAATCAGCCCCCTCAAATATGGCGGTTTGTAATAGATGTTAAACAGAGCATAGGCACATTGTATACCTTTTTCTACCTTAGTGTACATAGGATCATAGTAGAGACGAAAAACGTCGGTCGGTTCCTCATCAACTCGACAGTGAAGTCATCGATATGTCACACTATATTTCACTAGCTGTGTTTTCTTTACTTATTTGATATTGTCTCTGTCAATTGGATGTTTCTGTAGTGCCGTTGTTTACTATGTATACTGTTTTATCATTACTTTTACTTCCCAGGTTTCAACCACATGATTCGTAGTGTATGTGTTAGAAGGTGGTTGCAATGAAATAATTTTAGTCACGTGATTGAAACGCTCGAGGTTTTATTGATGTGTGATTGTGTGGATATATGTTAAAGTAGATCGATCATATATCCTAGTGTTGAGCCAAATTTATACTAAGATCTTAAAACATCGGAAACACTTCTATACTTTCAATATACATGTCCCTTGTGGTATACGTGACATTTTTACTGTCGAATACACAGCTGGTACCGGCACACTCGTGCATGCTGTAACGATATTTGATACTGGAGCTCTTCACATCAAGATCAGATGGATACAGGATGACACGTAAACCCTACTCCATGACAACGGACAATTATATCTGTCTTCAGCCTAATTTACAAGCACATTACTTTTTGATGTGGTCCGTCATTATACCGATACAGCTGTACTACCGACCAATGTGTTTGATATACTCCAATAGATATTTTACTGTCATTGTAGCGTAGTATCATTGATAAAAATGTCAGAACCAAAGGAATTACCTTCACATGTCTCTGATTTTTTTAATTGTATAATTAAAATTAAAAAAGCGCCAGTACGAGGATGTTTTAAATAAAACAATGGGTTAGCAATCATTGTGGCAAGCACTTCTTCACTCCAAACACCAGCTTTTAAGATTAGGTTTTCATTTTCATTGAAATCTTTCGTTACTGGTATTGTAAATTGTCATGTAGTCTTGACTAGATCAGTTTAACATTAATGTGTATACTTTTGTAAATTGATTTCACGTCACCTCTCTTAAATGAACATTTTTGTTTAAGACGTTTATCCTCCTGGAACACATGTGAGATTCACAGCCTGCCACTACACGTTGATATTTTCATGCCAGAATTGAAGATTGGAGACAATTAAAAAAAAACCGACCGGAAATTATGCCGAAAAGCCCCATTTTTATCCACGAACCTACATTATACCAAATAACCACCGATTAATAACTCAATAAAGTGATAATTTCTGTTTATTTTTATCCGTTTTTTCATTGTCACTCGTATGTTTTACACTGTTTGTCAGCACTTACTCTATGTATTGCCTGGTCAACGATAGGCGGCGTAGGTCTACATCCTTAAACCGAGGAAGCCGAGTATCTAAAAATGCATTGGTTTATAAGTCGTGAGCTCTTGTTTATCAGACATAGATGTATATTGCCATCGTTATGTTCCCCTATAGAATACAAAATTAACGGAACCTATTTGTTTAAGACGTATTTAATCGATATAGCAGGAATCTTCATGCATATTAAATAATCCATCAATTGATAAGTATTTTATTGAGGCCTTGAGAAGGATAATGAATATTCTCTGAAATTATTTCATGAAAGAAATATATTGTTATTGTATTGATGTAAATAATTGATGAATAATGAATGCGATATTACAATAAATTGAGTCAACTAATCAATAAGTATTTTATACAAAACTAGTTTCAGAATATATTTCTGTTGTGACGTTGTGATGTAGTTGAATGATGCCTGTGCATATTTTCCTATACATGTTTTCGAAAATCTTCAAATTTATTGGAACGTGGGATAGTTCACCTCTCCATGAAGTTCCAACACGTTTAGTCCCTTGCACCAATACGAGTCCAAGAAGGTCAAAACAGCTGTATGATGTTGTTTAGTTTGTGGCCCTACTGTAATAAACGCTGCTATTCACTTTTGTACATTCTTTTCAAATTTTGGGCTCTTAGCATCACTGAAGGCAAGAGAAAGACGAAACAACTAAATGAATTATTTGGCTCTACTGTATCAGATTCTAAATTTATACTGAAATATTGTATTTGTTAATGAGTCTTTTGTTCACCATTCGGTTAAATTAATGTGAAACGATGGTTTTTCGTTAGCTACTGTGTGTATCGTTGTTTTCTTCCTAGGAATAGCTAAGGAAGGAATTTGTTACTATTCTAGCGTTTTATAAATATTTAAATGTCAATTATGAATCTATTGATCATTAACGCTACACGTACCTAAGTTTTGTCGTAAATCAAAAGACCTAAAGTGGGAATACTTAATGATAAGGTCATCCCCTATCTAACCGTACCGCTACAAATTACGGGAGTTACTAGGAAATTCTGCCACAGATATTTAGGGAAAATCGATCATCATTGTAACTGCCAGTAAACCGAATTCAACCCTGATATGTGCAACTTTTATAGTAGTTATAGAACAAAAATAAACTGAAACCGTGAGACAACCTGATTATCTCATACATCAACACCGTTAATTATGATATATTTTTCACATCCTTAGCGCATGCGCTCTTTATTGGGTTTACAATACAACTCTTTACATCTTCAACAGCAGATAAGGTTCTACCTCAGATCACTTCAACTGTTTACACAATGTAGTTATGATGATCTAATCGCGCACCATCGTTACACATTGTAGAATATAACAGTACAAAAAAATCGATTCCTGTACCTGATATCACTGTATAAACAGACTTAAAGGGTACACCGGATACTGACAACGTTGTTCGGAATTTCGATTCCCTGCAAAGGCTGGTGTGATATAACTCTATTTATCTACAGATCGTTATTGAAGTCACTTGATGCCATCTGGTAAACTTTATTAGAAAAACAACATGGAAATATCAACATGTGAACACAATCATAAAAATGAATTAGAATATTTAAATTAAATATATAAGGTTAAAAGTAATGCCAGAAACTAAACTAAGTCCCTATTTATTGTACCGTATTATAATACATTTCACTTAGGCACAGTTACGCAGAAGTTGTAAGGGACGTAGTCCCAGCGGGAATATATCTATAAACATGGCCGTACAAACACACACGAGTGAATTTAGTTAGAATAAAATACAGTAGAAACAATCAATGAATTAGATTCGTCCTTCTAGGACTCATCACTGATAGCACCTGGGAAAATCCAATGATCGACTGTTATGACCAAATTTAGATGGGGAGTGCCCTAGCCAAGTTATTCAATAGATTTCGTGTTTTCTTATGTCTGATTATTCAAAAAGAATGTCCAGTGCAGGTTTATATTAAACGTAGTTTTAACTTTGTTAACATCACATGAACGTGTACCATTTGAACAGGAATTTCCTGGTGATGTTGTTGATGAAATAGGAGACGTTTACTCTTCCAGCACACATGGTCTCATTGATAAATTTAGTGATTGGCTTTAAACTTCGAACTTTTCGATGGAACATCGAAAAGTTCGAAGTTTAAAGCCGATGATGTGGCTGTATTCATTATTTGGCTCTGCTTTATCTCGATCTGAAAAAAAACCCATTTCTGTTTAATGCCTTATTGGTATAGTGTAGTGGGTTTAAAAACATTCCGTTTATATTACGCATACCTTACACAAATTATGATATTTGATATTGCATTGATTAACTGATCTACAACACTTACTCAGACGTCGTCATAGAAACAACAGGAAGATAAGAACATTTCAACAGAGTGTCAATTTAATCTCAAAATGGCAGACACAAGGCAAGAATATCCCTATCTAAAAATGGATAATTCATAACAGGACCATTACGTTGTCGTACAGCATAGTGGAAGGTTGTTTTCATTTCGTTGTAGGTTTGAGTTAAACGGTTAAAATAAAAAGGTAGAACACCACACGTTCATCAAAAGAATAAAATGGCCTGTTATTGACACATTACTATAACCTTATATCTATAAAAGCTGGTTTTGTGATTTGTCTCCTCCTGGCCACTTACTGTTATTAACGCTTTATCTAGCTTAAAACTAACGAATACCTTCTAAAATAAGACAGAATACATGTGTATTAAAATGTCTAAACGGATAAAGATTTTTTTCTTTGATCTAAAGTGCTGATACGTGAAACTCTTACTGAAAGCTATTGATTCTGTAGTCGTGCATACCTGTACCATCAGCAGATACCGTACAATGTACAACCACTTCAGTCGTTATTAAGGAAGAATGATGAGCCAAGTCACGAGTATTGTATACAATATGTGGGTACTTGAATCAAATGTTATATGTTCATGTGAAAGGTTGACCTTTTATTTAACGCAGTGTAGACATTCTACCAAAAAGGATTCAATTTTTGCGGAAGAAAATCTTCAACTTGTAGATAAAAAGATATATCGAACCGAGTAAAATGCAATGTACTGTTTAGCGGTATATTTATTTGACTCGTACCCATTTTTCAATTTTTTAACGTATTTTGGGTAGACTGCACTCTTCTCAAACATCTAGCTATTTCATGGTTTCTTAGTAATATAGTGCCAGTTATCTCCCCTACCATGTTGGCTACATTCCAAGCACTCCATTATATGCAGAAAGAAACCATTTTACACTTAACAATCCCATCAATTATCATCAGCTTTACATGCCTGATCTCAATTATTACAGTAGTTTACATTATATGAGATATTTTCCATTGAATTTTCAAATTAAATGTTTGGATATGGAAAGTTTTGCTTCACCTCTGCACTACCTCAATACGGCCATCAACACCTACCCAGATGTGCTGTTAACTTGAGACTGACTTAAAAGTTAAGTGATTTCTGTTGATTGTAATTTATCGCGAGTTACTCATTTCGAATGAGAGACTGATTGATGTCCTCGCCTGTGTTGGTGTCCTATGTGTATCAGACAGTATTTACCTCAGTGAGTCACAGAGTAAAACGTCCCCTCGTGATAATGGAATGCGTGTTAAGGCAACAAGGTCCGTTAAAACACGATATTTTCTGAAACATTGTAATTGTATGAAGGAATTCTACTTTTTGTTTGAAGCGATTTAATAATTTCTTGCCCTTCTGCAAGTGTGTCTGTTTTTTTCTCTTTTTTAATCAAATCTCGCGTTTGAATGAGGATTTCATATTGATATTTTCTACTTGTTCTAGTAGGGTGTTATGACATATTTGTTATTATACGTTCACCGTGTGGTTTAACTATCCTTGTGAGATAATGAGGGTAATTGTTTCTTTGTGTTGGTGAAGGTCATTTTTTTATCTATTGGTGAGCTGTCATGTGACCCTGGCGTTTTGACACGTCTTTTTTCGATTTGTCTTGCATTAAAACTGGTTTTCACTTTGTTTTCGCTTTTATATACTCATTTATATATTCATTTGATTAAAAACTAATTTCAGATGAAGTAATTAGAATACTGTTCGACGACCTTGATATGTGGAATATTTTCTCGTTAAGAGTTAATGAAAAAGTATAATGAAAAAGCCCATAGTTTGTTAGGCGTGAAACTTTCCCTTTAAGAAAAAGTGAACTGTACAGCATTACTAAGTGCTACACCTTAAAACTGTGCAGTATATGTGTAAACGGATGTACGATATCTTAAACATTGGACATGGCGACCAGGTAAACATTTTACTATATCATGGTGGTATTTTTGGTTATAGAGTTTCTGAAATCTGCTTGTCTCATTGAGCTTCATTAGACTGACGTTGACAGAGAGCAAGCAGCTTGATACAAATGAGTGATGACATTTTCTGTTTTCTGTCCAGTTATGTCGCCAACGCTTATAACATTCCTAGTACTCACAGTTGTTGTTAAGCTCTGTTGTCATATATATGCGCTCTACAAAATCTGTATAATGTAATGTAAAACCAAGGTGTGTGGGGAGGGTGCGTAAAACCAAGGTGTGTGGGGAGGGGGCGTAAAACCAAGGTGTGTGGGGAGGGGGCGTAAAACCAAGGTGTGTGGGGAGGGGGCGTAAAACCAAGGTGTGTGGGGAGGGGGCGTAAAACCAAGGTGTGTGGGGAGGGGGCGTAAAACCAAGGTGTGTAGAAAGGGGGCGGAAAACCAAGGTGTGTGGGGAGGGGGCGTAGCTTAAAAATTCTAGTAAAACACTCAATACAAAATACCACTGAACTAGTATTAGTACACTACAGTGCCAACGGGTACAATCACACAATACCACCAAATCGCACGTAACGAGGTAAATCACAGAGGTAACAGGACATACTACACCACAGTGTCAACACTTCATCAAAATATACTACAGCGTCAAATATAAAATATATCAAAATATTCATTCTGGGATTTAATCTAAAGTGTGCCCATACTTTTGTAGCTTTCGGGAACCTCACAAGCGTTTCCCTTAGATGTTTTAAGTTTAAACGTTTTTGTATATTAATTAATTTCAAACCTACAGACATGGAGTCTATATCTTTGAACACATTCTAGTTAATGTGACATAGACGGGTTGTTACTGTTGGTTTCGTCAGATCAGTAGATATCGTCTATACATAACACGTGCATCGCGTGATTCTTTGATGAACCCTTGCAGCGCTTGTAAGCGTTTAATTGTGGTGTCTTTATACAGGCATGTTTACAGTTTGATACAGACACAGACCTACAGGTCTGACAGCATACAGCACACAGGATTGTACTATCTTATGTCAGCTTAACTCTGTCACATAACATGGGATGATTATATGGGTTTTCAAATTATTTACAATGTAACTACATTCACCAGTCTATCATTGAAATTATTAACGTACAATGCAACTTCCTGCATCAATTTATCATCGAAATTATTTACGTACAATGTAACTACCTGCACTAATTCATCACTGAAATTATTTGTGTACAATGTAACTACCTGCATCAATTATTGAAAATATTTATGTACAATGTAACTACATTCATCAGTACATCATTGAAATTCAAACCGTCTGTGAAACAAAAGTAACCATGACAATTCAATTTGATATTTGACCTTGTGTTATGACTTTAAACGTTGAGTTTCCTTTTTACGTTAGTTTTACTTTCATTAGTGACGTGCGTTTGTTTTAAGTATTGGACGATAAAATACATTCAATGTTGCGATTAAATCTGATGATGTCTGGATGTCTGAACTGATACCTTGATGTTGTGTGGAGTTGAAATAAAGCATAGTAAAGCACTTTTGTAAGAGGTTATAACTTTAAGTGGACCACTTTGACGTAAACAATTAGACTACATCTCATCACAAAAAGTATAATAATTTTTTATTGTTGTGTGTTTCAGACAAATCAACCCCACAGAATCCAACGAATTGCTCAATGGCAACGACATCAAGGTAAGTTAATGGTTCTAATAAATCTTTCATGGTGAGATATCTTTATACTCTAGCAACTCTCCTTTTGTCTTCACACACAAAGATTTAATGGTAAACATGTAAAGTATCCCCTTGTCTTTAGAATCAACATGCGCAGAATTTATCAGAACCATGTACATCGTAATAGAAGAGACTTCCAAACAGTATTACATAAATATTCACCTTGCCTAATTATCCCTGTTCTAGTATCCTCGTTTACTGTCCAAAGTTCGTCAAATACTCTGTTACAAGGATAGATGGACAACGACGTAACAAGCAAAATATTTAGGTATGTTACATAATGATAGTAAATACATTTAGGTACATTACACAGTGATAGTAAATACATTTAGGTACATTACACAGTGATAGTAAATACATTTGGGTACATTACACAGTGATAGTAAATACATTTAGGTACATTACACAGTGATAGTAAATATATTTGGGTACATTACACAGTGATAGTAAATACATTTGGGTACATTACACAGTGATAGTAAATACATTTAGGTATATTACACAGTGATATTAAATACATTTAGGTACATTACACAGTGATAGTAAATACATTTGGGTACATTACACAGTGATAGTAAATTCAATTAGGTATATTACATAATGATAGTAGATACATTTAGGTATATTACATAATGATAGTAAATACATTTAGGTATATTACACAGTGATATTAAATACATTTAGGTACATTACACAGTGATAGTAAATTCATTTAGGTACATTACACAGTGATAGTAAATTCAATTAGGTACATTACACAGTGATAGTAAATTCATTTAGGTATATTACATAATGATAGTAGATACATTTAGGTACATTACACAGTGATAGTAAATACATTTAGGTACATTACACAGTGATAGTAAATTCAATTAGGTACATTACACAGTGATAGTAAATTCATTTAGGTATATTACATAATGATAGTAGATACATTTAGGTACATTACACAGTGATAGTAAATAAATTTAAGTATATTACACAGTGATATTAAATACACAATAATGGTTATTTACATTTATAAAAAGACATCGCCATCTTTTTTTCAAATTCTATTACATAAATTAAGATTTTATGAGCATTTTTAAAGTTATGTTAATTATATGTAAATATAACTGGGTTAGATATGATGACTTCTTATTGCTATTACTCCTAACTCTGTATAATGATTATTTTAAAAGATCTGAGGTCATATTGGTTGAACCTAAACAGATATTCGCTACTCTTGCCTGATGGATCCTGTTTCAGTAACACTATAAGCATAACGTTTTTAATCTTAATTAGTAAGCACTTCTGTACCACAATACTGAGATAGTATTTGTGCAGTGAGAACACTACTCTGCAGTAGGCCTAGTGATTCATTAACACCAATTTTATGAAGATTGTTCTTAACTGCGCCGGAAGGGATCAATAACACGCCCCCTGTCGTCCAACTCGATTACCGGAAGAAATCAATACACCGCCCCCTGTCGTCCGACTCGATTAGCACATCGCCTTCTTGCATTACTGCTACCTGAAAATTGAGAAAGCGTGCGCGAGGATTAGCGAGTGTTAATAACACATGTCAGGCGATTTCCTTAACGTTACTGGAATTTAAACGTCATTTTAATCAGTTCATTTGCGATAAAACCTCCATTTTCTCTCAGATCACTATTTTTCGGAGCTATATATTGTTTTAATTGTATATCACTTTGTATGTCCCGTACTGATGATGGTATTCAGTAAATTGTGTGTAAATATACCTCCATTGTATATTGATCCTTCGAGAGGCTATGAATTTTCGATTACTGCATATTTTCTGCCATGCATAAACAAGCATCCTTAGCGCTTTAAAGTGTTACAACGAGTATATAATCGATCACTTCTTTTGTAATGATGCTTTCGTTAATTTTTGCCGTCGTTGTATTGAATTTGAGTTTATGTTTAGTTTTGTCCGTCATCTTTTGTTATTATTTTTTTGATAATGATTTATGTATATATTGCTGATCAGAAGCGTTGTTTGTATGTAGAGTGATATGTAAGTAAATCCAATGAGGTAAAACAGTATGAAAGTAAGGAAAAATCAATCCGAGTTGTGGAGTTTATTTTCCACTTAGCTTGTAAAGCATGAATGGCGTCGATGAAGAATCCAAGTCGTGCTTTAAGAGTGCTATAAGTTCCATGGATATTCCATATGAATGAGTAACCCAGTGTATACATTCCCTTCCTTTCCAGTCCAACATTGATTCTATTATACTCTCCAAAACATATCCATTCATATTCTGGGAAAGAAATTTTACAGGGCTGTACATTTTTCTCCGATTTCCATTCTACCTATATAATACCAGACTCAGAGATGTACGTTATTTTATAGATCTGTATATGCTGTAAATTCGTATGCCATCATCTGCGTTCATCGCCATTCTTAAACAGTCAATAAGATCACGGCTATCTACAGCCAGCCCATTTATTATCGCCGACTTCACCTGCCCTATATATTTACCGATGACATGTATAATACATTTCTTCCAATTATATATAAGGATATGAAATCTGTTCTCGTTTGTGACGCACCCATGGTATAGTCTGTAATGAAAAGAGAAGCCAGCGGAAGCTTTGATGATTTAATGCTATCTGCACGGTGCTGATCAATCAGTGCTGACAGCTGTGATGGAGAGTTGATACCCTTCTGGGAAAATGAGGGCAACATCCAACATTGTTTAAGCTCGACTTCACGACAAAATAGTAATTGTTAATCAAATCAAGAATTTAATTTTGATTTAATACATTGTGTCGGTGGCGGGTACAACAATGGCGTAGAATGTTGGCACCATTTGTGCAGAACTGCAGATAATGGCAAGCCATGCAACACATACGTCGTTTTTCTCCTTAAAACAAGTTTCCTATATTGTTCACACAACCTTTATTGATATGTCAGAATGCCATTTAGGCGAAAAGTGAACAAGGTACGTATCTTGTAAAACTAGTGGAAAACGCTGTATTTCATTTGATGAAAGAACAATTATCCAAAGCGTTCATAGCATAATTTGTAAAAACTTACGGGTAACGTGACATTGCATCTTTATCCTTAACTTTCCGGTTAAGAATTGCTACATGTGTTACCCTGAGATTTCCGTGAGTTCTTATCAGTTTTACAGTGAGTGTTACTATGTATCTTTGTGGCCGTACTATACTAGGACTGCTACTGTATTTGTCTATAGTCTTGGATTGCTTTGAGTGTTACTATGTATCTCTATGGCCGTACTATACAAGGAGTGTTACACTGTATTTGTCTATAGTCTTGGATTGCTGTGAGTGTTACCATGTATCTGTGGCCGTACTATACTCGGAGTGTTACACTGTATTTGTCTATAGTCTTGGATTGCTGTGAGTGTTACTATGTATCTTTGTGGCCGTACTATACTAGGACTGTTACTGTATTTGTCTTGGATTGCTGTGAGTGTTACTATGTATCTCTGTGGCCGTACTAAACTAGGAGTGTTACACTGTATTTGTCTTGGATTGCTGTGAGTGTTACTATGTATCTTTGTGGCCGTACTATACTAGGAGTGTTACACTGTATTTGTCTATAGTCTTGGATTGCTGTGAGTGTTACTATGTATATCTATGGCCGTACTATAATACTAGGAGTGTTACACTGTATTTGTCTTGGATTGCTTTGAGTGTTACTATGTATCTCTATGGCCGTACTCTACTAGGAGTGTTACACTGTATTTGTCTATAGTCTTGAATTGCTGTGAGTGTTACTATGTATATGTGGCCATACTATACTAGGAGTGTTACTGTATTTGTCTATAGTCTTGCTGTGAGTGTTATTATGTATCTCTATGGCTCCTGACGATATTGATTGCTATTGACAACACACTGGTCGCCTCATTAACACCATCATTGTATAATATGGCTGCTGGAAATGTTACGCTGACATGCCAGAAAAAAACCAATGTAATCACGTTTAATGATGCGATGTCGAATGCAGATAAAAAATAAAAGAAATAAATTTTTTTGTAAAAAGTTTATAATCAAATGTGTGACGTGATTCCCTAACTAATATGGTTGTCTTTCTGGCTTTTTCTATTTCGTATTTGCATTATTCACTTCAGAAAATGAATATTTTAAGGTGTTTTTACAGTATACAAAACTTTTATATATACATAAATCTTATGTAAGCCTAATGTATTAAATATGTTGTATAAATCACTGTAGTCTATACTAAATCAGGTCGTCAGTGCCATTGTTAAAGCATTGTTATCGTAGTATAAAATCGATATTGATGTCTTACCGAAAACAAAGGTAGCTAATTATGTAATAAATAGCAACTATTATTGAAGTGTATTACCATCAAATTGTTACGGCTGGAAAATAAGCCTACAGGAATCTTTCCCATCTTACCAGACGAGGGCCTATATTCCTCCTCTTCGAATCCACTTAAATTGGCGCCATTTTGCTAAAACGTCAAATCCTCTTACAACTGTCAATCATTGTCTCGGGAACGCTTGATTTCGCCCTGGTTTCCACGATACTTTCAGGAAAAATTAATTCGAAAGAAATGTAGATTTGCTGTAGGCTAGAATGTGTCAGATGTTGTCTAGATGGTATTGGCAAACACAAAATGGAGTCTACCGCCTTCTCAATCCAGACTGATGTCGACAATGACCTCCTAGACACCTGTGCGCAGGTAATTATGAAAATGTTAATTTGTGTACAAATGTTATTCACCTCCTTAATATCAACGTTTGACGATGACTCCAACATGTATGTATAATAGTATGTTACCAAATTTTCTAAATAACATTAACATTTGTAAGCTTCATCACATTAGGTCAATGCGTATGATCTTACACCTCACATGATAATATGGATTTAGAATCGGTGATGTGTGTTTGACATTCGACCTAGATTTTATTAAACCACAAAAACGTTATGATTTCGAGTATATTGATAGCTTAAAGTTCATGTCTTGTTATGCTTTCTTATTTTTTGTTTTTTAAAATTGATTTTGCCATATGATTATAGAACCGGAAGTACATCCTTGCAATTGTTGGTTTCGTATGAAAATGGCTCTGTATTCTAACGTGATGTTAAGTCTTTTACGCACGATAGAGTTGCATAGATAATTCATACAGGAGTGCCTTCTAATATAAGGACTATGATACTTTCACGATATTCCTTTGAAATTGTATAACGGGGCACTATTATTCAACGATTTTTTTTTTGTTTCTTTATGAAATTAATTTGTAGCATATGAAATATCTAAATGTAGAACATAATTTGACTTTTCTGAATGTATAACAACTAGGAAAACAGAAAGACGTGTACACTTTTTATATTACCACTCACAATATCTGGTGATCTAAAGGCTCGGTTTAATGGTGATCTACAGGCTCAGAGTTATAGTGATATCAAGGCTCGGAGTTATAGTGATCTAGAGGTTCGGAGTTATAGTGATCTAGAGGCTCAGAGTTATAGTGATCTACAGGCTCGGAGATATAGTGATCTTGAGGCTCAGAGTTATAGTGATCAAGAGGCTCGGAGTTATAGTGATATAAAGGCTCGGAGTTATAGTGATCTAGAGGGGCTCGGAGTTATAGTGATCTACAGGCTCGGAGATATAGTGATCTTGAGGCTCAGAGTTATAGTGATCTAGAGGCTCATAGCTATAGTGATCTACAGGCTCAGAGTTATAGTGATATAAAGGCTCGGAGTTATAGTGATCTACAGGCTCAGAGTTATAGTGATCTTGAGGCTCAGAGTTATAGTGATCTAGAGGCTCAGAGCTATAGTAATCTACAGGCTCGGAGTTATAGTGATATAGAGGCTCGGAGTTATGTTGATCTGGAGGCTCAGAGTTATAGTGATCTACAGGCTCGGAGTTATAGTGATCTAGAGGCTCGGGGTTATGTTGATCTGGAGGCTCAGAGTTATAGTAATCTACAGGCTCGGAGTTATAGTGATATAGAGGCTCGGGGTTATGTTGATCTGGAGGCTCAGAGTTATAGTAATCTAAAGGCTCGGAGTTATAGTGATCTAGAGGCTCGGGGTTATGTTGATCTGGAGGCTCAGAGTTATAGTAATCTAAAGGCTCAGAGTTATAGTAATCTAAAGGCTCGGAGTTATAGTGATCTAGAGGCTCGGAGTTATAGTGATCTAGAGGTTCGGGGTTATAGTAATCTACAGGCTCGGATTTATAGTAATCTAGGGGCTCGGGGTTATGTTGATCTGGAGGCTCAGAGTTATAGTGACTTACAAGCTCTGAGCTATCAATCACATGCACCGTGACATCCTTTAGGAATTTATGAATTGATGTAACGCATTCCGGGTATAGTGCACGTCCCTATTTGGTTTTGACATTTTTGCCCAAATTTTCGATTTTCTTTAGTCATCGTTTAGATACACATTTTAAAATCCTTATCACCACTGATGAGTCCTTCAAGGATAAATCAGCTGCATGATGCATTTTAAATCTTTGTATTGAAAAGTTCTGTTCACGCGTGTATCTCTTTTACAACATACTATATAATAACTGCAGACACTTACCTTACCTGACACCTCGTCGTAATATCCTTTTGTAAATGTGTCCGTAGTGTTTTCGTTTCTTTATGTTGGCTGTCGTCGATTTCAATTTCGATTTTTAATTTCGTGATTACTTATATAACGTGATTAAGGAAAACACGTGTTCTTGTCCATGGTGTTATATCAGAAAACCCTGTCATTTGAGACAAATTATTTACCGTCCTTGTGTTTAGAACTGTCGTTGGAGATAATCTTGGTTTAATTCCTGTCGTTGTGTTTAGAACTGCCATTGGAGATGGTCTTGGTTTAATTACTGTCGTTGTGTTTAGAACTTTCGTTGGAGAGAATCTTGGTTTATTTACTATCGTTGTGTTTAGAACTGTCGTTGGAGATAATCTTGGTTTAATTACTGTCGATGTATTTAGAACTGTCGTTGGAGAGAATCTTGGTTTATTTACTATCGTTGTGTTTAGAACTGTCGTTGGAGATAATCTTGGTTTAATTCCTGTCGTTGTGTTTAGAACTGCCATTGGAGATGGTCTTGGTTTAATTACCGTAGTTGCGTTCAGACGTGAACATTTAGTAAGTAGTTCCATATTGTTCTAGTCACACACCTTTATGTTACCCAAGTTGTCTCCCTTGTACAGATATCTCACTCAGTGTATTACTTCTTGTGTTCTTGTGTTTCCTCGTTTTACCGATTTTGAGTTACACATTATTAGTCTTTTGATCGTTTCCTGATTTTGTATTTTCGTGATACGGTATTGTTACAATCTTTTAGTTGTTGAAAAATGAAAAAAAAAAAAAAAAAAAAAAAACTTTCTTTTCTTTTTGTGTCCTATTTTTACTGTATATTTCTACCAAGACAGCCATCATCTCAATACTCCATAACCCGAATTGTATTACTGTGTTAAGGACGGCGACGAAGTGTGATAATTAAGACTGCTAAACTGATCCAGGCTAGACTAAATGTGATTTTAGCATCGCTAATCACATCCCAAAGTGCATTTACGGCTCCTACAAATACGATGATACAACTAGCAGCACTCACAGGAAACGATTTGTACCTAATTTTCTGTATCATTGTCCGGGATTGAATTGTTGACAGGATAATAGGCTGTAAATTGGAAAATTCCACGACAGTATGGAAATTGTTAAGGCAAATAAGCCTTGCTAAGCCTATGTAATGTCAAACAAGCCATGCCTTGATGCTGGTACATCGATTTATTAATTAGCACCAACAGCCATCACGCCTGCTAAACAATGGTCGGGAAAGTAACAGGTTTCCAATTGATTCATACTCTTATTTTTAAATGAAGCATCCAAAAATAGATTAATGGTTCTTCATACTTTTGGAACCAAAGAATTTTTATCGTTTTTCATGAAATGATTGTTTTCATTACATAGCTCGATTATGAATAAATGCAAAGATATGATGTTTAATTCGACGTGGACAAACGGCAACATTTTCAAAAGATGTATATTTCTCGATAACTGAGAATGAAAAACGAACATTTCTCAGGTGTGACTGAAGAAAACCTTGTGGAAATCAGGAGTTGGTCTCTTCGATTTATAACTTTCAAGAATCCGGATTTAACAATAATGTTTGTATGTATAATTGTTTTGACTGCCAGTAATCTCACAGCTCACATATCTGCAACAGTTAAACTTGCGTCAAAAGTATGTAATGCATCCTTTGGTGGAAGGGACAAAAGGGGAAAACTCTTTATAATCCTACTCCTCTTAGGAATGATTGGATTTGCCCAAATTTGGTCTGAAGTATTCTTCTTGTTGTTATATCTTGTGTGGAGGATCATTTCAGCAAACTGATAGAAATAAGCAGAGAACCATCAATTGAAGACAAATTATAAAGCAAAGCTGCGTGATTTTATGGGTTTGACTTTATCATATAGACCAAATAGGGAAATTAGTTAAGAAATTATTTCTGATGTTTAAAATTCTTTGTGAGTAAGCCGGGTGAGTGAAGAAGGCCCCTTCGACCTTTTGTTTTCATATGTTCTCTAATTTTCTCACTTTTTATTATCGACTTTTCTTATATTTATATGATTTACTTTTCCAATTGCTATAAGTCAGTCTAGAGGGTTCTTTTGGGGATACATACCATTTTTCACCAGTCAATAAAAACCACTGAATATCATCTATCCTCGATAGCTTTACACGTATAATTCCAGAGCAGACATTTTAGATCAGCTGAAATCGCTCCTTAAGTCTATCAGTTTGACTTCAATTTCCTGTAGAGGTGAGTATAATCGATAGCCCGAGGTGACCAATCAGTGTACTGATTTCCTTCTCATGTTCCGCTTCTGTCGATAATGATAAACCTCGATTATACGCAGGTGAATATTTAGATATAACTCCATCTATTAAGTTCTCTGCATATAAAAGACATACTCTGTGTAATTTGTCTCGATGCTTTGTTTTGGGATTCTAACGTTGGTCAGACTTCCAAGTCTACTCTGAGCTGATCATATGATAGTACTTTGTAACCCGTTAAAGTGATAATGGTTTACCACACGGATGAAAGGCTGCATCTGAAATCAAAACAGGTTGGTACTGTTAGTCACAGGAGGTTTGCCTTTATGTGCATGTCACGTTTCAATTCTTGTGAATTAGAGGTCATACTACATTCTTACACGACGTTCTTTGGATATTTTATAGAATAACGGTTATTATTGTAACTCCCAATCTAGATTTTATAATTTCTTTCGACCAATCTTCATTTAGGCCCTTAGCATCACTGACGAGTGAAAGCCTGGCGAAAAAGCAGTATGATGTAGTTTAATTCAGACAAATGCGATATATATTTAGACATTATACCAAGAATTTTTTCTGTAAGTATTTTAGTATTCGATAGAGGTTTGAGAAGGTATTACGCAGAGTGCAAGTACATAGTACTGATTTGATGCATTTTACTTAAACACACTTTTTATATGGTAATAGATCTATGTCGAAATTGACATAATGAAAAATTTTAAAGCCAGGTGTACGTCAAACGTCCTTTTGACTTCTTTGGCAATCTTTGAACAAACGGAAGTTTTACATGAATACTCCTGAAAATATACAAGGAGAGTAAGACCAGGTGATCCGGAAGAGGAAGCACTATTCCGCTTCATCGTCGACACCCATTTATAAAACAATAATTATGCCAACTCTATGTATTATTGTTTTGTAGCTCTTCTTCGTTATCAATATGACCATTTTCAAGAGCAGTCATAATTTAAATACATATCAAAGAACAATATATGTCACTCCAAAGCGCTGTCTTTTCCTGTCTTCTGAGTGTAGTTTTCATTTTGGTGCGTGAACTTTGTTATTGCTACCTTTTGTATCATCTGTAATAATTTAATGATTTTTTTCTTCTTTTGATTAAATAGGAGAATTCTCCTAATGAAAAAACCTATGCAGGTGTAACATGTTTCTATCAGTGTTTTGAAAAAGGAAAAAAAGAAAATACCAACATGTCATAAGAATCTTTATTCCAATTAAAATTGATGAACAAGGGGCAAATATGAAGAAAACATATTCAGATAACCCCGGTGAATAAGACCAGATGTTCCAGAAGGGTAAGGATCTTCTGGTTCATCGCCAACACCCGACATAAAAGCACGCTAAATTAGATTTTGCAATGTCAGGTTATCAAAATAATAACAATGTGAAAAAGAACTGATCATGGATACTAAACATATTACATGGAGTATGATGTAGAACGCTGAATATGTTTTACACGCGTTCCCGATTTCCCCGAAAATATGGGCTTTGCTTTAGCTATGATAGGGTGTAAAAACTTCTGTGCTTGCCAAATTGAATCAGCGCTGAGAACGATAAATCAAATTTTAGGCGAGTAATGGTGGTGCGAGACTGTTCTTCTCATTAGCTCAGTATTGAACGATTCGTCCGAAATACATATCTAAGTATTCATGCATAAATGAACGTAAGATTATTGACACGGAAAGATAAATGTAGAAAGAAATTCAATAATATTCACAATATCTAGAGGCATGTTGATACCAGTATATAGTGTTACATAATGTAGTATCCTACACGACGAATGTAAAAAATGCCCACTAAGCGTCTAACTATTTAACGTGCAAAATCGCTGTCGCTGGCAGTTTAACATAACACATAATATATGGACTAACATATAAAACGCACACTTAAACAGCTAGCTGTAGATATATCATTACCGAATATAAATCATTCTACAGGGTAATCTCTAGCTTTCTTGCTGATCTTTGTCATACATTTAGTGTGAGATTGCGGCTCACTATAGACTTAATTTGGATTCCGTTGAATGTAATAACTACAGACACAAACAATTGCTCTACAACTCGGAGTAGCATTACTGACTTTACGTGATATATCTTCTCTTTATTGGAATGTTTTGTCAGCTTTCCTATAAAATGAAACTGGATGATAATACAGCTTAATGAAATAGAACCTTGTTACATCGAAAGAAATACCTTCATTGTGAGAAAGCACCAATAATATTGATCAAAATATATATTGCAAACTGCGCTAGCATACAAGTGTTACAGCAGTATCAGCATCGATGTATCAGCGTCAACACGAACGAAAAATAATGAAGTAAAGTTTCACCACAGAAGCGAAACTGTACTATACTAGGAGCATACAAATACTAAAATAGATAAAAATGTAAATGCATTGCTCATACTATGAACTTATCTACATGCCTATTGCCCTTTTGTCCATAACACAACTCTGCTTTCATTTAAACTAGGACATTGACACTTGTACAAATTGCTCATCATAAGATATGCGGTGTACTTAATACATAGCCTAAAACGGAATTATTGCCCTTTATTGAAATTTTGTGTCCAATACAGTTTTTGTTTTAGAGACAATGATCAGTTTCATTGAAACTCTTGTTTTCATGGTTGTCCATACTTACCACAGCTTGATCTTGCTAGCTAGTTCTTGGAACATTCACATCAATGACGTGACTAAGTCTTATATTATGACGTTTTGTTTCAGAAGCAGATGTACAGACGTTTAACTTGGCAAAAGTATTGATATATAATCTTTCTTCTATTCACCCAAATTATATAAACATTACATTTTAGGTGCGGTATCAAACACAGGGCAGTGACTCGTATTTGTATGAGGTAACATTGGTGTCTATTTAGTTATGTCCCAGAATTCCTCACTACACCTTTTAACCGGAAGTTTTATCACACCACTTCCTGTTCCTAACAATTTACAGTTGATGATTTAAAATGAGATTTGTATCTACTAATGAACTACATGTGTTATGTTTACAAAATGCATGGCACATGTTAGTGTATATTTTACCAATAGCCTGATAAATGGTAGGGCAACAGGAAGTGATGTATGATACTGTAACATGTTTAGTTGTAAACACATCCCTGGTTGTGGTATAACGCAAAATGCTTTACTAATCAGTTCAAATGTTTCAGATAAATTCGTTTCAACACTTCTTCCCATTTTTGATATTTATTTTAGTTTCACCAGTTCAGGTCCATCCCATATCACCTTCAGTAAAGTGAAATATCAATATCACTGCTATTTATATAACGTATTTGATACCCATCATATATGTGAAATATTTCTTGTAAATCTGATGTGACGGTCAATACCTCTGAGGTCTCTTTAAAAGGACGAAAGACGAACGATACGTACTTTAATTTCCGATTAGCCAAAATAGGGGTGCATGCTGGCCTAAAGGTTTTGTCAACTCGCACGTTGAAACGTTTTCCCTTGGTATGCAAGTATTGACATCAGGTTGTACAATGTATATGTAGCATGCATGTTATGAAATATCCATCTGACATATATAGTATATTACTAACATGTAGTTTTGGAATACAGGTAATACTCTTACGAAAACTCCTGACGCCAGGAATTGGTATCCATATAAGGTAAAAGTAGAACATGACGTCAAAATACGTTTATGAATATTCAGATGAAGATTAAATAGACAGGACAACTAAAAGAGGAACATCATCAACAATTACCGCTACCTCCGCAAAATATGTTACAACATTGTACATTGCATGGTATTTGCCGTTATTTTTTAATTAACCGTTTTTATGAAAGATTATCTACGACGGATAAGATAGATCAGAGGTTATCTGATTCTTTGAAAACGGTATATGACCGTACTTGCTGATGTCATGTTCTTGAATTTTTCAAGGGGTTGATTTAATATGATAAATTCATTATTCATCTCTCCTCAGACATATACCACTAGTATCTCCAAATCACCAAAAGATTCATCGCATTCTCTCTACTTAGCATCTGTGATGTTTTAACGCTTTCGATTTAAATTGATTTAATTGATGTTCTTCTATCCCGAAAACATTCATCCTTTTACTGATGGAATTGTGTGGCATTGTTGAGGAATAAAATTCATGAGGACTACATTTCTGTATTTGGCCAATTTCCTCCCTCGTTTGTAACTCAACATCAGCTATTCTATCATACATTGTAAAATATCATTGATTTGATGAATTTTCATGTTTTTGTCACGATTTTAGTAAATGAAAAAGTTTGATCCGACGGACTTGGAAGATGAGAACTACCTTATGAGGAAGAATAAGTCTTTTCCGGGTGTTGATGGCAAAATCTGACCGCACACACTCGGATTTTGATAGAGGACTAATTGTATCGTCTCTTGGTTGTAGATGACCAAGTTTGACCGGACGGACTCGGAAGATGATATCCTAGAGGATTACAGCGACGACTGTAACTGTTCACCACATCTTCATTGTCTTAAGAGCAGGACACCGCTTGAAAAATGTCTCTTCGTTATCTCACTCATCGCCCTCGTCATTATTATCATTCTGGCTGCCTGCCTTGGATCGAAAACACCACCTCCGGGTAAGATCACACCGAGGCAAGATTTACTTCCTACCTTACCAGCTTACATACAATGTTTGTTCAGTGGCAGTTTGAAAACATAATTTAGGGTGCACCTTTACACTTTTAAGTAAATATACTTTCCCTTCTTGCCTGTTAATTTGAAGTCTGGCATACCAATCAGACTGTATTACGCCGACATTCAATGAAAGCTAAGGTATCATTACCGCAGCATGGTTTTGACATTGGCAGTAGACTAGCAACTTGTTAGGACCTGTTAGCTAATAATAAGATACAGGAGAACGCTTACGTCATGATAGTTTAAATTTACTTTTGGTTTGAACAGTTTTTTTTTCCACGGGAAAGTGTCTAAATCATGTGCTGAAATGTCACAGATATTAAACTGGTTGCAAAATGAACCCGTATCTACCTACTGCACTGGTGATTACAAAACTATATAAAAAAGAAACTATACAGTAAGAAAATCACATCCATGTAATTCTCCTTGATAAACAGTGGCAATTTATGTGACCATTTTATACTGTTTCAAGTACCGTTTTATGTCGGGGTAATTTCGTTTTCGTCTTTGTTCCTTGTTTCGCCATCTTTTCGTTTCGTTAGGATTTCTGCTACCATATAAAAGTAGTTACTTTCCTATTGTTTATTGAACACTGAGGTGCCATATATTTACCAGCTAGGTCAGACGCGGTAATGAAACGTCGTGATGAGCATAATTGAGCCCTAGAATCTGTAGCAGTCCCTAACTTTATCACACACAGGCTACTCCGCAGTTACAGAGCTTTTTTCCAAGAACACAGACATGCTCTTACCCAACAAATCCGTTTCCAGTCGGATGTTTTACGCTTTGTTTGCACGTACTGAAAAGGAAATTACACTTAAATGCATTTTACTGTAATGAAGTAAATACGGCTGATGGAATCGTTTGCGCCAGTGATTTGCATATAATGACAGATAAGCAGCAGAATCGATCCTATATATATATGTAAAGTGATTTCACTGATTCAGACACCCTATGAAGCACGTCTCACCGGGATTACCTGTATTAGATCTTTATCGTAAAACACAGAGCCTGATAACTTTCTGGTAACCCTTCCCGTACTATATAGTGCTTTCAAAAAATCTCGTACTTTTAATTTCCGTTCCTATATTATCTACAATTGAAAGCAATCCTTCTGATTCGAAATAAATTGCATTTTCATGTTTGATAGAGATTAATCTCAATGATTTACAAATGTTTCTGTACACGATGAACAAATCACAAGTGAAGTATAAACGTTATAGTATGTCTGACATAACTTCAGTGGAAATGTCTTTGCATTAGTATTATTGATCGATGATAATACTTGTTATATTAAACGATCAGTTTCTATCGGGGAACGACCCTGAATCATCTTGAATATAGGTTTATAATTCAGAGTTTACAACATACGTGTAGTGGCAAACAAGAAAAATAAAAGCAATAATAATGTATCGAAAAAAAGCATGCTACAAATATAAGATATTTAAATGTGATTGTTTCAAATAATAATTAAATTCATTTGTTACATTGAAGTAAGAATGACTAACGCTTCCAGTGTCGTACCTCTGTTACTGTTGGGATATGTCTCAGGAATGTCGATATGTGAGACACAGGATTTTAATGTACCACTGTTTTATCTTATGTTCCAGGGAATTCGATATGTGAGACACAGGATTTTAATGTACCACTGTTTTATCTTCTGTTCCAGGGAAGTCGATATGTGAGACACAGGATTTTAATGTACCACTGTTTTATCTTCTGTTCCAGGGAAGTCGATATGTGAGACACAGGATTTTAATGTACCACTGTTTTATCTTCTGTTCCAGGGAAGTCGATATGTGAGACACAGGATTTTAATGTACCACTGTTTTATCTTCTGTTCCAGGGAAGTCGATATGTGAGACACAGGATTTTAATGTACCACTGTTTTATCTTCTGTTCCAGGGAAGTCGATATGTGAGACACAGGATTTTAATGTACCACTGTTTTATCTTCTGTTCCAGGGAAGTCGATATGTGAGACACAGGATTGTATTGAGGTGTCTAGTTCCGTCCTCACCTCCATGGACAGAAGCGCCGACCCTTGTCAGGATTTCTATCAGTACTCCTGCGGAGGCTGGGAGAAAAACAATCCGGCACCACCGGGCTACCTCATGTGGGACCGGTTCCAGCAGCTGTCCTACACCAACCTGTACAGAATCAAAGCAATACTGGGTTCGTAAAGCACTGATTTATATTAGAGTTATATCCTTTGCAAGCGCTTTGTTTTGTAAACATTGTGTTAATATGTCGTAACATGTGTCAGCTGTGATTAAGTGAAGTAATAAATCTTAAAATGTATGTCTTATTTTTTGTAATTGAATACTTTCAGGAATATGACTTTGCTATACACAAAATGTATTTGCTCGCGGTTGTTTTTGTCTCTTTTTAAGCAGTATCGCCCAGTGGTTAACTCACTCTGACGTACGATAAAACATATATTTCATCTTGACAACGAACTGTAGTGTCTTCTTTATAATATTCCAACAGATCAACGTATACAATAAACGAAAATAGATTTTCAATGACTTGTCATCACTAATTGAATATGAAATGTATTTACATTGAGGTAATGGACGATAATACAAGCTATTTTTTCAGACGATAGATGATGAACTGTTCACAATATTTTTTTTCGGTAGATAGAACGATGAAGTGTAGAAAAAATATTTTTCAGTAGACAGAACGATGAACTGTAGAAAATACCGTACATTTCCAGACGACAGAACGATGAACTGTAGAAAATACCGTACATTTCCAGACGACAGAACGATGAACTATAGAAAATACCGTACATTTCCAGACGACAGAACGATGAACTGTAGAAAATACCGTACATTTCCAGACGACAGAACGATGAACTGTAGAAAATACCGTACATTTCCAGACGACAGAACGATGAACTGTAGAAAATACCGTACATTTCCAGACGACAGAACGATGAACTATAGAAAATACCGTACATTTCCAGACGACAGAACGATGAACTATAGAAAATACTGTACATTTCCAGACGACATTTCCAGACGACAGAAACGAGGAACTATAGAAAATACCGTACATTTCCAGACGACAGAACGATGAACTATAGAAAATACCGTACATTTCCAGACGACATTTCCAGACGACAGAACGATGAACTATAGAAAATACCGTACATTTCCAGACGACAGAACGATGAACTGTAGAAAATACCGTACATTTCCAGACGACAGAACGATGAACTGTAGAAAATACCGTACATTTCCAGACGACAGAACGATGAACTATAGAAAATACCGTACATTTCCAGACGACAGAACGATGAACTGTAGAAAATACCGTACATTTCCAGACGACAGAACGATGAACTATAGAAAATACCTATAGAAAATACCGTACATTTCCAGACGACAGAACGATGAACTGTAGAAAATACCGTACATTTCCAGACGACAGAACGATGAACTATAGAAAATACCGTACATTTCCAGACGACAGAACGATGAACTATAGAAAATACTGTACATTTCCAGACGACATTTCCAGACGACAGAACGAGGAACTATAGAAAATACCGTACATTTCCAGACGACAGAACGATGAACTATAGAAAATACCGTACATTTCCAGACGACAGAACGATGAACTATAGAAAATACCGTACATTTCCAGACGACAGAACGATGAACTATAGAAAATACCGTACATTTCCAGACGACAGAACGATGAACTATAGAAAATACCGTACATTTCCAGACGACAGAACGATGAACTGTAGAAAATACCGTACATTTCCAGACGACAGAACGATGAACTGTAGAAAATACCGTACATGTCCAGACGACAGAACGATGAACTGTAGAAAATACCGTACATTTCCAGACGACAGAACGATGATCTTTAGAAAATACCGTACATTTCCAGACGACAGAACGATGAACTGTAGAAAATACCGTACATTTCCAGACGACAGAACGATGAACTGTAGAAAATACCGTACATTTCCAGACGACAGAACGATGAACTATAGAAAATACCGTACATTTCCAGACGACAGAACGATGAACTGTAGAAAATACCGTACATTTCCAGACGACAGAACGATGAACTATAGAAAATACCGTACATTTCCAGACGACAGAACGATGAACTATAGAAAATACCGTACATTTCCAGACGACAGAACGATGAACTATAGAAAATACCGTACATTTCCAGACGACAGAACGATGAACTGTAGAAAATACCGTACATTTCCAGACGACAGAACGATGATCTTTAGAAAATACCGTACATTTCCAGACGACAGAACGATGAACTATAGAAAATACCGTACATTTCCAGACGACAGAACGATGAACTATAGAAAATAAGCCTATTATCGTAAGATAGATCAGGGAACTGTAAAAAATATCATGTTTTTCCATAAGATAGAACGACGAACTGAAAAGATAATCCTTTTCTTTGTTCTTTTTTCAGATGAGAGAACGATGACAACTTCGTCAGAAAAGAAAACCAAGCGGTTTTACAACAGTTGTATGGCGGAAAGTAAACTTAATCGACTTCGGACACTGAGAGATTTCCGAGCCCTTGTTAAGAATATCACTGATGCAGCAAATGGAACTCTAGGGGTCCTTCTAGAATCCGTCCACAGTTTGAATGCATGGCCCTTATTTTCTGTCCGGGTCGGCACCGACGATCTAAAGCCGGACAAAAACGTAGTTAAGGTATAATTCTTTATTAATACAATGGTAATGCAATTGATGACACTAAAATGGCTGAAAGTTTTCATTGTTAACACAAACAACGATAACAAAAGCAACGTCACAAATGAGTCGCTGAGAGAGGATTTTGTTAATACAAATAAGTGCTATATAAACGTCACCAAGGTAGAGGACCTTTATGTTCAATACAAACAACGGCACAAAACTAAAATTTGCACTACATAATTTTAGATGAAATCTCTGATTTGTAAAGCAAATCACGTACGATACAAGAGAAAACATTTCATTTCCTTCCTGTCAATGTTGTTGAAACCATTTACTCTAATACCAGAATATTAAATATATGAGCGTTCAATATGACACGATACATAGTATGATTACTATTCTCTGTTGCTGATGGTTTGACAATTCAGTTGGACAAGTTCCAATCTTTCATGGTTACAGTTTTTTCCTTGTAATATAATTATATATTTTTACTGTTAGATCGACATAGGTGACCACAAATATCCTCTTCGTGTCAAGGAAGCGCCGATACCGTCCACAACGGCAGCTCCCACGATAAACAGCACCCTCGCCCCGGGGAGTAATAACGCCGGATACAGTACCATCAACACACAAAACACGGTTCACTACCTAAAATGGAATTCCACCGAGGTAAGTGATTATTAACAACTATGTTGATCTCATGTTTCTTCTTGGTTTGTATCATTCCTTTTGTTATATTGTCTCTTTGGTATTAAATGTTCTGTATTCATAGTTCCTAACGATGTTTTATTTTTCAAAAAGTGCATCTTACACATCAGATAACGGTTTAGTTTAATGTAAGTGAAGTTACAAGATCCTCGTGTCGTTGCTGTTGCTAACATAATGGGTGTCGTCGATGAAGCATAAAATGATTACGTTTCGGAATACCTGGTCTTATTCTCCTTGTGCTGTTTCAGGAATCTTCGGACAAATCTTTTATTTGTTCATATCTTGCCCTAGTTTTATGGAATTTGAGTTTGAATTATGATTATGTTGCCATGTTGGTATTTTCTTTATGTTCCCTGTAGGTGGAGAAGAACTATCTCCAGGAGACGGTCCGGATTCTTAAAGTAATTTGGAATATGACAGATTCGGACGCGTCCAGTATGGCAAAAGAATTACTTGAAATAGAAAAGGCATTTTCCAAGGTACTTATTTGATGTCTCCTATTCATTATAGTGGAATATATTCTAGCATGGATTCAGAATGTTTAATAACAGCTATTTAAGATGACAGATACCAAGACTTCCATACATAGTCGACTTACCGGTCTACCGCACAATTTAACAAAATAAAGTTTCTTGCAAATACGAGTTATGTTTATACGTAAAACAGGCCTGAAAGGGTCTGTCACGTGACCTGAAGTGTTTTTATTTACCCAATGTTGACTGATTTATATCCGGGATTAGTGACTTTTTTGTGTATTTGGTTCCACAGACCTACGAAGAGAGTTCCACTGATGGTAGTCAAGCTAAGCCTGTGTCGATGAAAATTGTCGACCTGGAAATAGCATGTAGTACGGTAAGGTTAAACTACTGGTATAATTAAGACAAAGTGTTTTTATTTCTCTATATCGAAAGGAGTGAAGATTTATATTATATGTTATCGTATATAGACGGTTTAAAACACATCTAGTAACGCTTTAATGCATCTAGTAACGTGGTAATACATATAGTAACGTGGTGATACATATAGTAACGTGGTAATACATATAGTAACGTGGTAATATAGTAACGTGGTAATACATATAGTAACGTGGTGATACATATAGTAACGTGGTGATACATTAGTAACGTGTTAATACATATAGTAATACATATAGTACATATAGTAACGTGGTGATACATATAGTAACGTGGTGATACATATAGTAACGTGGTAATATAGTAACGTGGTAATACATATATTAACGTGTAATACATATAGTAACGTGGTAATACATATAGTAACATGGTAATACAGATAGTAATGTGGTAATATAGTAACGTGGTGATACATATAGTAACGTGGTAATATAGTAACGTGGTAATACATATAGTAACGTGGTAATACATATAGTAACGTGGTGATACATATAGTTGCGTGGTAATACATATAGTAACGTGGTGATACATATAGTAACGTGGTAATACATATAGTAACGTGGTAATACATATAGTAACGTGGTGATACATATAGTAACATGGTAATAAAGTTTTACGTAATATGTACTGTTATATGCCTAGTGAAATATATATTTATTAATCAATTACCACTTCTCTTCATTCATTTTGTACCTCTGTATTGTATTGATATCTGCTTTTACAAACCATGTTTGTGAAAAAATTACATATTGACTTGTTGTAGTTCAGGTACCTGGCAGTGCTTTCACTTTCTCTCCGATTAATGTTTACAGATCACGTTGTGCTGTTGTATTGTATGATCCAATATCGTCTATTGTAATCAATCATTTCAGATTGAATGGCCTCTATACTTGACTGTGTTAGCCCATGATACTGCGTCCATCTCTAACACAGACGATGTGGTCCTACTACAGAAAGACACTCTCCTCAAAACATGTGCTTTAGTCAATACCTATAAAAAAGGCGCCAATCAATTTAAGTGAGTAGCTTTTTAAATAATTCGGTTAGTCACAAGGTTCAGAATATGTGCAATGTACTTGACATTCTCCTGAAATTATCAGACATGTCAAAAGTTCTTACTTTACTGAATTATGTGAATTACAGGGATTGTTCACTTCGTCTAGATTTTTACATATATTTTATCACTATGGATTTTCTTTAGTCGCAACAAAATGTATACCCTTAGTATCAACGACGTGTTTAAGAAGGACAAAACAGCAATATGATGCGGACTTGTTAATGATTTTACACACTACTGTACCTAACTCTAATGATACAGATACGTTTCACTTGTGTGTTGTACAATCTTCACAGTAAAGTCAATAAGAAGGAGATAATTAAGCAGACTATTCGTTTTTTATGTCAGTCATTTAAGATAGGTTGTACATGTAATTTTGAGGTGGTATTGCAAAAAGATTTTTAAAGTAGTTGACAAATGTTATCGAATCCTCTCAACACATCGCTGCACTACTTCTTTTAACTTCCAGATTACTGGAGAGGTACATTATGGTACACTTGGTAAGTCACCTCATGCCATATTTTGAAGCCGACACGTTTGAGCCAGACCTGGACTATGCTGTTGGTAAGTTAATCTAATAATTTTATAATTTGTTCGGTAAAAGTGCTGATGTCCAATTTCTGGCTTCACCATATCACTGCTGTTAGTGTCATCGTTATGTGATTGGTGTGTGATATCTGAAAACAATCCTCTGATTTGGCTTATTGGATAATAGCTTGTAAACGTAGCGTGTGTAACTTGAAGAAATACTCCACAGATTGAGTATCATTAACAAATGAATTTGTTATCCTAACATACAAAATACGCCTACTCTTCCGGAATACCTGGTCTTATTCCCCTTGTACATTTTCAGGAGTCTCCGTGTAAATCTCGTGTTCATTCGAGTTTGGATTATGATTGTATTGACGTGTTGGTATTTTTTTTCTTGCTGTTTTTATGCACAAGCAGAATAATAGTCCTAGAAAATTAATGACCAATCAAGGAGGGTATATCAGAATTAATTATCATGACAGATAGTCTGATGATATTTTGGCCTTGGATTTCTAACCTGAAAAACTTTGGTGTAATGCTGTATTTAATTATTTTTTAAGAACTGGAGATAGACGGTGAACACTGGCGACGTTGTGTCCATTACACGAACAAAGCTTTAGGATTCGTAACTGGCGGACTCTACGTCAATGGTCTAAGAAAGCATGCCTCGGTCAATAAGGTACGTCAACTTTAGGAAACCTTTCGCTTCCAAGTGAAAATTACTATTCTTTTTTAAATCTTGCCTCCATCAAAATACGCTATTAGTAAATGCAAACAAGGTTTGATTTAGTTAGGAAGGTACGTTATTGAATGACATTGTCTACAAAGTATACACTCTGTGCCTATTGACTTGATTCATTGTTTAGGTATACTTGTCTTATCTAAACCTGTATTAAGTGGGGCCATTCACTTGTGTTTCTTTCGTACAAACTTAGCGCGCAGTGGCGTTTACAGGAATAATGTTTTCTATTGTTTCAGTACTTCATTTTAACTCCTGCAGGTATAACTTATTCATTGTGTCCTTCTTTCTTAATTTAGAGTTATAATGTATGATATACATAGAATTTTGTTATTTATCTTCTTGACAAAGGAAACGTGGAAACTCACATACTGAAGTAGATTCGATAAGAAAAGAAAGAAAGATATATCAGTTGATATGCAATAGTGCTGCTTATTATTATCATTTTTATATGCCAGTTATCATTGTGGTAATACGTTTATATGTTACAGATCAAGCAGATTGTACAGGATGTAAAACTCGCATTTAAAGGCTATCTACTACGAAAAATCTGGCTTGATCCATCCACCAAGAAAGAAGCGTCTCAGAAGGTAAAATCAACACCTCTGGCGGTGCTCGCAATAACAAATTGCAAGCCGCTCTCTTAGAATGATTTTCTGTTGCTAACGTAAATCTTGGCAGATGTTTTCATAATTGATTATTTGAAACACTTTTGCTATCAATGTAGATAATTATTACTCGGTTCGTGCTGTAGATAACAAACATTACTTAGATTTAGTATTTCGTGTTGGCGTTTCAGATTGTTTTCACATTCACTGTTACAGCAACATTTTCTCGTCGTGAATGCATGTATGGTTGAATATTTTTGTCGAGAAATTAGCAGTAACCGGTAGCAGACAAGCAGAAGAAATCAGGCTTAGAATGAAGTTTTTTATATCTAATATTGATTACATTTTGTATACAGG
Organism: Ylistrum balloti; assembly: GCF_031769215.1. NCBI lineage: Eukaryota > Metazoa > Mollusca > Bivalvia > Pectinida > Pectinidae > Ylistrum > Ylistrum balloti. Next base: position 253,334 of record NW_026782039.1, read on the forward strand.
CGTTCAATATTTAATATCTATAGACGCTGTATATGCTACCATTTTTTTGTTTTTCAGCTCGATGAAATACTTGAGAAGATCAGTTATCCGGAATATATACTACAATCCGATTTTCTTGACAAGTTTTATAAGGAGGTAAACGTTGATTTACATAATGTACATATTTTTTCGGAAACGTCTTGAAATGTCATTAATATTATATTGGAATTACGTAAAATATTCTATCTACTATATAGATGATGATGATGATGATTGATGATGATGATGATGATGATGATGATGATGATTCGTTCCTTGTCGTTTAGTTTGATATCGGAGATGATTGGTTTGTGAATGTACAAAGATGGCAGGCGTTCCAGGTGAAACAAATGATGACGCAGCTTAACAAGGTACCAGACCGCTCAAGGTAGGCACTTGTGTAATTCATTTATGACGAATTGTCTTGGTTGTCATCAAGCTATTTCAAACACATATGTGGAATTTAACAGTCAATATTTTACTATATCGCTTTAAGAATTGTTATATATCGTTCACAAACATGGATGAGCATATGGACAGCTCTATGTTGTAACTAAATTTCGCAGTCGGAACTCATCTTGATAATGACTTTACTAATGATAAAATTATTTTATTTCACAAATCCATTACTGTTCAGCGTTTTAAATACATCGTATAATCATATTTACTGTAGTTGGATCAATCCGCCTATCACCGTTGAGTCTGATTATTCACCTGTGAGAAATGACGTCATATTTCCGATTGCATTATTCCATCTTCCATTTTACACCGAGGCAGGTCCGCCGTGAGTAATCATTTTTAATTCACTCTGAAGCAGGACATTACAAATATATATTTGTAATAATGCATTTCACCTGTCATTCTTGTTCTCCATTAAAAAAGGTCATCCGCAAGTAATTTTTTGATATATCATTTTACATTCTACACTTGCAGTCTTTCCCACAAAACATTGACGCTTTGCATGACTTAGCCTAATTATCTGTAATGTTGGAATGACGGATACCAGATATTATTAGTTTTAATGTCGATTTAATTTATTTAACATTCTCAAATACAGGATTTGTTCATAATATATACTCAGCTTTTGCAGCTTTGCAGGAATTTTATTTTTATTTATCATTATTTTTGCAAAGTGCTGATGTTCTTCCTGAAAGATGTATATGTATATATAGCCATGACTGTAACGCAACATTGGTTTGCTCTTACAAATACGATAAAAGAAAAGTAATATATGAGTTAAAATATATTTGAAATATTGCATTTAATTTCGTTTTCTTTTTTTGGCTTTTAGAGCTTTCAATTTTGGTGCCATAGGATCGGTGATAGGCCACGAGATTACACATGCATTTGACATTAAAGGTAGGGTCACGTGATAACATGTGCGTTTGACCTGAAAGGCTGGGTCAAGTGATAACCAGGCGTCTGATATTAAATGAAGAATGACTTGGTAATTCATGCGTTTGTCATTAAAACGAGGGACAACTTAAGCAGAAGTTCACTTTCTTCTTATTCAACTTTGCAGTTTGCTTAAGTACACTCACGTTTTTGTGTATGGCTTCATAGCGTTAAGTGTAATTTGAGTTCACCCGAAGACAGTTTTGTATTTGTTCTGTTTAATACATGAAAGTAGGGCGAAGATCGACTACCACGCGCTCTAAAGTTTGATAACTGAAAGTAGGAGGATGATTGACTTACACGCGTTATCTCTGTTAAATGTTTGATAGAAGGAGGAAGAATAGATCGCAATCCTTCACTGTTTAATATCGGATAGAAGGACAAATGACTCACACGCGTACGAATAATTTGTTTTGTGGAATGAATCTGTCTTTTTTTCACATCCAAAATATTGATGTTCTTTTATGCGATTATCGCTCACCTAAATTTTGGTTTGAAGCATTCTTGGGTGTTGGTAAATTAAAGACGTATAAAACGGTGAGCCTCGGCTACCTAAAGAGTGAAGGGCTAAAAAGATTGACACACACGCGTACGAATTATTTGTTTTTGTTGTATGAATCTTGGCGTTTTTATCACATTCAAATCATAAATGAAGCATTATTGTTCTGTTTTGTCATATGTGAAGACACTTGAAAATAATTAAGTGAAGAAACATCAATTAAAAACTATGTAAAGATGTTCACTTTACCGGGGGGATTCATTTCATCATTTAGGGAGGGGTTTATTTCAACATAATAGTTAAGTGAATATTTCAGGAATCATTTGTCATATTTGAAATTATTCGTTAACTGTCTGAATAGCTGAATTAGGCGGATCCTGATCATATGGGTAAATTTTTCTGTCATAGCCTCATGATAACACGTATGCAGTTCTGAAGATAGATTGAATATATCATTTTCAGAGATAGATGATAATATGAATATCATCCAAGTTACACCAATATGTGCATCAGTGCGTGCCTAGATGTTAGCTGCGGTCTATTGCGTTACGCATGTTTGTTTCGATGGACATGTTTGTATGAATATATTATGCAATTTTACTGTTTTCTAAGCAAAGCAAACTTACCTCCTTTGTTCAATATACGTGCTGATCAGGACGAAAATATGACGGTAAGGGGCGTCTAAGGGAGTGGTGGAAACCTATGACAGCTGATAGATTCAAACTGACGACCAAATGTATGAAGACACAGTACGATTCGTACACCTATCAGGGATTCCAGGTAAAGTTTTCTGTCTTAGAAAGAATCATTCCAAAACCGAGGATTGGAAGGTTTAAAATCTTATTACCATAATTAAGAAAGTATAAGAAAATATATACGAGATCGCACTGCAACTTTAGCTATTTTGACCTTATCCTTGTCTACAATGTTGGGAATATTCTAATCAAAATAATGAAAAATAGAAATTTGAAATAACATGTATAGTTACATGTTTGTTAAACGTTTTAGGTGTAAAAAATAAATATATAGTGTCTATGCAATTGTGCAGATGTGCCTTATTTAACTCATGCATTCTTTTTTTCAACTTTTTGTAGTTGCTATGTTGTTTTGATTTTGTGTAATATTAGATTCCGAGAGACACCTCTTGTAAAAAGCACAAGTGCACACTAGTTAAGATTTTTATTTTTTCAGATTAACGGTGATAACACTTTGGACGAAAACATTGCGGACAATGGAGGACTGCGAGCTGCATTCATCGTGAGTATTAAATGATGGTGGTTTATTATTGTTGGTAACATTTCGTAAATGTGTAATATGACTGCAATATCTAAATATAAAGTTGTGCATTATACAAGCTTACGTGTTGGTTTAACAATAAGTTTGTGAATCACTTTTTTAGACGGCTATGTTGGTGTGATAACGCTATATATTGGAAACTTGAAACACTGTTATTGATTTCATTTAATCATATTTTATTTGTAAATATGCAAAAGGGATCACACTCAAGTTTAAAACAAATGCAATTCATTCTCTTTCGTGAAACATAATTGACGATATACCGTAAAACATTTAGATTTCGCAGGTACTTGTAATTGCATATTGAAAAAAACATGTTTTTATCATTTATTCAATCACTTGAATTGTGTTGAGTTGTCAAGATAAAATGAAAATGTACAACAGTAAATGTTGTATAGGTATTCACAGATTTTTTAATAAAAAGTAATTGGCTTAAAATCATGTTTGTTTTCATTTTTAAGTAGTGATGAAATTTCCAGATTTAGCAAATGTTTGAACCTCAACATCCGCTATACTGAAATATGAACGCATTATTTTAATGTTTATTTTATTCTTTGTTCAGGCTTATCAGCTGTGGGAGCGCCAACATGGTAAAGATCCCGAAGTGCCGGGATTGAACATGACCAATAGACAGCTGTTTTTCGTCAGTTATGCCCAGGTATGTAGGATTTGTTAGTACATATTCGCACAAAAACAAAAAAAAAACGATATTTAACATTAACAAATAACACAACAGAAGAAATGCAAGGTAAAGGATAATGCTTATTTACATGTTTTAAATGAGGTTAACATACTATGTAAGCACTTTTAACACTTTTTGACAAACTGCATGTCAAACTAAATTGAAAACAAATATTGCCTCGTTCCTCAAAATTAAATGAGAAATCTTCCTGACATGCTGAAAAATGAAAAAAAGCAGACAATCTTTAACCCTTTTTTCTCCGGGATAATCGGGGTTTGATTCTACTGAAAGCTATCATAAATTCACTGCCCTGCTTCATGTAGAATTGCTGTTGTGTTTCTTGGTAGAAAGAAAACAGTAATGCTATTTGTACATTATCTTGTAGTTATATGGTACCAGACAGACATTACGATCATGCAATATTGAAAATGGACTTAATCAAACCATATATAAATCTTGGTATTTTTCGGTTCATTAAACATTTTCTCATTACATTTCATAAATGTTACGCAATCAACTTTATATCTGACTAGATGTTCTGCTCTAAATGGAAGAAAGATGGCTTGATTGGACATCTGATTGACGATCCACACAGTCCTGGCCCAATAAGGTAAGTTATTAGTCCCCTACCAGTGAAACTGAGGGGAGTATAATTTTTCCTCTCCGCCTGTGGATCCGTTTGTCCGTCCATCTGTAAAAGTTTGTTAGCGCTCTTGTAGCTTATTTCTCATCAAATTTACATACACACTTGTTCAGTTTCAAATTATCTTGGACAAGTGCAGTTTTTTGGGTTGTTACTCCACCTCAAGGACACTATTACAATTTCAGGAAAAATTGGAAGTCATTACGGTGTCATAACTTGGGGCCGGTAGGAGTCTTGTAACGCTTCAGCGATAGTCAATATGCTTTTTTAGTTAGCTAACCGATTATAGACTAATTAAAGTTACTAGGATAAAAACATGTAATTAATTTGTCGGCGAATACAGCAGTAGTATTGTTCCATTATAGTGTCATTTTTCGACGAGCTTAATTACTGGTGTACAGAGAGTAAAACGCTTTTGAATTTTCATAACGAACGGGGCCAAGAGGGCTCAAATTGACTTCACTTTCAAGAATATTCTTCCCAAAACCTAGGTATTGTAGAATCAAATGCCCTTCATAGATGGAATAGTCTTATGGTGCATTAATTACCATAATGCGTCTCACATTTCTTCTTGGAAAGGAGGTTAACTTAACTGTAATTTTTATAGAAAAAATTATTTTTGTGAGCAAACGTTATTTATTTCCCGCTGGAAATAACTTTGTAAGAATTATTAGTATAGAATGATAGGTTTGATGGTATGCAGGTATTGACACTGACTTACTACCATCAATGTCAATTTCTTTTTCATGACACTTGAAAGCTACTTACCCTTTAACCATTATAAGCGAAATTGCTTATTTCAGGTGACCGTCAAGGCCTCTAGGCCTCTTGTTGAGCATATCGTTGTTATTTCCCACTGGATATAACTTATTAGTATTGGATGACAATTTTGATGGTATGCATGTTTGGCACTGGCTTACAATCACCCAGGTCACAACTTAATTTTCATAACTTTTGAATGTTACTTTAACTTTTATATTCAATATTGCTTATTTCAGGTGTCCGCCAAGGCAGCTTGGCCTCTTGTGTGGCAATATCTCGAAAACTTGAACAATCGCAACCAAACCCTTTACAGTAGTCTATGATATCGGTTGAGTTTTTACAGATTATGCCAAAGTAGCTCATACACTGATGTTTTGTATTCCAGGGTACGTGGCAGTGTTTCCAATACAGAGGCATTTGCTGAAGAGTTTAATTGTCCTTTTGTGGCTAACTATAATCCAACAACGAAATGCGAGGTGTGGTGACCTTAGTGTTCCGCTTCGTGAGATTTGACTCTGATGGAGGATCCTGAGTGTTACGTGACCTTAGCCTCGTCTCTGGATGTAATGTAAACAAATTTGTTATAGGATGTCACGTGGACAATAAGATACTAATTACGATGAAGTGGCCATATTGTGTCATCATGTGTCACGTGGCTGGACCTAAATGTCTCCTGTGGTTGTGTCCTGTACACTTGCGTTGCTGTTGACCGCCATACCTGAGGACACTTGCACACCAACTTTAGAAAATTTGATAAAGGCGTTCTATTAATGATTTCTCTTGATTTCTAAATTATATGGCAAAGATATTATCTTTGAATTTCATACTTATATTAACTGCATTTTATTGTTTATTTTTGGCAGACTTATCCAATCAGTATATTCACTATCGATATGAACATTTGAAATTAAAGGCAGAAAGGGTGTTTAGGTAATAATGATAAATCATTTGATTTATCTTTAAACAATTAAATTTAATTTCAATGGAATGTGATGATAGTTAAGCTAGCAATGCCGTAAACAACTTACCCTTGCCTATGTTTCCATTCTAGATACACTCTCTGCTTTGACAAATGTATGGTGTTCGTATTGTTTCATTTAGCACATACAAACTGTCAAAGTGAACAGTAATGAAAGTGGTTGTCGAATAGTTTCATATTGTGGCGTTAAATGCCATCATTCTACAATTACACTATGTGATGTACATTCCAAAACGTCGGTGCCTTATACTGTAGTACTATTCTTGTGTGCCGGATGTTGCTTTCTCACAACATGCTGTCGTTGTTGTATTCCTTGCAACAATGTATGAACATAGTAGCATATCTATGACTTCCATAACACTTTTCATATCTCACAAGTTTTTTTAGCTTATATAAGATGTTCATATTGTTGACGTGATATCGGCTTTTATATGCTTAGTTGAATTGTTTTATGTGATGTTTGTTTTAGTGTAATTTCCACATTTCAATACATCTGTCGCAAGTATTAAGCTTATATTGGACATCCAAATGTACCCTACTTTATGGTATTTGTTGTTATATTTTTACAGCATATAACGCATTTGATATCAAACACCCCCAGTACTAGTTTCACTGACACTCGAAATGGTATATGATATCAAATTTAAAACATAACTAAAGACAATAAATGCGCACATTCCAAATGTTATGCCAGATAAAGTATTAGAAACAGAACAACTTGTCTTTCGTTTGAAATCATGTCGTCTATGTTTGATGTCATATATTTCAATAATGTCGATATAACGAGGAGACAGATATGTGTTGAGTTTGTGCCAAAAGAAGGAAACACATTGAATTACAAAACATAATGGGAGAGACTTTTCCTTAATGATGTTACTAGCTTAGCTATAATTTCTACCTTTGTCTTTCTCTCATCATCGTGATCGGTAACACAACGAAAGCAACACTTGACAGTGTAGTTTCATAATACACAATCTACTGTGTAAACGGCTATATTAATTTCAATTTCGTTATGAAAATGAATAAAACTTGAAACAAAACCAAATTCAATTATGAGAACTTATAAAAAAAATAGTTTAATTTTTAGATGATTTCTAAATGGTTAGATACAACAGAGAGTGACTGTTAACGTATCGGGGCCTAGTATGATTGATTCTTTGTATGATGATAAATATTAGATATAACACACATATAGACGATACGGTGTTTAGTAGTATGGACTGCATGGTCAAATACGGCGTACAGTACTATATTTGCATAAAGATCAAACTTGTACTTTGACAATTCATCTACAGATAGTGTTGGATAAAATGAATCTCTTGTACTATACTCCACGCAAGTGGTCTTGAGATATCGATCGGTATCGACTGAACAGGACTTTTTTATTGTGTGTATATATATACATATTTTTACATCTTTTGCACGGTTTCATATAAGCACGTTTATTTATAAAATTAAATTGAATGACGAATATTTTCCTATGACTTGATGTGTTTCAATTACTGTTAACAGAAAGAGTGAGTGTGTTGTTTCATCATATTTAGCTACCAGTGAGATGATCTAACTCACTTTATATGCATCCTTCTTCCAGAATAGTTTTTACAGTACACTGTACAATGAGGATTTTACAAACGTTCCGCTATTACACTCAAGAAATCAGAACATTGTGAATAGCTTAAAAGCTCGATTAATGTTTCAAAGTTGTCTCAAATGGAAGGGAGATAATTTCTACGCAAAAAAAATGAAAGAAAAAAATGCGAGATCCATTTTTGTGGCAGATTTTACTGTAATATGTATATGACTTTTGTACAATCTTGTTCAGAACATGAAATATAGTCATGTAATGTTACAAAAAATGCTTGGAATGTCTTGCTGAACTGAAACATTTAATCATTTTTATACGATATAGATGTCTTTATAACTGGATTGCCGGACAAGGGATTATCCTTGATAATTTGATTTTGATTGAAAATCGCATTAGAGATGTTTTGCATAACTTTTGTTACTATTATTGTTTACTGAAATTCATAAATACAAATCACGTATGGCAATGATAGATACATGAAAATGGTTAATATCTTCCTGTCTCGATCAACAAGTAAACACCATTTCTTTTGTCTTTAAGCATATCATTCATAGATATATAACCTACACATGGTTAATTTGTGAAGGATATTGCAAGTGAAGTAACAAAGGTATATAGATTTTGATTTGTGAATATGTATTTCGAGCAAACGTAATTCTGTTCAAATTACAGTAGTTAACTGGTCCGATAAGCGATATAGAAATAAAAGCTTTGGTACATTTCCTTTAAATGAATATGTGTTGATTAACAAAGTAGATTGTATTTGTATGTCGAAGAATACTGCTAGATATACAGACTTAACATTCGTGAACAGTAGCGTATTACCCGAAATGACTCTGATGATCACAACACACTGCCACAGGATAATGTTGGTGCTTAATTATATTGTTTTAATGTGGTATTCATTACTATTTTTAAAAAATATATATTTACTGTAATGATCTTCACTCTTCACTGTTCATGTCACCAAATGACATGATATCTCAAAATTACAAAGATAGGATGAAATGATTTACGCCCCATTCTCCTTTTCTTGAAACATATTCCAATAGGGATTTGACGGAGAAATCTTGGTCATTTGTGTCTATATTCTGCTTTAGAATCAAATGATTCTGGCATTGACAGTAGTTTTTATCTTTTACAAGATTCTGCATCGTAGATTGTTGTCAATTGTTTTGACAGGAAGTTGTAACACATTGCAATCCTATTCTATTTTTTAAAAAAAGTAGGTATAGAGTTTGGGTAACTGATTACTTAATATGAAAACGTCTACCGCACGGATTATCGGTGGCTTCAAGATTGTACAAAAGGCACAGCAATGAATAGAACCTTTCAGTACAACTAAGAGAGCCAAACATAAAGATTGTTTTCCTTCAAATAAATAATAGGTTGATAATAGATATTTTGAAATCCTACCTGTACAAGAGAATAGATATAATACATGATTAATTTTTGATGTCCCAGTATCCGCAAAATATGTTTAACTAGTAATATGTACTCTCAACGTCGTTATTTTCGAGAGGTTGTAATTTTCGCTATTTTCGAGGAGAGAAGAGAGTCGTGAAAAGTAAATTCATTGAACAAAAACCTAACAGAGGAAGGCATAGCCATTTCTTGACTGCCGGAATTTAAATATCCGTGTTCCTTGAATCTTTTGGAGAAACAGCGAAAATTCGAACAATCGAATCATGTTGTTTTACATTAACGGAAATAGTGATTGTACAGCTACAATGAAGGTGTGTTACGTAAGAACGATTGATTGTCTCAAAGATTATCTAATGTGATATATTTCTTGGAAAAAATATTCCTGTCATTAGCAGTTCGCGAAAAGGATTGCAAAATGAATGAACAATTATTGTTATGAGCGTGAGTTGATGTGAGGTAGACCACGTACACAAGTGTATTTATTGTATCTACGCTATGATCAACTGAATAAAATTTCTAATTTTTTGTCGGTGTTCAGAAGTTTTGTATTCTCTTTCACAGCTGAAGTTGGCTGTTGATATCTCCCTTAGAACAATTTTGTGGATAAACAAAAATCATAGTTGTACATACTTATTGAATTCATTTCCCCACTTTGAGAAAACCCCGGAATAGTCTTTGTCAGAGGGAGATTTCTTCATCAAGGTGAAGTTGTTAAAAGTATAGACATCCTAATATTTTTTTCATAAAACGTGTTGAATATCCAAAATCATTCAATTAAAACGTTCGTGATTTTTTTTTAAATATTCATTTCAGTAAGGTCAAATTAAAAGAAAAATAGGGGATGAATGATTTGCTGATAAAAGTGCCTATATTAAGTAAACTAGTGACATAAATGCTCCAAATTAGAAGCTCATAGGGTCTTAAGTCGTTTTACTACGTTCGGAAGCAACATATTATTGTTTTTCTTTTCTGTTGAAATTTTCACCTAAAAAGGTAAACGAAGGATCCATGTCATTATAACAATGCTTAGAGCTGGTCCAGAATACCTGAAGATGTGTCGAGCCAGTTGTAGGAACTTTCAAAATATTCATTTGAATTGACACCAATTCAGTAAAAGTAGTCTTGATCCCATGTGGTTTGTTTTTCCACTTTTGTTTTCTTTTTTAATTAGCTACATTTGCAGATGTGAACATTCTTTTAAAATAGCTCACTGCCTTCTCAATATCACCAATTAAAGAAGTGGTGAAATCTGTACATGTTTGGGATTGGTATTTTATCTTAAAGGGATATTGTGTTACAGCTACATTTTTCCGGTCCAAGTTCTCCTCTGATATGATATCGTTGATGATTCTATAAACTATACGTCTTTCGATTATGCTCAGAAGAGTTATTAGTCTGCAAGGGTCTATTCTAGAGATTTGCTATATATCGACTCATTAGTATTCATTCTCTCATTCTGAAACAGGAGAAATATCTATACCCAACTCTAAATAAGAGTTGAACCGCCTGACAATTCCTATATAGTTTATCTCCCTTTTACCTACATGGATTGAAGTCGAATACTTAAATACACCTTTTTATATAAAAAAATCTCATTTTTAATATGTGCTTCGGTAAATGATTGTGTTTACCCTAAGTGAATGTTCACCAAAATTTTTTTCTAAATATTGAGTTGATATTTCAAGGTTTTCACCATCCTCCGTCAAATTTGATCTACTGCGGATTATCAAGCCATTAGATATCATTTTCTTCTATCTATTCTTTATTTGCACCAGGTTATTCCAGCACATTGTTCACACTGTCGAAGGACTAAGGTACAGATCTTTTGTACCAGGTTATTCCAGCACATTGTTCACACTGTCGAAGGACTAAGGTACAGATCTTTTGTATCAGGTTATTCCAGCACATTGTTCACACTGTCGAAGGACTAAGGCGCAGATTTTTTGTACCAGGTTATTCCAGCACATTGTTCAAACTGTCGAAGGACTAAGGTACAGATCTTTGTTCCAGGTTATTCCAGCACATTGTTCACACTGTCGAAGGACTAAGGTACAGATCTTTTGTACCAGGTTATTCCAGCACATTGTTCACACTGTCGAAGGACTAAGGCACAGATCTTTTGTACCAGGTTATTCCAGCACATTGTTCACACTGTCTAAGGACTAAGGTACAGATTTTTTGCTCTTTTATGGTTTGCTATTTTATTGTCACCCCGTCGTAAGGTACAATGAGATCTAATCATATTCTTAATTGTCAGCAACAAGATATCAAGAAAATGTATTTATCTATTTCGAAAGAAATATTTTCATAATTCTATTTCATTTACATGTACTGAAGTTTGAAAGTTTATAATGGTGGGGTTAACAGCAAACTAGCAACAATAATGGAGCCGCCGACAGCAATCAAAGGAACAATGTAGACAGAATCAATCGATAAAAGAAGTGACATGATAAAATAACAATAGAGAGATGTCGCTGAAAATCGGAGGGGGAACCGGCGATAACAAATAGCTAGAAATATAAAGACACTCACTAGAATTATAAAACCAACTGAACATACGAATGATCATGACCTAGCGGACTTGACCAGTTAAACAAAAGGCAGGAGACATTAAAAAAAGACGCAATATCGATGAATGATGATCATATAACACTTGACTTTATGTATCACATTTGGTAAAGGAGGTAGATGATTGTAACATTAGATTCATAATCTCTTGAAATTTCGTCTAAGTAAATGAGTAAATTGTAACAGTTGTGTCAGAATTACGCCATTTCTTTCATAGCGACAACTTTCTGACTTAACAAAACACCACGATCGTATAACAGGTGTGTATAATCCATTTTTAGGCACATGACTGTCCACTTCATCACCTGATGCTAACATTTCAGTCTGAAGATTCCTTATGGTTAAGAACAGTTCACAGATGACCCTTTCCGTACTCACTCGTACGCTGACCATTCGATTGGACATAGACCGTCTACTCTCGTACTCTTCCTCGTCATTCTGCATGAGTTTCAGGACGCCAACCATGGTTGTAAGAGTGGTGTAGTCTTGCTCTAGCCGCTGTAGTAACTACACAGAAATAATATGTCATTCAAACAAAATTGTCTGTCCTAACATGAAATCAGAATTTATACTATATATATACTTACTTCAATCATTCATATCGTACAGTAAGGAAAAACTAAGGTAAACAAAATTCAATCATTATTTCAACAACGTTACCTCGACTAAAGACAGAGTTACATGGAGATTCCCGAAAAGGTATAAGGTGGATAACACAAGCTGTACCGAAAGAGTGTCTTCTGCTCTATCTAAACCACACGCCAAGGACGTTTTGGTCAGTCCATGTCAGTAACGTCATGTTCCCATATAAGGACAAGATATATAAATACTGAACAAACCAGGCACAGGAAGGAGTTTAAAAAAACGTTTGGCTTCATATCCCAAAAAGAAACAGATTTTTCCTCAATAAGCCAAAAGCTTTAACATGTGTATCCTCGTAAAAGCCGTAATAGGTTAATGTTGCCATGTTCATCTCTGTCCTAATTTGTCAGTAACATTTACTTGACTAAACTTGATTAACGGAAAAACCTCCACTGGCTTTACGTAATCAACATTGAATGTGATTAATAGTATAATGAAGTACGTGTGATTGTTTATAGGATAACATGATGAATATCTCTATGCTTCTTATCGTAGATTTTTTACAAGATGTCAAGAAATTATTACAGATGTCAGTATAACATGCTTTTTATGGAATAAGTAACCTGTTAAACGTACCTGTGAGCTCCTTTTGATAGTAAGAGATTGTCGACCTTTGAACTCTAGTGGTCCAAGGCAAGGATGGAGGGATATGAATTCAGTAAGGTTTTTAAATGGCATATGGTCTAGTCCTCTCACACGAATCTGCAATAGATTTATTAACATTTTACCTATGCTGTTTTAATGAGCCTCCCGTGGAGTATGTTTGTAACCTTCCTGGTGTAAATTGTACAAAAAAACAAATTACAAATTACGAGCAAATACAATAGAGCCAAACAATGAATTAAAATGACTGTTTCTTCCTTTTAGAACGTGTTAGTGGTGCTAAGGGTCTAAGTTTGAAACGTATAGGGCGACCGAAGAAAGTCAAATATCATCGAAAGATATGTCAAAATTCAAATGAATATCTTAAACAAATATTTTGGTATCTTTCACTCGTGCTGTGTACTCGTGAAAGATACTAAAATATTAGACACTTGTAAAATATTATTGTTGTATTACTGAAGACACTATTAAATATCCTGTATTTATTATTCAGAACAGTTGCATTGTTTTACCGAACGTTTCCATTTTCTATGGCGAACTTCATTGAATGTTATCATCAATTGGCTTACGTATTTCTCTTTTAGTCTTTTCATCTGATGGTACATAGACTTGGTGCGTTTTTTCAGGCGCTTGAGACGGGATTTCAGCGAAGTATCATCCTCGTAACTACTCGTTTCCTCACTTGATTCCATACTGCTTATCAAGCTGACGTCGATTCCCAGACACATGTGTTTTGTCCCGGTCATAATGTTACGTTCTTCTGTGGAGCAAGTGTTTCCATGAGAGCTGACATGTGTCACCGCTATAGCAACTGAAACAGTTTACAAAATTTACAAGGATGGCTATCCTTTCGTCCAGTCGGAGACATGTAACATTTTCTTAATCTAATCTATGTAAGTTGCAATATTGAAATCTGTCAAACGATAAATAACTGGATGTTATGTTCGAATTTAGGAGAAAAATATAAAAATAAGTGATAACTTGTACAAAAAAGGTACCGACATATCAAGAGATTCTCAATTCAAACTCAAATGCAATGATGGCAAAATATGAAGGGTTAAATACCTAAATAGTTTCTTGGCAAGACTGGGTAAGGTCTCTTTCTTGTTTCCTTGTTAGCAACCCTACATATTTATATTCATGTAAATTAAGGACAATTGTGACTTTTACTAATTCTTTTTCACACTTTTAGTGCCAAGCCGTACTGATGAGCAAAACAGACGCAATTGAATCAGTTATTCGAAGTGTAAGTGTTACTAACCTAAGTGTATTAATCACTATTTGCATTCTTTGTGAATCTAGACCCAGTTTTCTTATTTCTAAATAAGCCTCGGTTCAATACACAATGCACTGTGCTTGCTCTCTCTTAATCTAGAGGCGGATGATTGACCTAGTTTCTGAGTAAGTCTCGCTTGAATGATAGTCTTGCTATATGTATTTATGTATGAGTGAACTATCTTGTTAAGCAATATTTTAGACTTAACTCGTATGATTGTGAAGTGAAGTTCAAAATTTTCATAGATTCTTTTAGCTGATCTAGATGTACCACCGAACTAGTTTTCATAAAACTGAATTCAGTCATGAAAATGCCTCGCTGAAGTCAAAGTACCAAAACACTTTCTTCTATTGTTACGCCGCAAAAACATAACAAAATCATATTCGACAGTTTCACAGAAAACAATACTTACACAATATTATCAAAACTACAAAGTCATATGGACACATTTTCAGTTTTCTTGTTTCTTTCTCTAAAAAATAATGTCTACACGATTGAAAGTGTTTGATTTGAAATCATATTTATAACATCTTACCGGAATTACATTGGTAAAGTTCCATTCTTCAGAATGATCTGGAACTCGGAACTTCCTCTTCCATGTTATGTCGAAAAAACGACAGAAACCAATGGAAGATTGGTATATCTGTATAACACGGTACAAAACGTGACGTGTGTACTTACCCTAGCATAACTAATGAAATTTCGGAAGATCGAAGTGTCCGACGACATGAGAAATTTCCGGTAATCTCTTCTGAATCATCAACTTTGAGAGAGGAGAATCATTATTCCATAAAACTGCGTGTTTATAGGCTATGAAAACACTGGAAACAGTCACAAGATCTGTACATATTGGATCTTTCAGGAGAACAGACACCCGGATGTATTAGAATATAAAAACGGATGTTAGTCATGAATAATTCATATTGTTAATAGATTTCAGTGTTAATGCTATCTTTAATACTTTTGATTCAATTTCACAATTATCAAAGCATAGAAATAATTGGCGTTTAAACTCTTTAGTTGTTTAATAGTGCGGGAACTTTATTAGCCTTTGAGCAATACAATTCTACTACAACAGGACAGCAATAGAAATATCAAATGTTTATTTTAATGTAACTGGATTCTGCTTGTTAAATAAAGGGTGATATGATAATTGTGTCCCTTTGACAAATTTTTCTATGCGGCATACAAAGTATGTCTCTCTATATTTGCATTCACCTATGTTAACTCTTTAGTGTCATCGTTATTTTTGTTGGGGATTCTATAATATGGAAAGGCCTTTCACAAATAAATCCTATTAATTTACATTTAACATTAAATTTTCAATTCTTAAAAGGAACATTAAAATCCCTCGGTGCTTTATGTGTCACTTATATGATGTTTCTGATAAAAACTAACAAATTCTACACCTGTGTGTGGCGGAACGTTTTATTGCGACAGAAATTTAAAACATCTACAGTTAATGGTCTTCTGCTTGTCAGAAGAGTCTTTGAATGATGATCATAATCTCTCAGTCTATTGGTGTATAATAAGGTCTGTGATATAGTCTTGTCTTTGGCAATATACGCCCCTCCAAATACACACATAATGCAATATTGTGTCGAATTGAATACAAATAAGAAAAACTGAAGATATAACTGCCTGAACAATATACAACTGAGAAAGCACGACTTTTGTTTCATTATGATAATATCTATCGAAAAACTAAGAGTTTAGTTAATACTTGAAGGTAGATTATGTCAAAAAAAAACCTAAAAGCAAAAACGAGATTGACAAAATCAACAGGCAAAACTACAAACACCCCCACCCACAACCACCCCCTTCAACCCCAAACCTTCCCCCCCCCCCCCCCCCCCCCCCCCCCCCCAAAAAAAAAAGAACAAAGCAAAAATATTGAAAAACAAAATTGACATAAAAAACAAAGCAAACAGAAAAAAATGGCTTAAAGCAAAACAAAAATAAAAACAAAAAACCAAGAAAACAAAAAAACAAAAACAAAAACAAACACAAAAACAAAAAAAAACAAACACAAAAACAAAAAAAAAACAAAAAACACAAACAAATAAAGTAAAGAAATAATAAATCAAGAAGATAATCCAATATATAGGTTAAGAATGAACCGTTTCAGGATGCTAAAGGTTTGACGGGTGTACAAAGTCATTGCTTAATGTCTTTTAATGAAGGAAATATAAGAACGCACAATTTTATTATTCTGTCAATCTAATGTGAATTAACACATCCTGAAAGTTTAGTTCAGGATTGTATCAACTGTGTGTCTAGTTTGACCTATCAGGAGACCTAAAAACACACATGTGTACTGGTAACACACTCGCCCTTTCACTTAGGCGTCCGGGGTTCGATTCCCTGAAAAGGTATGGGTTGACATGCCCGACCACGTGGTCTTTCTGGAAATCTGGATTTCTCCAAAAGTAAAATAAAATAAAAAAGGAAACTTTTGCGCTTTCATCCGATTAAAAAAGAGTGAGTAATACAAACTGGAATATCTAGTTTCGTAACTGTTGTGAAGAAATTTTAATTTAAAATCTGGTAATATTACAGTGGTAAAACCAGTTATCAAGAAAACTAAACTGATCTCATGTTTACAAATTTCCATGGAAGAATTTCTAGAAAAGTTCACTCTGTGTAGTTCTAAGAATAATTTGTTCAAATATCTTATTTACTGGAGTGTATGAAAGAATTCGAAAACGATTCAGGGTGTAACCCACCCAAGTATTTGTTGAATAGTAATTATAATCTATGTGAAGAGATTGTATAAGGTGTTGAAAGAGCATAAAAACAGTATTACAAACAGTATCATATCATTAGGAAGAGAAGTCTATACAATTCTTAATGGGAAGAATTTTAAATTGAATGTCACGTTATCAGATATTAAAAATATGTCACAGAGAAGTGTCAACAGTGTACACGTATACAATAGGCAGCGTAATTGTCGAATCAAGATCAATAGGTGCCGGGTGTAAACATAATGATGATCTGCTATTTAAAGGTACACTGTAAACGATTGTGAAATATAAATCAAAATCTAATCAACAGATGCTTTTCCTTCAGCAATAGATTTAAACAAGTAGTAAAGCAATTTCTTTTATCCCTGTCAAATTTACCTCAATTAGGCGAAGTTTTTCATGATAACAATAAACTTTATTTATTTTACAACAGTTGCGAAACATGTTTTTCCAACTTATATGAATCACTCTTGTTGGCTAGGATGGAAGCGCAGGAGAAGCCTTAGTTTGGGAGGAAACCGGAGTACCCAAGGGAAACTCACGTAGTCACAGGTGACCCCGTTCCTTTTCACATCCATTCCGGGAATCGAACCCCAGACGGATAGGTGAACGGCGAATGCGTCACGACTTCGCCACACGCCCAACCTCACCCTCAGTTTTTCGTTAATTAATAACCAGGATTATAACTAATTTTGACACCAAAACGTACATATTTTGAGAGGCTATAGACTAAGATGGTACAGAAGTCCATGAAAAATCAGCTATAGGAACTGACGAGTCACGACAACAGCCCAGGTTTCTGAGGAAATTCCTAAGATGTAACAAAGAACTCTGGAAAGTTAAACATTTCCTGTTGTTTGTATTACATCTAGCAAACAAAAACATACGATGGCGTTCAAAAAAGTTTATTTACACATCTAGATATGGATTATACAGAATTTTATTGTCTCCAATAAAATTACATTGCACTTTCAAAATGGAATTATCTTCAACGACTATGTCAATATAAAAAATGTCAGGACGCAGAAAAACAAGCAAATACTGTCATGTCAATAATCTTAATTCAAACTCAAATTCGATGAAAGTAAAACAAAATATTAAGAAAAGAAAAAAATACATTCGAGGAAATAAGTATCTTCTGCTTCAATAACACTACCTTTGTAAATCTTGGTCAGTCCAAGTAAATAATGCCACGTTCCCAAATGAGAACAAGATATGGCATTATTTGCGAGCATCGAACACGTCAAGATGAATATAGCTGTATATATTTTTCGATAAGATCCTTATGACGACTGTTGAACTTCAACATAAACTTCATCAATCTAAATTTTTCGAAACATGTGTTCAGCTGTCAGATGACGATATATTCGGCAGAAACCCTTGAATAACGATAAATTCAGGCTGGTATGAAAACAAAAACAAGACAACCAAGGGAGGGAACTGTTTTTACCGACAATCTGTTAGGAGATCTTTTCCCTGTTGTTACTTTTCCATTTCTGAAGAGCAGTAACTGACAAAATGATGGGGAAAGTTTCACGGTTGCCATAATGATGTCATTGGGAAGTCATGTTTCCCTATGCGATATAGAGTTGGACGTATACCTGTTGGCCTCGGTGTTGTCTATCGTGTTCTCATTTGGAAACGCAACATTACTTACTTGGATAGATCAAGATTTACATGGTGGGTGTCGTCGATGAAGCAGAAGACGCTTACTCTTTCTGAACACCTAGCTTTAGTCTCCTTGTACTTCTTAAGATAGCCCCGCGTAAATCTTTCTTTTGTGCATGAGTTGGGATTTTGATTCTGTTGACATATTGTCATTTTATTTGTTTTCATCAGGGTTGGCAAAAACTAATGATTCAATTTTGTCATATAGAATCTTTTTTTTTTTTTTAATGTTTATGTTTATGGCCATTTTGTGTATCTATAGTACTTCTCATAAATACAAAGTCTGGTCAGATAAGTTTACAGATGTGTCCAAGCTCTGACGAAGAAAACATCTCGAGCAGGAAATTATTTCATTTAAAATTACATACTATATCCCCTCTCATAAAAAAAATCATAGGTTTTTCTTTCTGAAAATCATGGATTTTTTTCTAATCTGCGTAAGGTGAGGTTTCGATCAACTACTTTCATTCATATAAAATATATAATCGATACGGTATACCAGTTCAGAATAACATGCAAAGAAAACAAATGCATTTGTAAGCATGTCTTCCGACATTTTTTAATACGTATTGCATAAAAATATATTCGATCAATTTAAGACTTTAAAAGAGTCCTTGATCAAGCCCACATGTCAATTTTAAACGTTTCTAAATATAAAGTATGAAAACCAAATCAATCGTTGAAGAAATTTTAATGCACCATATTTCAAATAATTAATTCTAAACATTGATATCGACATTAATTTTACATATTGTCATAAAATGTTGTATCTTCGACATTTGAATGTTTTTACCAATATTCATGGTATTTTTCTTCATTATATATCTATCTACATCATATTGAATATACTGAACATTTATTGGTTTGAACGCGTTGAAGACATCTTCGCGAGCCAAGGGTATTCAAATGCGATACTGTTTACCAGGAAGTTCTAAGACACGAAGAAGTTATTTTATTTGTTGATAGGTGTCTTCTTGTCCTAAGATTGTCACATTAATATGAATTCGTTTTTAATGAAACAAGGAACTGGGGAACAGTTCCTTATACTAAATTATACGAAATGTACCGTGATTTATAACGGATCAGGTGTTGACAATTCACACCAGGAAGTTTGATCTCCTTTAATACATGTTCAAAATGTTATATCAATAACCGTCAGAACTGAAACTTGCGTTAACGATATAACATTAGAACAATTGGTTCTGTCGTCCCTTATAGATTGGTTTAAAATTGTGTATTTTCTAAAAGGTTATACATCCCTTGTGGTTTGCCGACACATAATTGACAAAATGTTCTCCAAACACAGAATGGGAATATTATATTATATTATATTATATTATATTATATCAAACATATAAATCTAATGTAAATCATCCATTTTTATCAACAATTAAAATGTCGAATACGTCAAAAAAACTCACAATATGATAATAAATTTCTGTTTAAGACATTCGGTTTCCATGGATGTTGCTAGTGATGGGTTATATCGAAGATCTACTTTAATGAGAGTTATCCGAATCATTCAAACCTGATCCAAAAGATCGAATCACTTAAACCTGATCCAACAGATCGAATCACTTAAACCTGATCCAACAGATCGAATCACTTAAACCTGATCCAACAGATCGAATCACTTAAACCTGATCCAACAGATCGAATCACTTAAACCTGATCCAACAGATCGAATCACTTAAACCTGATCCAACAGATTGAATCACTTAAACCTGATCCAACAGATTGAATCACTTAAACCTGATCCAACAGATCGAATCATTCACACTTGATCCAAAAGACCGAATCACTCGAAATTTATTAGGACTAGTAGAAATAAATCGTTTCTCATTTTCACCTTTGGAGTTTATATCCAAGTGCTTTGTGAATGCTGAATGCACCACGAGATAAAAGACACGTTACTAAAGGGACGCTACTCTTATAGACAATACGTAAGATTATTGGTTAATACCAATTCAAAGTGTTGTATCGTTTTCTGATTTTAGTGGGTTTTTAACTTGGATGATAGTCAGATTTACTTCCTATATAGAAACACGAATGTTTGGCGACCCGTGAATATGTCGACATTCCCGCAATGATTTACATGATTTCAACAGGGTGATGCGTAAAATACATCGAGGGAAAGACATGCCATTTCTCTTCTAAGTTACGTATCAAAGTATTGGCAGTCGTAAATAAATATATCAACTCGTTAACGACCGCTAATGGCTTTGACACATACCGTAGTTAGAAGAAAACACTGAATGTGTGTGTGTGTGTGTGTGTGTGTGTGTGTGTGTGTGTGTGTGTGTGTGTGTGTGTGTGTGTGTGTGTGTGTGTGTGTGTGTGTGTGTGTGTGTGTGTGTGTGTGTGTGTGTGTGTGTGTGTGTGTGTGTGTGTGTGTGTGTGTGTGTGTGTGTGTGTGTGTGTGTGTGTGTGTGTGTGTGTGTGTGTGTGTGTGTGTGTGTGTGTGTGTGTGTGTGTGTGTGTGTGTGTGTGTGTGTGTGTGTGTGTGTGTGTGTGTGTGTGTGTGTGTGTGTGTGTGTGTGTGTGTGTGTGTGTGTGTGTGTGTGAGGGTGTGTGTGTGGGGGGGGGGTCAGAATGAATTACTTTTCTCTGATAAATTCTGACTTACCTGGATACACCCCAGACCAAATTTGATTATCCTACATGAACAAGTTTATCTGATTCTCTCAAGAAAATCACTACTAATACAAAGCAAAAACAAGATGGAACACAACTAAAACTATCCTATCGAAGCCCAATATGGCAACTGGTGGCCATCTCATTGGTCAATATGGCAAACAGGTGGCCATCTCATTGGTCAATATGGGAAACTGGTTGCCATCTCATTGGTCAATGTGGCGAACTGGTGGCCATCTCATTGGTAAATATGGCAAACTGGTGGCCATCTCATTGGTCAATGTGGCGAACTGGTGGCCATCTCATTGCTCAATATGGCAAACAGGTGGCTATCTCATTGGTAAATATGGCAAACTGGTGGCCATCTCATTGGTCAATATGGCAAACTGGTTGCCATCTCATTGCTCAATATGGCAAACAGGTGGCCATCTCATTGGTCAATATGGGAAACTGGTTGCCATCTCATTGCTCAATATGGCAAACAGGTGGCTATCTCATTGGTAAATATGGGAAACTGGTGGCCATCTCATTGGTCAATATGGCAAACTGGTGGCCATCTCATTGGTCAATATGACAAACTGGTGGTCATTTTGATCACATCAATCATAGGATCGATTCCAAATACAATGTTGGCCAAAACAAATTTGTATTAATGTGTCTAAATACATTGATATTAGCCCAAATTTGCATGAATGTAGTTGCTAGAGAAAAAAATACAAAAATATTCACTAAATCTGTACACCATAGTGTTATCTTCTGATGCACGAAGTCTGTACACCATTGTGTTATCTAATGATGCACGAAGTCTGTACACCATTGTGTTATCTTCTGATGCACTAAATCTTTACAATCACCATATCCTCGATACTCCAGGGGTTGCAATCACTACACCCTCGATACTCCAGGGGTTCCAATCTCTACACCTCGATACTCCAGGGGTTACAATCACTACACCTCGATACTCCAGGGGTTACAATCACTACACCTCGATACTCCAGGGGTTACAATCACTACACCTCGATACTCCAGGGGTTACAGTCACTACACCCTCGATACTCCAGGGGTGCCAATCGCTACATCCTCGATACTCCAGGGGTTACAGTCACTACACCCTCGATACTCCAGGGGTTCCAATCGCTACATCCTCGATACTCCAGGGGTTCCAATCGCTACATCCTCGATACTCCAGGGGTTCCAATCACTACACCTCGATACTCCAGGGGTTCCAATCGCTACACCTCGATACTCCATGGGTTGCAATCACTACACCTCGATACTCCAGGGGTTACAATCACTACATTCTCGAAACTCAAGGGGTTATGATCATTACATCCTCGATACTCCAGGGGTTACAATCACTACACCTCGATACTTCAGAGGTTACATTCACTCTCGCTCTCTGCACCTCTAGGACATGTCCTCGATACCCCAGGGGTTACTATCACTTTCGCTCTCTGCACCACTGGAACATGTCATGGTAAAATTGAAGGTTTTATGTGCGACACATAGTGTATGAGATAAGAAGTCTAGTTTGATCATTTGATGTACATCAACCGAATCTTAACGAATCTCGAGGTCGCATAACGGTATGTCGTAATCTTCACAGTAGCATATAGGTATATGATTGGTCAGGTTTTTTCTCTTGAAACCCTCTCTAGACCAATCAAATTATTTCGCTTATATCTTCAATATTTTAATTAAGTATTCTAGGGGTGTAGAGAGCAATATCTATTATCATAATATATCAATACAGTTGATACTAACAACAGCATCAAATACACATATGAGAAGGAAAGAAAGATGACGGTACTATGAAAGTATTGGTTTATCAGAAAAAGATGTACACTGACCAATACCTCCGATAACACCACCCCTCACACCAGACATTGGCCGTTGTGCGAACTTTGCTCAACAGATGTGATTGTCACAGAAGAACAATACAAGAAGAAATAACAAAATCATATGTATATAGAACCACAAAAATATGTGGACACCATGATCGGACAATATCGAAAGTTAACAATGAATTCCGTGAAAGCAAAGAAGAGACAAATCACCAAGGAAAAGAACAAAATGAAAGGACAGATAGTCTCCCCATACTTCAAAGAACTGTCAGAAACCATTCAAAGGACAGTCATGAAACCTTACAAGACTCTCCAAAATGTCCTCGTCAATCCTACGGATACAACACCCAAAGAGAACTTCTCAGAATACGTATGCAAAATCGGATGTAAGAACTGCGACGCATCGAATATTAGAGAAACGGACAGGAAGTTCAGAAAGACGCGGAATCTCAAGAAGGAAAAAAAACATAGTGAAACTTCCAAAATAGCAGACAGGCTTCAGGCGGATAGCTGGTGAAGGAGGTAATCATCATATTTGTCCCTAAAACATTTAATCTGAATTAGTAGTTTTGGGACAAACAGGTCTTAACTTCCAACAGTAACGCTTTCAGTAGCAGTATTTTGGAAAGCTGCAAAAATGATCGAGATTTTTATATCATAATCCAACAGTAACACGTTCAATATCAGTACCTTGAAAAACTACAATGATATCGAGAAATTAATATCATCATATTGGGCTGTCAATAAATAAATGCCGAGGATATTGGAGCTCCATCTAGATCCATTGCGCTCTACAAATCACTTCCTACATTATGAAGCGTTCCATATTTGCCACCTCGTACTAAATATCTATACACCTTACTCGGAGAGTCCGATTACGCATTCCTGATGACACAAGGTTTAGTTATTTTCTTAATACTGCGTATCTATTAACAGACGAGAATTGTGTTGGTGGAAAAATAGGTCAAGTTACATGTATGATAACTAGGATTTTTTTATCTATTTGGCTATATCTAATGTTCAATGTATTGCATTTCGTGTTCCATTCCCTGTGATCGTCATTATTGTCAGCTGACTAGACTGTCTTAAACAACGAAGGCATGTAACCAGAATCCGGAACATAGGGTTTATATGGATATTGTAACAAAGGCGAGTGAAATCGGAGACATGTAGACGTTTTCGTCAGCTATATGGTGCACAGCTGTAAACTAGGAGCTGTGTGATAGCAATGTTAAATATGTAGGAAAGTTGTCATGGAATTCTTATTTTGCAAAAGATCCATATTGTTATGATCAGAAGTGACGAACATGGATAAATATGACGTGTGCCAACCACAAATGTAAACGCGTATTGATGGTGTGTGCATCGTGTGACGATTTATATGTCTGTGAGACTTGTATAGAGCAAGATCATCGTGGTCACCATTTGAACACTTTACACACCACGGCAGATCAGCATATTGATAGGTTAAAGAAAGAGGAAAATAGGGTTACATCGAATATGCGTCAGCTGCAAGAAGATCTTCAGACCTGTATTGCGACACAAAAATATGAGAAGGAAGCGGCAGTGCGGTTTCAACAACAGCTCAACAGACAGCTGGACGAGAAACGCAAGGAAATTTTGGAAGAACATGACCGTAAGAAAAAACATTACGAGGATCAGATGAATAAACGACTTGAAGAACTGAAAACACGCGAAAGTCAACTTCGAGAAAACATTAAACTGGATAGAGAATTTTGTGACCAATTGACAAAATTGAAGAAAAAAAGGGATCCGTTGAAGACATTAGAACTTATTAAAAGGATATCTGTAACTAACGTGACAGAATTAGAATATCCAGGGGAGATAAATACTGCTTGTAAAACTCCAATCTCAAATGACCTGGTATTATATTCGTACAGAAATAATATTTCAAAGACAGAACGAGATTCACTAACAGAGCAAGCGGCCGAGGCTGAAGAAAACTATGGAAGTTATATGGATGACAGTATTCGTACTGAAATGTTGTTTGCAGAGATATCCGATTTAAAGAGACGTAGTGTCCATGAAGAAATCGACGACGGAAGTGAACGAACATCTATGTCGTTTGCAGAAGAAAATACACCTCATGAACGTGAAAACGTCGCTAAAAGCACTGATCAAGGTAATAAGGCTCTTATCCCAAAGGAAGAGAAGGCCGCTGACCTCTTTGAAACCACGTTAGCACTTTTTCGTTCTTTTAAAGTTGATTCGGGGCCGATTTTTGTTCATCCAGAAGTTGACTACAAGTGTTGGATGAAAACATCTAACAATCGGAAACAGTTGAAACTTTTTGATTGTAATGGCTTTTTGAAAAGCGCTGTACCTTTTGAGAACAATGTATCGGGCTTCACCATGTTACATGATGACCATCTGCTGGTGTGCAGTCCCCACGAAAAGTGCATCAAAGAAATAAAGCCACCAAAGTATCACGAGACTACGACGTTCAGCACGGCACCACTAAGACCAAATGTCATCCAGGTGGAAATCTGATTATTTCCCTTACCAATAAATCATACAACACCATTACCATAGGGAGGTCTTTGGTTATGAAATGCAGTACAATTGGGAGAGAGATAAGTCTGGCGGAGAAGGAAGAAAATGGCGATGACTTGTTCTGTGTCCCAGAGCAAGTTAGTGTAAACAGGAAAGGGAGTGCTGTAGCTGTAATTAATCACACTTCAAAATCTTGCAGTCATCTCGTACTGTTGGACGATCGGTTGGTACTCAATAGAAGGTATATGGACGGCGAGGTAATCCTTGCCTGTCAACAGATTAAACACGTACCGGATCGTTTTCGCATTTGTGATGTAAAATTTGATTTCAATGATAATATACTTATCTGTGAATACTTTGCAAGGCGTGTTCAGCTGCTGGATTCATCGTGTTGTCCACTGAAGGATCTAGTTCAGGGACAGGGAATACCCATATCGCTTGGAGTACACCCCAATGGAGACCTGTATGTAGGCTTCGACAACGGAATGCTACACGTGTACAGAAGGGCACCCAAAAAGGAGGAAAGCCTATTCTAGTATATCATAGGCAGAATTAGTAAAATGGTTTTGATTTTCAGATAACCATTCAAGTCAGCTTTATCGATGTTTTGATAAAGGATTCGATGTTTAAGTGTATTTAGATAGTTCGAGAACTGATGATCACGAATGAGATGTACAGAAATATAGACTTGAATGTATGTGATGTAACCTGCTTAGAATAATCAAGAAAATAAGTCCAACTCCATATTAAGATCAGAATGCGTCATATATACCATAACCTCCAAATACTCAAAAAGTCGCCTGTCTGAATATATGTGTTTTAAGTCTATGAAAGTATGACATATAGCGTCGAAATGGTGATGCAGGCAACAAGCAAATCTCAAATCAACAGAAAAGGGTACCATGAAGGTGAATAACATCACTGGAGAAGTGCACACGAGGCACTTGAAATAGCTAGGTGTAGTCTTTCGTTACAATTCCTAAGGCAAAATAAATCCTATCAATAAATTTGGTATTTAGTCATATTAAATGATCTGTAAAAATATTCAAAAATGGAGAGTTTGGGAGAGGAAAGAATAATGTTTAGACATATTACATACATGTACTTATTGAGACTATGACAATTGGATTCTATTTCACTCAGACCAATACGTAATGCATATATCATTGTTATGCACGGATTGTTACTCGTACGTGCATTCATAAATCTTTTTGTATAATATGATGGAGATTACAAAGACTTCAAACATTTTAATCTTAAATTTTTTTTTGTTTTGTTTTGTTTTGTTTTTGTTTTTTTTTTGTTTTGTTTTGTTTTGTTTTTGTTTTAATGTACTTATGTAAATAAGTTGTGATTTTCATAATAATTCTGTAATTACGGTGTTGTAGGCTCTGACTTTGGTAAACTACACATTGCTACAGTAAAAACAATCCACAGTACACAGCACACCATCTTAGTATATAAGTTTTATTATCCTAGTTTAGATGCCAGCTATGCTATGCTCTGGACACGATTTTTAACAAAGGGCAATAATATTCTTGGTATACTAATGATAATAATAACCATTAACAAAAACAAAATCTTTAAAAAATGCCATTAAATACTGTTTTTATTCTCTTTGTTTACAGAATAATGCTTCTATAAGTTGTCAAACAGAGGTCCCTTTAATAGTCAGAAATAACCTCTGAGGGAAGGAATACAACAAAATGTGGTATACAAAGTTCAAGGACAAACTTTTTTTCATAACACAAGGAATCTGTACATCAAACTACTTACAAACCTGCGCCTGTCATGAAAAGCACTTTGCACATGATACCATGTCTGTACAGAAAATTATGAACCCTTCCAGGAAAGCAAAACCAACAGGCAACATACTTTGTCACTTCTGAATTCTTTTAATTGATTGATTCTAAATGTACTAAAACAAGGCTCCAAGACCCGTGGCAGAGGCAAACGTGGTGATACTTTCTGCAGCTTGTTTGGTTTCCACGAGAAGCTTGCCTTCCCTTATCCAATCAGATGCCAGCTCTCGTGGCAGACCTTCAAGCTGATTCATGAATCGCACAGCCATTTCCATGTTTCCTTGCTTCAGCCAGAATTGTGCATGATCTACTATTTTAAATGTGTTTAAGTCTTTTGGATCAACGATAGCCGTCTCCGTTTTTAGATTCACATCCGAAAAGATAAAAAACGATTGGACGTAGGAAAGGAAGTAAGTGAACAATGAGCTTTTCGACTCTTTGATGAGAGCAACTCTCCGACACCTCTTCCTTACATCTCTAAACCTAGCTATGAGGTTATCCTCTGTCCAGACACCACGAGTCAATGCATCCTCAGGAATTGTGTTTATCACTGTGGCAACAAATGGGTGGTGACCTGATGCTTCCGCAATGGCCATGACCTTTTGATCAAGGGGCACGACTTTTTCTTCCCATGACTGCCCATCTTTGTTACCAACACGTATGAGACCATTGAGGGCTAGACATGCAAGCCACAACTTCTTGGCCTGTTGTGCAACTTTCCCCTTCTCAGCCTGGGCTGTAAGTATAACCATCACAGACTTACAGCAAGGTTTACACAGACAATGTAAACTTAACTTAATCAGCAATAGAATGCATATATGATATAAAATGACAGTTTAAGGCACATTTTATAATCTGCCACCATCCCAATCTAGTTTACATTTTAATTGGTCCTATAATGAACTTTCAAAACACTTTGTGACTGCAACCAATTTCAAATATTAGAGAAGATGGGTTGTGTATACAGTTTATAACCATCAAAGGTTTAAAGATTAGTAGTGTTGGCTCTTTCCATCATATCCATGGTTATATGCCATGCATTGCCGCTCATCAAAAACCTGCCACAGCTGCCTCACTGCCATTCATTCACTTCACCTCCAATTGCTTGCATGCCCTCACACATCAAACTGCTCACCTCCTTACCTGCCACAGCTGCCTCACTGCCATTCATTCTGTTCACCTCCAATTGCTTGCATGCCCTCACACATCATACTGCTCACCTCCTTACCTGCCACAGCTGCCTCACTGCCATTCATTCACTTCACCTCCAATTGCTTGCATGCCCTCACACATCAAACTGCTCACCTCCTTACCTGCCACAGCTCCCTCGCTTCCATTCATTCTGTTCACCTCCAATTGCTTGCATGCCCTCACACATCAAACTGCTCCCATTTTTAACTACCACAGCTGCCTCAATGCCATTCATTCTGTTCTCAAACTCCAAATTGCTTGCATGCCCTAACCCATCAATTTGCTCACAGCCTTACCTGCCACAGCTGCCTCAATGCCATTCAATCTGCCCTCAAATCCAGCAACCTGTGTTTTATAGCCCTCACACATCATACTGCTCACCTCCTTACCTGCCACCTAAATTCACTTCTTCTAAAATCTTGTCATCAAACTGCTCACCTCCTTACCTGAAGTTGTCCTTCAAACTTATTGCTTGCATGCCCTCACACACAGTTCAATCTCTTGGTCAATCAACTTCTTTTCTAAATTATCAACATGCGCTGCTGCCTGCATCGCCAGCATGTGTCGAAGTTCTTTTTCGTACTCTTCACGTGCCTCAGATGCCTGTCAAACAAAATAGATCACAAATTACATCCAAACAACCTTGTATCAAAGCCAATAAAACAGACTAGCCCCAGATCCTGTACATAACTTTACTAAACAACACTAGACTCACTGAGTGTTCGGTTTTTTTTTTTTAAAAGTGGTTTTGTTTCAGTATTCGATCAAAACTATATATAATTTGAGACAGATTTATTATTACTTACATCCTACAACACTGCTCTCTACTACTGTTAAAAGTGACAACTAACTGGATTTTGAATTTTATTCCTGTGCAATGCTTGTTATGAACAGTCATGCTGAAATACTGGCAAAACCAGTCAGTTTTCTTTGCATTTAAAACTAAATTACGGGGAAATACTTATGAGTAACTTCTTTCCTTTGGACAATACTTTTGCATGCCATTGATAGCAGCTTGCGAACAATATCTCAATCATGGGCACTTGTTAACCAGTTATTTCATGTTTTAAATGATTAACACATCCCATTCTTGAATCCTACGGAGTTGCTGCATTGATCACATGAGGTAATTCAGGTTATCACATCTGATGGCAGCTACCATAGCATTTTAATTGCCACTAATTTGATTTGAATGCCAACACTTGCATTACATGGTATCAAGATACATGAAGAATATTTAACAGCATGGTGTTATCAGTCTACAAGGCTGCTGAACTCTGGCAGCCAGACCAAATTTTTACAGCCTAGGACTGCCAGCTTACACTTAGTGTGTACAGTGTAAGAAAGCTTGTTGTAACTGATCCAGTTCTCAACAATATGAGTGTACAGTATTAGAAAGCCCAGTGTTATGGACTCACTTTTCTACATTATAAGTGTACAGTGTCGGCAATCTGCTGTTACTGACCTAGTTTTCTACATTACGAGTGGACAGTTTAAGAAAGAATGCTGTTACTGACCCAATTTTCCTTCTCCAAAGCATACTGTTCTTGCATCTTCTCCAAAGCGTTCCTAATTGTCAGGTTAGCTACTTGGTCATCTTCACGTTTCTGCTGTTCTAGAGCTGCTTCAAAACGTTGTTTCTCCATAGCGATCTGCTCTGCCAGCTGTAGTTGTAGCTGTTCTATCCTCCCATGGGCATGTCCAATAAGAACATTTAGGTCCTCTTCACTAAGGGTGTTACCTATAAGAAGACAACTTCAATCATTCACATGTTGTTCTTTTGGCAATACATAAATATAAAACAGTGCTGCTTTGTTTCACATAAGAAGACCATCCCTTGACTTTGAGTAAGAAGTCCTGTACTGGTTCCCTCAAATTATAGCATGATAAATACAGTACTGCCACACTGATTTCAAAACCCAATTAAACTTACATAAGGATAAACTAATTAACTAATGAAGCTATACACCTTGAATTATATGACAGAAACAAATTTACACAGGTATGGTAATAATCTAAGTAAGATTTTTACAACAACGTCCCAGTAAGGTTAAAAGTTATGACAGAACATGTAGATAGTTTCAAGTACATTATGATCTTAATACAATGTCAACTTATAACCCAACAA
This sequence comes from Ylistrum balloti, assembly GCF_031769215.1. Taxonomy (NCBI): domain Eukaryota; kingdom Metazoa; phylum Mollusca; class Bivalvia; order Pectinida; family Pectinidae; genus Ylistrum; species Ylistrum balloti. Next base: position 284,232 of record NW_026782039.1, read on the forward strand.
AATTATATCATTCATAACAGCTATGGATGTCATAACCAATATGCTACTACCTGTCGTCACAGATAGAGACAGATGTTGAACAGACACTGAAAACTTTGCCTCAAAAGTAATTAATCAATAATGATATTGAGATATCACTACATTATTATACCTTTGCCTGTTCCCAGTTTTTTATCCGGCATCAGGCTTTGAAGCTCTCTCTGAAACTGCATTTTCCCCTTCTCGATAAGTTCCGTAAATTGTTCTGTTGTTTTATACTCCGATTCACATTTCTGTATCTGAAAGCAGAATGGCATGTTGATGATATTAGAAATGGAATTGTTAAGCATGGATGTCCTTATCTAATGCTAGAATTGATCCTGGAGAAGTTAAAAAGGTCAACGTCAAATAAGTAATTGTAAAAAATGCCAAGTAACAGACCACCCTACGATCTAGTTTAAACTTCCTAGATACCACTATCTACATACTACTGAATGGCAGCCTAGGGAGCGAGTTGTTCAACAAACCAACTAACCCATTATCATTCCTACATCATTGAAGTTACCACCCCATACACCAGAAGGAAAGCATACCATATTCCCAAACCGTAAGAATAAGGAAAATGTATAGCAACCCAACACATTTTGAACAATATTTTTATCAGTTGTATTACTGATGATGGATTAGTGTATTAGTATAAGGATAGGCAGATTACAGCATAGATACAGCAATATAGGAATAACATAAAAGTATGTATATTAACACAGTAGCTATCTCATATATGGCATAGTCATTTACGGCAGGATGTCACTAGAGTAATTATTTATAGTAACAAATAGTAACTATTTATAGAAATGTTTTGCCTACAATTTTTATACTTTGTAATATAGCAATTGATGTAGATTCATCCTGATGAAGCTGGATAAGGGTGAAACATGTCGAAGATCATAATAAATTGAAGAAACATACTCTGAAGTTGTTGTGGTTGTAAATCTTGTATAAATTTAGAGTCAAGCCAAACAATGAAGTAAACTGCGCCTAACAGGTGGCTTGTTCTTCTAGGACTCATCAGTGATGGGCCTTAATTTTGAAGCCTTGGAGGCGACCTTGGAAAATCCAAAGTGATCAAAAGAAATATTAAAATCTAGATGGGGAGGTGCACTAGTCCCATTATTATATAAATTTTGTAAATTTCATAAATGTGATAATTTAAGAACAATGTAAATTACATGTGTATATTCCAAACTGTGCCACTATCTGAACGAATTAAAACATGGCATGCTGTTATGGGAACTAAGAAGTCCTACCGTTTCAATCATCTGCTCCATCTTACTAGTGAGGGTGTTGAGATGATCCTCAGCTTTTCCTACTGCTTTGCTGGCCTTCGCCTCACCACTCTCTTTCACTTCCTGGATGACAGAATTCAGTTTGTCCAGCTCTTCCCTTCAATAACAGGTTGAATGTGTTATTAACGGTCAAATGTATTATATCATCATGAGAAATGACTCATTTCTAAAGAGTTCCAGTTCCCACTTAAAAGATCCTTTTCCAGGCAGCTGGGGAGGACTATCTTACCAACATCATACATACTAATGAATTAAATGTCCACTTGAGGTAGAGCATCTCATAAACATAAAACATTTACTTCATAGATGAATTAAGCTGTACACAGTTTTACAATGTAGTTGAGAAGTTTACCTGGCTTTGTTGACAACCCCCTCAGATACACTGGCCATCTGTTTCCAAGCTTGGGAGGCCTCCACCACACTTTGCCAATGGCCATCCTTGTCCTCTATCTGAAGACACACAAACATTATAAGTAACTTCCATCATCAATTTTCAGTAAGTAATAGATGACTGATAAAATATAATTGTTCTCTTCATAGCATTTTTCTCATTTCAAAAGATTAATTGATCATGATAACTTAACCAAGCACATTTCTTCATTCTACAGCTCAGTTCTAGATGTTATATTGTGGTTCTATAGAACATTCTGTTAAACTCTAGTAATAAAAGACACATTCTGTATCCATGGTTACACCTGACAGTCAGTTTTTTAAAGAAATTATCTGATATAGACATTTTAGTGCACATCAAAGACTCATCAAAGTCTGAATAAAATGGTTATCAGAACATATTTTGTCAACTCAAAAGACTTTTTCCAATGTTTAAACTTTTCTCGGTTGACCAGAAATTATAAATGTACTTATTTTGTTGCATTTAAATTTTAGAGTAATTTTTAACAATGAGGAAAATCCTACATTCTCAAAAACTGCTATTAGCACAATCCTATGTAAGCATAACATCTTTAGCAACAACAGCACTTAAATAAGATCTGCACTGAAATATATACATTTAGAATAGGTGATCATTTTCAACATATACATCATCATTATTTTGTGCAATATTATTCTATCGATGAAAAGAGTGAAACAACATGCTGTTACATGACAAAGAAATCTACTTACAGGTGATTTATCATCCAGTGCCTTTTTTAGACTTTGTGTATGTGCCTTGATCTTCTCCAGCACCTGACTCTGTGTGTCTAAAGCCTCCATCACATATCTGTTGGCCTCTTCCACAGGACCATCTAGCTTCTTTATCAAAGCTGCTAATTTTGATAAAAATTCACACTAAGAATTATGTAGGTGTTTTGATTTTTGCCTTTAAACATGGTTTTGTTATAGAGTACCAGTCCTTGAAAAAGATTAGAAAATCCAAAGCAAATAACATTAACAGTTTCTATTTGTTTTTTACTTTTCACTTGATTATTGAAATTTACCAGCGATAGTCTTACTATCCATTTGATTTTTGATTTTTATCACATTCTACATCTTTACCAATCACAAATAAGTTTCATGGTTATATCTAATTTTTTATTATAACAAAGGGATGTAATGAACTATATATTATTCATAGATGATGTCAAATTGTAACTAATTTGAAATTGATAAGATATAAGTCAATTAAATTATTCAAATTTGTGTTCAGTTAGACATATGTCACATGTTTCAACATAATGTATCTGCCGGAATTAATTTATCACTGACATCTACTGTGAACAATTATGTATTGACTAGTGGCCAGAGGTATTCTGTCGTTACTGATCTACTACACATGCTCATGTATTAATTTGTTCCCTGGTTATATAAGTCATTACCCGAGGCCTTTCTGAAGGTCAGTGTAACTTTATCTGGTTGTAAACAGCAAAATCTATTGTAATTTATGTGGAAGACCATGTCACTAACTCATATATTATTCAATCCTTGTTAACCTGTTAGCTAATGTGTAATATTACTTTATCAGTTTATTAACAATTTTAGTATAAATATGACCACATTTCAAGCAAGAATGAATCGGTTCCTGAAGGCATGTGAGTGTTCCATCTCTAAATAGCCTACATCTCAATAAACCTACAACACCCGAACAGTGTTTGGACTTCTTCATCTCCACTCATCACCACACAAAAAAAAATTCATTTTATTAAGTGTGATTGTTAGAGGGTTAATTTCTGTCTTATACTTCAGTGTGATTGTTAGGAAGTTAATTTCTGTCTTATACTTAAGTGTGATTGTTAGGAAGTTAATTTCTGTCTTATACTTAAGTGTGATTGTTAGGAAGTTAATTTCTGTCTTATACTTAAGTGTGATTGTTAGAGGGTTAATTTCTGTCTTATACTTCAGTGTGATTGTTAGAGGGTTAATTTCTGTCTTATAATTCAGTGTGATTATTAGGAAGTTAATTTCTGTCTTATACTTAAGTGTGATTGTTAGGAAGTCAATTTCTGTCTAATACTTAAGTGTGATTGTTAGGAAGTTAATTTCTGTCTTATACTTAAATGTGATTGTTAGGAAGTTTAAAATTAATTTCTGTCTTATACTTAAGTGTGATTGTTAGGAAGTCAATTTCTGTCTTATACTTAAGTGTGATTGTTAGGAAGTTAATTTCTGTCTTATACTTAAATGTGATTGTTAGGAAGTCAATTTCTGTCTTATACTTAAGTGTGATTGTTAGGAAGTTTCAGCCAATGACTCAATAAGACATTAGAAAGATAGTAGTTAGACTAAATGGGGACAATATCCTGTGGCAAAGCTTTCAACATCTCTTAATGACAATTTCCTGTCAACTGTCGGATTTAAAAACGCCAGAGACACAAGACGTCGATAATTAATCATTTTGTGGCAAAGTCTACATGTAATACACTTTCTGACCAAACAGTTGTGAAATTTTGTTTATTCTATACAATTTGCTTATCTTACACAATAAAGACACAATGTTTTGGAATTTTGTGTCAATTTTGTGTGAAAATCAAGGAGAGTTCAATAAAATAGGGAGAGTTGACATAGTTACCATGTACTGACAAGCTGCACACCCATTTTTCTGAATTCATGTGGACCTTTTATAATGCTTCATCAACAAGTTCACTTACTAAAATATGCTTTTTTAAAAGAGCAAACATGACATCACCACAGAGGATGAGATTGGTGATAAGTCATCCTTAGCTGCTAAATGAACAATAACTTTGTAAAAAGAATAGAAAATACCTGTGATGCCTGCTGCCTTTTCCGCTAGTTTCTTTTCTTCTTCAAGTCTCGTTCTTTCTCTTTCTCTTTCTTCGGTTTGTTGCTTGGCTTCTCGCAACTGTTCTTGTTCTAACTTCAACAACTGTTCTTCCAACTTCTTTCTCTCTTTCTCTTCTTTTTCCTGTTTCTTTTTTGCAGCTAGTTCAATATCAGCCGAGCTTTTCTTTTCTGTGACTGTGATTTCTGTTTATTTTGAAAATAACCAAATAATTGCTCGTCTACATGGGTTTCCTTAAACACTGCAGATGACATAATCAAGAAAAAGACATCCACATTTACAGATCTTTTTTCCTTTTTTGTAAGGCAACATATCAAGATTCACCAGTTGATTTATAATAAATGGTTGCAGAAAAAAAATGATAAAAAAACACAATTCTAACTGAAATTGCATTTCTCACTTTAATCCAGATCTATGCAAAATTGGTCAGATCTGACTAGTCTGTAATGAACACATTTCATACAACATCAAAACTTGGTTAGGGATGATTTATGTAAGTTTATATCATTATTATGACACAGTTAAACTTATTAAAGTGTAAGAAAAGACACATTAACATGACAAAAAGACAGTAATTAATGTCTGTCCTTTATGGACAGTGTTAAAATAGACACATTAACTAGACAAAAAGACAGTAATTAATGTCTGTCCTTTATGGAAAGTGTTAAAATAGACACATTAACTAGACAAAAAGACAGTAATTAATGTCTGTCCTTTATGGAAAGTGTTAAAATAGACACATTAACTAGACAAAAAGACAGTAATTAAAGTCTGTCCTTTATGGAAAGTGTTAAAATAGACACATTAACTAGACAAAAAGACAGTAATTAATATCTGTCCTTTATGGACAGTGTTAAAATAGACACATTAACCAGAAAGCATAATAGAAATTAATTACCTTCTTCAGAAAGCATACAAACTTGACACTAGATCAAATATCTATTACTGTCTATGATTTTTTAATTTTTTCACTAAAGCATGTGACCAATTATTCAAGTGAAGTGACTAGTACTTGAGAAAATATATTACCTGGTGCTGGTGTTTTTATTTCATTCTTTGGAGTCTTTCTAGTTACTTCATCCCCCTGGACTTTTGTTGTCATTTCATCCTTCTGGACCTTAATTCAAATAGATAACCATCACAATTAAACAAATTCAGACCAACAGATCACAGCAACAACACTGATCAATTATCTACATTGCATCAGATCAACAGTTGCAATTAGTAGTTAGCTCCCTTTGACTTAGAAAAGGCCATATTGGGACTGTGTGTCATCACAATGTCTGCACATCAGAGTAATATGTGTAAATTCTTTGTTTTCATGGAACCTCATAAGCCTGTAAGTAAATGCCCACAATTTTCTTTAACGTTAATGTGATTCACATTTTCTTCTGGGAAGTGTTCAATTCATCATGATTATTCGTATTTTAAGCATCAATCTAAAATATTTAACACCATCGCAATAAAATGTGTATTAAAGCTAGATCTTCCATATGTATACCAACAAGAGCTGAATACTTACTGGTTCCACAGGCTTTTTTTTTGTGATGGATGGTGGCCATATCTCCGCGACAGTTTCACTGTTTGAAATACAACTAATAAATAGTTTTGAATTTTTCTATGTTTAGAGACCCTTATTATTGATAAGTTGACTGAAAGTAAATGAGAAATAGACCTACATATTCCCTCTGATTAATGTCATTATTGATTCTACAACTACATACCCAGTTCCATATCTCCATCTTTAATAGTGTAAATGAGTAGAAACCAAATTTCGACAAATGAGAGACAGTGACAGAGAGATGGAATGAAAATCGATAAGACTTGTTTCAAGCTGTGCTTTCATATTGACCAATCCATCAGTTACCAAATTCTATCCTTTTCTTGTCAGAATATTACATGCCCTGTCCAATACTGGTGTTTACCTACCTTGGACTGGAGGTCAAGTTCAACTTTTCCTTGGCCCAATCTAAAATGGATGGGTCGTACCAGTAGACACCAGCTCCAGCCCCAGTCAACAAGACAATTCCGCCCAGTAAAGCAGGGACACGGCTAAAACAGAAAATTACGTCAAATGTATCAAAGAATAAAGCCAATCTAGATGATTGAACAGCTGTATCTATATTCTAATGTGTGAATGAAATCCTCTTTTGTATGGCCCTGGTGTGATGCCGATGTGTAATGTAGGAAAAATATAATACATAGCAATTATCAAAAAGATATGCCAGTCACACCCACCTCAGTAACTTCACTGTAACAGGAAATATTACTTTAAAGCTACGCAGGTATCTTTAAAGATGCTATTTCAGTATTCAAATGTAAGTCCAGGAACTTGTGACCTGACACTCAACCATAGTTCCATAGTATAAATTAGTAAATATTAGGTTTTATGAAGAACCCATATTATATATTAACACTGTTGCTTGTATCATTGTGGCAAATTTGACAGGAATTTAATTAACAATTTAACATTGCCCATATTTGGCAATACAATGGGCACAACTCTGAAAATATGGGGTCACATGAAGAACACCTCATATTTGTCAAATTCCTTCACTTCTTGTATGACCATATCAAATCTGAAAGGGGTTACTTTAACATACAAACAAAGAGTTCTTGCCTTTTCTATACAATGCCCATATTTGCTAATAAAAGGGGCATAAGTTTCCTAAAAATAATCACAAAATTCTCTAATGTGAACTTGTTTGAGCCACTTTGGAATGAAATTTTTGCAGCAAGTATCATTAACATCAGTCTATAGATAAATGTAAGAGAGCACTAGCAGTGAAAATATTTACTAGCTTTTAACGTTTTGTAGAACCATGACGTGAAAGATGAAAAATATGCATACATCAGCTGTCTTTGTACTGATTATAGCTATAGGCTATCACTGACTTTGTAATCACTTCACTTGGCATATAGCATATATATAGATATAGCATCACTTGAAAATACATCATATATACTTGAAACATTTTCATTTTATACACCTAATTAGATAGTCTTGTCCTATACATCTCATGTCATAGGTACAGGACTTCCATAAGTAGTTCACTACCAAATCAATATATATTACAGTATTGAATGACTATGAGTATGTGGTAATGTTTACCTCGATTTTGATGTTGGTGGTTGTGGTGGGGGGACATTAGCCTTTGGTTTTTGACTAGCACTGGGCGTCCCTTTGCCTGGAGCTGATGGCTTGGTGGCCAGTCTGCGTCCACCAGGCCTTAATCCAACACACTGTCAATTAAAATCAAATATGAAGACATGCTACATGTTTTTTTTTTTTGCAGAGGCTGTTTGATCTATTGTACACTTCAGTACAAAACATGTCACAAACAATTTTAGAAACACACTACATGTTGTTGACCACTGAACAACTATCACCCAATAATACCCAGAGATACATTTTATACTCCTTTTGCCTAATGGTCTATACATATTTTTCTTTGTAAAGTAATATATAGAGACAGATCCTCATTATCTATTCATTAACATAACAAATTTTCAGGTCATTTTTTGAAAATGTTTGCCAATACACAAGCAGATGTGTTTTTTGGGGGAGGGCTAAATTGGGTTCTTTGTTGTGATTTCCAATGTGACGATAAAAGAGCAAATGAAACATGTGATTTATCAACAGTCAATTAACAATGTTTGTGTGACAGAAGTAATAACATTTCAATCAACACATTTTTGTAATATATATCTTATAATGTCATATAATTTGAATGGGTTCAACAATATTTATACACTTTTGTTTGGATTGACTAAAGGTTTACCGTACATGTACATTGTTGTACATATAGTGCTTAAAGTCTAATTACAAATCAGTTATAAGTTAGTCTTTCATTCTCCACTATAAGAATGTACATTAGCATTGTAAATAGTGCAAGGTGTGCTGTGAGAGTATGAATTGTCCATATTGTACACATGTTGTAACTGATAAGTCAAAAGACCGAAAGCAATAAAAGAAATAATTGAAACTTGCTACTTCAACCTCACAACTTATTCTTTAAGATACCATTAAGACAATGACTAACTCTAGTAAGAATAAACATATTATTCATAGAAATCCTGGGTTAATTCTAGACTTGGGCATTATTGTTTTCTCAGCCAAAAAATGGCAGGATAGTAAAAAAAAAAAACAAAGGGCTTCCAGAATTAATGCAGGGTGCAATGAAATTTTCAAAGTTAGGGCAGGGTTCCACACCTCTTTGGTCAATTTAAGTTGAAACACTGCCTTGAAATTACTAGGGATTTATGTCCATAGGTAAAAACTGCTTTTTTACTCATTCAAATTCACTATCTCCAGTCTGTCAACTGTATAACAACAGCCCTAGTTGCATCACTTGAGAAGATTTTAAGAGCATAGTTTTAAGGAATAGCTCTTTTAAGACCAGGCTTAAGGAATTAAGATCAGGGACTTCACATGGTTATCTCCCTTCCCATATGTGTTGCCTTTACCTTTAGATAGTCTAAGAACTGAAAGCAGAACATAATGGAGAGGAAATTTCAAAACCAGTAGAAACACTGAGTCAGTTTGGTACATAAAGATATAACTTGATTATCTGAAGTTTAAGTATCAGTTTTCAACTTACCGTATTTATTCCAATAAACGCCCTGGGGTGTGAAATTTTTCAGATGGGGCGATTAATAGAACACAAAATTTCATAATTTGTTGGTCATGATAAGCCATGGCTGCTACTTAAAAACATTGTTTAACAAACTAACAAATTACTCAGCAAAGAATGCATTTGAAAATTGCAGTAATTCCAACATCATCGCTTGTAGGCCTAGTTTGCATAACAAAATAAAAAAACACAGCGGTATATAAGCCAGTCTGTTTCTAAATAAATTCCACATACCTGATAACAATGTCTGGGACAAAACGAAATTACAACACTGCTTTCAAGCTTAAAGTAATCGCCTTCGCAGAGGAGAAGGGTAAACATGCCGCCGCAAAAGTGTTTCGTATTGACAGAAAACGAGTGCGGGACTGGTGTCAAAACAAAGAAAAATTTAAAAATCTTTCTAAAACATCTAAATGCTGTAAAGGAGGTGGGAGGCATGTCAGATATGAAGATATTGACAAAAATCTGATGAGATGGCTACAGGACAGACGGGACATGTAAGCTACAGCCAGCCAATGTGTCGTGGAATAAACCCTTCAAAAAAAACTTGGAGAGTTGTATGACGAATGGTGTTTCAGTGGCCCCATTGAGAAAACAAAAGCAGGGAATCGTAAAGCCCCATCTAAAGCTGTAATGTTGTCTTGGGTCAAGACAGTATGGAGTTTAGTGAAAAGGATGTCCAAGCTGCAGATGACGTTTTGCAAAATTTAATGGGTGATGTGAACGCGCCTTCTATTCCACAAATAGAACTGAGTGAAAGCGAGACGGGCGAAGTGAAAGTGAAGACAGTAGTTCGTACGGCAGTCCCGGCCGTTAGGCCTGCAGTATATTGAAATGAACCGTGGATTAAATTGATATTACTTGTGTACATGTCGTGACAGTGTAATTTTCTTGTGCCAAAATTCATTTGTTAATGTTCATGGATACCGGGAATTTAAAATTTATTAAAAGGTAAGCTTGGTAAGCTTTGTAACCTGACTCCTGAGTTGTTGAAATTTACTGAGAAAACAGATGGGGGGGGTTATTTTGTATAAAGTTAAGGCAGCAGGTAACCAACCAAAATGCAGAACTGTATATCCTATCTTATTCGTACGAAAGAAAGAAAAGTGAATTGTAATTGCTCCTCCAGTTCACAGGCCAGATCTTTGCATAGCTAAAGTAATTAAATCCATAATGGCATATACATGTATAATCTGTTCAAATGGAAATTATTCTTTAGATTAATTAAAAATACATTCTTGTATCACCGAATAGATTATTTTCATTAAAAGCAGCAAAACATTTGTTTCATACTATAACAATGTTTGCGGTATATTCATATAAGGGTGGCAACTCTAACAGAAAAACCCTCTGCCTCTGTGACACGAACTAGCGACCCCTAAGGTCTCTAGCCAGACGCTCTATCGTTCAACTAAAGGGAAAAAGTCCACTGAGACCAGTAAAGTGACCTGTACATGCAGTTTCTACAGTACTTAGGTACTAACTAATTGGTTCGTTTATGCCTTCTTTCAGCCGGTTCAGACATTAAACATAAATAACTAAGCAAATGCCGATCCATGTGTCTTGTTCCAGTGTTCAAGGACACGTCCAACAAATCCAATACTACCGATACAAGTTAGTTTTCATTGATAATCGATTTGAAAACAAGAAACCTACTCGTATGCCAGAATGCACGTGTGTTGTTGCTCTCCACATCTCAAAGATTCAGCAAGCTTTCACACTTCGCCGGCTAACTCATCGGTCACCTGCCGACCCAGGTCTCTTTCTTTTTGAGCGGATATTCCCTTGTTATTCTACTATCATATTATAAAACCGAATCAAGTCAATATTTCCGGACAAGGTGTAAATATCAAATGTTTAAGCTAAATTAAAGACCTTATTGCCTGCATTTCAAAATTATCTTGATAATATCTCTGTATTGTTTTAATTGACAGATTTATTGAAAATAGATTCAATCTTGGAGTTGTAAACAAAAGTATTTCCGGAAATATCATAGTATGTAAAGATACGATTTCGGCTTTACAATATCCTGCAATCATCCAAGATGGCTGCGCCCTTGAAACAGTGTTTGAACGGTAAGACATTTTTCACAGTAACACTATTTGTAAATTTACCGCTTTAATAAAGGAGAGTGAACATTTAAAAATAACTCATTACCTAACTCTGATTTTACTTTAAAATCCATACAATTTTCGTAAATTTGACCATTTATTATGAAACAGGAGTGAGCCATCTCGCGACAATATTTGGTCATCTAGCAGTGAAGCCACGGCAGATGGCACCAATCAACAGGGCAGTTACATACTGTGTGAACCGGAAACAGTTCAGTGTCCTAACCACTGTTAGAGCCACATTAAATCAACACGCCATAAAACAAACACAACAACCGACGTCTTATAACGGGTAATGTTTCACTGTCTACATAGTAATTAGTACATAATAAATTCATTTATAATCAAGAATTAGTTGCAATACAAGAAAATGAAAGTAACTCATTTAATATTTGTAAAGCAGTGCCTGTAAAGAAGGAAGCTTACCTGTAACAAAAAACATTTTCCATCGAAAGTATCCAGAAAATAAAACAACAACGAATTTCGGTTAACTAGTTAGTGTTACAAGAAATGGAAGACAATTTGACATGTTACAAAGAGTTATGCATTGCATAATTATTGTGATGTTGAAGTTTTGTTTGCTTGTGTATACCAGGTATGTTGTGATGTCATGATGTTGGTTGATGTCATACCAGGTATGTTGTGATGTCATGATGTTGGTTGATGTTATACGCTAGGTACTTGGAGGTATAAAGGAATTTCAATTCATGACAATTTCATTTGTGTCAAATCATCTTTATGATAAGTATTGAGTAATTATTAAAAAATAGTTAGTCAAACCATGATTATGTCATATACGTCCATGTCAAACAAATTCAGGAAAGTGAAAATGCTGTCACAGTATTTTTTATAACATTAGCTACAGGTGAAGTGCAGAGCGCCTCTGCTTCAAATCATTCTTTTCCGGATGCTCCATGCCTTTCACTTCCAGAAGAATTTTTCTCAGATGGATTGATTCCTGGGACCTCTCATCATAGAGCTGAATGAAACATTGTCTTTCTCGTTATTTGTATAGTGTTTTACTCTTAGTATGCTCCCAGAAAATTTCAGAGAACCATAAAGTTGCCACATGGTTCATCAATCATTTCTGTCCAGAGCATAATTTCATCTACAGTTAAGCATGGATCATAAAACTTTTGTATACATTGGTCATACTAAGAGTATGTGCATTGTTCCATCTCTAGGGCCTGCAACCCCTTAATTACAGAGTTATTGCCTTCTAAACAGAAAAAAGATGAATTGACAGGAACTGTTTCAGAAATGTTTCCGAAATTAATTGATTTCTGATATTTTATTGATAATAACAGTGGTTTAAGGCAACATTTTTTGTGCAACATACACTTATTGCTCTATGTAACTCTGGAAAGCGTGTGATAGGCCTCTCACATAATGTTCAGCATGTTAGCTACCAGATACTGTATGAGACTCAGGCTCAAATTAACTCAAATTAACAAGTCATTCAGTAGGTTTGTTAGAGTATGTTTATGACTCTCAAAAATATGATTTTATTTCTGAATTTGTAATGTCTATTTCACATGATTTTTAACTCTTCAGATTTGTTATTAGACTTCTGAAATTGCCAAATTTCAAGGGTCAACTGAAAACCCAGTTTTTCTGGCAACCCCATAGGACAGAACTGTATACCGGTACATATATAGAAACACATCTTCCAACATTGACAAGTAACACCTACCTATAACATGTATATGTTACCTAGAAATAACATAATAGTTATGCTTCACCAACTGTACTTAAACACTAAATTTCATGTAAAATTGTATAAGCATTGCCTTAACTAGGGTAGCTTATATTGTATACATCCACAGTAGCTTTACTTGTTATGATATAAAATGTAAATTTTTTTTCCTCCTAGGTCTTTGGCACAGGTGTGTTCCCCCTTCTTACAATCAGTACGTACCAAAACATCAGTTAGTCTAAGGAAGGGGAAGTCAAAGACCGTCACTTCTGTTGTAACACGTTTCAAGCGGATGGAATGGGGTGGCTGGATTCGAACAAAAGCTGGTAAAAACAAGAGAATGTGGTCAAAGACTCCACAGCGACGATATCGTCTACAGCAGCATGTCATCTGTAATGGCCAACAAAGTAAGCTACTGGACAAGATGGTCACTGGTTACTGGCGAAAGCATCGACACTACCCAGATGATCCCTATGCTCCTTATCACAAACGTACAAACTTTTTTAATGCTGACAAGAATGATTTACCTCCCTTCCTGCCGTAGTGCACACACAGAGACATCATACAGTGTACTCTCAAGCTGACTTTTGAAAATGAAGATTTGATCGTAAATTTTGCAGATGAAAAATGTTGGTTGTGTTATCACCATCATTAAACATCCTAATAAATGTTGCATGCATAATTTTTTTTATTCGTTTACTGTGTAGATAATTGATTCTTCAAGACTAAAATGCATGAAAAATTGACAGCAAAAAGAAATGAATATGTCACTGCATGATAATGGGAATGTATACAGAAATATAAGTGGAAGATCGATTGATAACAAAGTACAAGATGAACATAATTTTGTTTTTTTTTCACAAGTCAGTGAATTGACCTTTAGCTTTGTCCATCATATTTGAACTGGTTTAAGGTTTGTTAAAGATACCTGAAGCTTATGAATATTGCAGCTGCTACTAGAGGGATGACATGGGAGTCAGGTATGACAAGGGAGTCGGGTATGACATGGGAGCCGATTATGACAAGGGAGTCGGGTATGACATGGGAGTCGGGTATAACATGGGAGTCATGGTGAATTTTTTATTATTTATATTCTTTCAGAAATTGTAACCTTGACGTCTGACTGTTGTCTTCCTATTTAAGCACCAAATGATCTCAAAGATAATCATATGTAAAGCTTAATCACAGTCTGTCTTTAAATCGTTAATACAGCTCTTAGAGTGATGATGAGAAAGTGACCTAGCCTGTTCAGCTAAGGAGGGGAGACAGAAAAGAATGATATAACAATTTTTAAATGAAAAGAGAAAGACTGATAGAGAACTTAAAAAAAAACTTAACTATCATGATAGGAAAAAAAAAGAGTCTTATTATATCAATGGCACAGGTTGAAATTACTACATGTTTTATATGGGATGGAGAAGACAATTCCCTGAGTCAGTGGTCCAGACATCTTTTCACCACCAACATGTTTCACTATATTTTATCAACATAGATTTATGTACATGCTGTACAATATACAATTGCCAACTGTCTTATTACAATATTTGTTTCAGGGTTTTGTTTCTAAATTACCTCCCTTTAGTGTAAACAATATTTTTATTGCTGTTCAACAACATAACATATAGATGTTTTATATGTAGAATGGGGAAACAAGTTTAGAGCATTTATCTCTTTAGGATACAGATAATCTATGACACCATCTGGTATTTTATTTTATTAGAACTGTTTCTAATATCTCCAATAATTCTGAAAAATAATCCTTATGACCTGATAAACAGTATGACATATTTATTTTAATTTTATGTTATACTGGATGTTTATTCTATGTGATTTATGATATAACTTCCCAGGTACATCTGTCTGGTGTCTGTCCATCTCTCTGCTGTCTTTGTTTCCCTTTAAATTATTTGTCATTGAACAAGAGGTTTAGAATCATGGTACTTGGTCTGTATCATGAAGAAGAGAATATTAAATCAATAGCACTGACCAAGGTTATGGTTGTAACAATTTCAGAAAAACCAGTCTGGAAGCGCCGTATCAAGGCCATTGGGCCAAGCATGTGACAATCCTTTGAAACTTCTTTCAATATAACAAAGACGTCCGTGGTCATTGTTTGTTTATGACAGGATACTGACAAACTGCTGTCTATGTAGTCTTTTACAGGATACTGAAATTAGATGCTGTCTATGTAATCTTTATGACAGGATACTGACAAACTGACAACTGCTGTCTATGTAGTCTTTATGACAGGATACTGAAAACTGCTGTCTATGTATCTTGTGTGTATATAATATGTATCTTTATGACAGGATACTGAAAACTGCTGTCTATGTAATCTTTATGACAGGATACAATACTGCTGTCTATGTAGTCTTTATGACAGGATACTGACAAACTGCAGGATACTGACAAACTGCTATGTAGTCTTTATGTGACAAACTGCTGTCTATGTAATCTTTATGACAGGATACTGACAAACTGCTGTCTATGTAGTCTTTATGACAGGATACTGACAAACTGCTGTCTATGTAATCTTTATGACAGGATACTGACAAACTGCTGTCTATGTAGTCTTTATGACAGGATACTGACAAACTGCTGTCTATGTAATCTTTATGACAGGATACTGACAAACTGCTGTCTATGTAATCTTTATGACAGGATACTGACAAACTGCTGTCTATGTAATCTTTATGACAGGATACTGACAAACTGCTGTCTATGTAATCTTTATGACAGGATACTGACAAACTGCTGTCTATGTAATCTTTATGACAGGATACTGACAAACTGCTGTCTATGTAATCTTTATGACAGGATACTGACAAACTGCTGTCTATGTAATCTTTATGTAGTCAGGATTATGCTGTCTATGTAATCTTTATGACAGGATACTGACAAACTGCTGTCTATGTAATCTTTATGACAGGGATACTATGTAATCTTTATGACAGGATACTGAAATACTACTGTCTTATGTAATCTTTATGTCAGGATACTGACAAACTGCTGTCTATGTAGTCTTTATGACAGGATACTGACAAACTGCTGTCTATGTAATCTTTATGACAGGATACTGACAAACTGCTGTCTATGTAATCTTTATGACAGGATACTGAGATACTACTGTCTATGTAATCTTTATGTCAGGATACTGACAAACTGCTGTCTATGTAATCTTTATGCAAACTGTCTATGTAATCTGACTGCTGTCTATGTAATCTTTATGACAGGATACTGAGATACTACTGTCTATGTAGTCTTTATGACAGGATACTGAGATACAGCTGTCTATGTAATCTTTATGACAGGATACTGAGATACTACTGTCTATGTAATCTTTATGACAGGATACTGAGATACTACTGTCTATGTAATCTTTATGACAGGATACTGAGATACTGCTGTCTATGTAGTCTTTATGACAGGATACTGAGATACTGCTGTCTATGTAATCTTTATGACAGGATACTGACAAACTGCTGTCTATGTAGTCTTTATGTCAGGATACTGACAAACTGCTGTCTATGTAGTCTTTATGACAGGATACTGACAAACTGCTGTCTATGTAGTCTTTATGACAGGATACTGACAAACTGCTGTCTATGTAGTCTTTATGACAGGATACTGAGATACTACTGTCTATGTAGTCTTTATGACAGGATACTGACAAACTGCTGTCTATGTAGTCTTTATGACAGGATACTGACAAACTGCTGTCTATGTAATCTTTATGACAGGATACTGACAAACTGCTGTCTATGTAATCTTTATGACAGGATACTGACAAACTGCTGTCTATGTAATCTTTATGACAGGATACTGACAAACTGCTGTCTATGTAATCTTTATGACAGGATACTGACAAACTGCTGTCTATGTAATCTTTATGACAGGATACTGAGATACTGCTGTCTATGTAATCTTTATGACAGGATACTGAAATACTACTGTCTTATGTAATCTTTATGTCAGGATACTGACAAACTGCTGTCTATGTAATCTTTATGACAGGATACTGAAATACTACTGTCTATGTAATCTTTATGACAGGATACTGACAAACTGCTGCTATGTAGTCTTTATGGCAGGATACAGACAACTGCTGTCTATGTAATCTTTATGACAGGATACTGACAAACTGCTGTCTATGTAATCTTTATGACAGGATACTGACAAACTGCTGTCTATGTAGTCTTTATGACAGGATACTGACAAACTGCTGTCTATGTAATCTTGATGGAAGGATACTGAGATACTACTGTCTATGTAATCTTTATGACAGGATACTGACAAACTGCTGTCAAACTGCTGTCTATGTAATCTTTATGACAGGATACTGACAAACTGCTGTCTATGTAATCTTTATGACAGGATACTGACAAACTGCTGTCTATGTAATCTTTATGACAGGATACTGACAAACTGCTGTCTATGTAATCTTTATGACAGGATACTATGTAATCTTTATGACAGGATACTGAGATACTGCTGTCTATGTAATCTTGATGACAGGATACTGACAAACTGCTGTCTATGTAATCTTTATGTCAGGATACTGACAAACTGCTGTCTATGTAATCTTTATGTCAGGATACTGACAAACTGCTGTCTATGTAATCTTTATGACAGGATACTGACAAACTGCTGTCTATGTAGATAATCTTTATGACAGGATACTGACAAACTGCTGTCTATGTAATCTTTATGACAGGATACTGAGATACTGCTGTCTATGTAATCTTTATGACAGGATACTGACAAACTGCTGTCTATGTAATCTTTATGACAGGATACTGACAAACTGCTGTCTATGTAATCTTTATGACAGGATACTGACAACTGTCTATGTATCTTTATGACAAACTGGATAGTCTGACAGGATACAAACTGCTGTCTATGTAATCTTTATGACAGGATACTGACAAACTGCTGTCTATGTAATCTTTATGACAGGATACTGACAAACTGCTGTCTATGTAATCTTTATGACAGGATACTGACAAACTGCTGTCTATGTAATCTTTATGACAGGATACTGACAAACTGCTGTCTATATGTCTTTATGACAGGATGACAGGATACTGACAAACTGTCTGTGACAAACTGCTGTCTATGTATCTTTATGACAGGATAATCTTTATGACAGGATACTGACAAACTGCTGTCTATGTAATCTTTATGACAGGATACTGACAAACTGCTGTCTATGTAATCTTTATGACAGGATACTGACAAACTGCTGTCTATGTAGTCTTTATGACAGGATACTGACAAACTGCTGTCTATGTAGTCTTTATGACAGGATACTGACAAACTGCTGTCTATGTAATCTTTATGACAGGATACTGAAACTGCTGTCTATGTAATCTTTATGACAGGATACTGACAAACTGCTGTCTATGTAATCTTTATGACAGGATACTGACAAACTGCTGTCTATGTAGTCTTTATGACAGGATACTGACAAACTGCTGTCTATGTAATCTTTATGACAGGATACTGACAAACTGCTGTCTATGTAATCTTTATGACAGGATACTGACAAACTGCTGTCTATGTAATCTTTATGACAGGATACTGACAAAATGCTGTCTATGTAATCTTTATGACAGGATACTGACAAACTGCTGTCTATGTAGTCTTTATGACAGGATACTGAGATACTACTGTCTATGTAATCTTTATGACAGGATACTGACAAACTGCTGTCTATGTAATCTTTATGACAGGATACTGACAAACTGCTGTCTATGTAATCTTTATGACAGGATACTGACAAACTGCTGTCTATGTAGTCTTTATGACAGGATACTGACAAACTGCTGTCTATGTAATCTTTATGACAGGATACTGAGATACAGCTGTCTATGTAACCTTTATGACAGGATACTGAGATACTACTGTCTATGTAATCTTTATGACAGGATACTGACAAACTGCTGTCTATGTAATCTTTATGACAGGATACTGACAAACTGCTGTCTATGTAATCTTTATGACAGGATACTGCTGCTGTCTGTCTACTGCTGTCTATGTAATCTTTATGACAGGATACTGGAGGATATCTTTATGACAGCACTGAAGTGCTGTAATCTTTATGACAGGATACTGACAAACTGCTGTCTATGTAGTCTTTATGACAGGATACTGACAAACTGCTGTCTATGTAATCTTTATGTCAGGATACTGAGATACTACTGTCTATGTAGTCTTTATGACAGGATACTGAGATACTACTGTCTATGTAATCTTTATGACAGGATACTGACAAACTGCTGTCTATGTAATCTTTATGACAGGATACTGACAAACTGACAACTGCTGTCTATGTAATCTTTATGACAGGATACTGAGATACTGCTGTCTATCTAGTCTTTATGACAGGATACTGACAAACTGCTGTCTATGTAGTCTTTATGACAGGATATTAGAATACACAGATGCTATCATTTGACGAGTAATCACATCATTTGTGTACGTTAGAAAGGGCTATATATTGTCTCGATGCTAACCTTTTTAATAAACAATATTATTTAACTGTTTCCGCGCATATTTCACCAATATCCTACCTTGCCGTATATATTGATCCTGATCTTGGCAGGACTCAACAAGGAAGCTGCCTGAAGTTCGTTAGAGAGCTGAGAGGAGTAAACCTTTCCACTGACCACGTGGTACTTGAGGACATCCTGTAGAGCTGTCTTGTTCTTCCTCAGGTGTTCAACAATGAAACGTGGCAGTTTGGTGAAGGCCTCGTCGGTGGGACCAAACACGGTGAATGGACCTGCAAAGACCATACTATCTTGTAGTGGCATGTATGCAAGGAACACTGAGTAGAGGACCGTAACAGTATACAATTTTTAGAGTCGTAGTCCAAAACTAAAGCGTCATCACATTATAGGTTAAATAGACCATATCATCACAAAATGAGACAAAAGTCACCTCACAGTGATAAAATAGGCCAATACCCTGTACCGTATGGACGAAATAGACAAAATATACCACAAACACAGGGGTAAATAAACCACAGCACCAACACACAAGGGCAAAATATACCACAGCTTCAAAATACAAGGCAAATTATACCACAGCTTCAAAATGCAAGACAAAATATACCATAGCATCAACACACAGAGGCAAGCTATACAACATAATCAATATTCAAGGAGCAAAAATATACCACAGGTCACCACTCATAGACAAAAACATACCACAGCGTCATTACTCATAGACAAAAACACACCACAGCGTCATAACTCAAAGACAAAACAGACCACAGCGTCATTACTCAAAGACAAAACAAACCCAGCGTCATCACTCAAAGACAAAAACATACCACAGCGGCATTACTCATAGACAAAACAAACCACAGCGTCATCACTCATAGACAAAAACATACCACAACGTCATTACTCATAGACAAAACAAACCACAGCGTCATCATTCATAGACAAAAACATACCACAGCGTCATTACTCATAGACAAAACAAACCACAGCGTCATCATTCATAGACAAAAACATACCACAGCGACATTACTCAGAGACAAAACAAACCACAGCGCCATTACTCATAGACAAAACAGACCACAGCGGCATTACTCATAGACAAAACAAACCCAGCGTCATTACTCAAAGACAAAAACATACACATCGTCATTACTCATAGACAATACAAACCACAGCGTCATTATTCTTAGACAAAACAAACTACAGCGTCATTATTCTTAGACAAAACAAACTACAGCGTCATTATTCTTAGACAAAACAAACTACAGCGTCATTATTCTTAGACAAAACAAACTACAGCGTCATTATTCTTAGACAAAACAAACCCAGCGTCATTACTCAAAGACAAAAACATACACAACGTCATTACTCATAGACAATACAAACCACAGCGTCATTATTCGTAGACAAAACAAACTACAGCGTCATTATTCTTAGACAAAACAAACTACAGCGTCATTATTCTTAGACAAAACAAACTACAGCGTCATTATTCTTAGACAAAACAAACTACAGCGTCATTATTCTTAGACAAAACAAACCCAGCGTCATTACTCAAAGACAAAAACATACACAACGTCATTACTCATAGACAATACAAACCACAGCGTCATTACTCATAGACAATACAAACCACAGCGTCATTATTCGTAGACAAAACAAACTACAGCGTCATTATTCTTAGACAAAACAAACTACAGCGTCATTATTCTTAGACAAAACAAACTACAGCGTCATTATTCTTAGACAAAACAAACTACAGCGTCATTATTCTTAGACAAAACAAACCCAGCGTCATTACTCAAAGACAAAAACATACACAACGTCATTACTCATAGACATTAGACAATACAAACCACAGCGTCATTATTCTTAGACAAAACAAACTACAGCGTCATTATTCTTAGACAAAACAAACTACAGCGTCATTATCCTTAGACAAAACAAACTACAGCGTCATTACTCAAAGACAAAACCGACCACAGCGTCATTATTCTTGAACAAAACCAAACCACAATGGCATTACTCAAAGCCATTATACCACAACTTCTAAATACATCATGACAGCACTGCATACAGACTAATTATACCATGATACCATTGCATACGGACAAAATATACCAAAGAACCTTAACATCACAGTAGAAATAGCAATAGAAAAATATAGGATTATCAGGTACCTTTGTAAGAATGAAACATAAGCGTTTTAAGTCATGAGCAAAGACCTGGCATTAAGATAAAAAGAGACCCATTCGCTGTCAAGGTAAATCTAAATACTACACAAGTACAACATTTTCATTCTCAATAACTAATTTTGAATGTTACAGAAAAAAAACAGTTCATTAAAATAAAGTTTTCAGTACCTCCAGTGGCAAGAGTGTCCGCGAGACCAGCCTCCTTGACCAGGGCTACCAGAGTCTTGGCGCCAAGCTGTTCAGCAAGTTCCACCAAATTGCCCTGCTGGCAATACCCTAAGGAGAGAACGCAGAGGAGAGAGATAGCTGCTAGGACCTTCATGTTGAGACGGAGCTGCCGGGGATCCAAGTACCCTCTAGACCTTTTATAGATCTGCTTGTGTAACTGACACTATAATGTTACATAAGCTGTGGTCTAGGTTATCATTACTGACACGTGAAAATTCACCACGTGATTCCAATCTACTTTAAGATGACGGACAAGGTCACGTTGGTACAATCTTTAACTTCACTTATTGGTCAAGTGGACAAACGTCTTGAGATTAGGTTCAGTTATTAAAGTTAGTCATATTCAAATGATCAGATAAATTCATGCAGAACTTGTAACCAATTTGTTCATCAACTAACAATTTACGAATAAAGTAAATCATCGTTTTATCGTGAAGAAAACAATATTTGGGTTTTACTGACTCAGCAGGTGATTCTGACCAATGTTTTGACGACCTATACACTTGACCTGTCTTCGACTGCTCGGTTTTATCAGTCACTGTGTACTGACCCTTCATTGCTGACCTTCCATTTATCTGTTGTCATGTCCAGACGTGACTTCATGAGCCATAGTTTACAGATACGCTTCACACATAAACAAATATGATAAGAAAAGTCAAGTTAGTGGTTTAAAATAACCAATTAATTAAATAGTTTCTTGTGAAAATGACAAGCAGCTGTATAATCGGTTTTTATTCATATAAAATCATCTGGTATGGGAAGACGTTTTGATATATATCTACAAAATGAGATATCTTTAATTCGAAATAATTCGACTAATTAGATAAATCGAACTAGTTCGAATTAATGACATCACTAATTCCCGGACTAATGATGTTAATAAATCAAAGAAGTGTGCTGTTATATCACCCAGTGATGTTAATGATTATAACTGTCAGCCCGAGAATAACAAATATTCCAAACAGACGCAAACACCTCTTTAAGCATATTAAATTTCTGTAATACCCAATACCTCTTTATACAAAATTAAGTTAAAAGCGGACAGTATCTAAATTTCATCCAATCAGAGGCGACCATTTGCCTTAGCATCGTTGTCATAGCAATGAAAAGCAAATAGTGATATCTGGCATTAACTTATACCTCTTTCTACCAATTTGGTCAAAATGGGATAATATCTAAATTTTACCCACCAGGATTGTGTTGCCATATTTCGTGTTTCTGAAACACTGAATGTATCCTACAGTAGGTACTATTTAGCGATAAGATAACAGTTGACTTCCATAAGGATATTAATACATGTGCTTGTTTACATAAAGTACACTTGTACTAACGTTTTTGACAGCTCATGAGCTGGTAATACACAACTTACTTTGTAAAGTCCCACCGTAGCAATGCTATACAATGCTGTAGATTTACTGGTATCATAAATCCGAATTATTCTATTTTGAAGTTTGATTTTAAAGTTCTGTAGTGTACTGTTGCGTCAGACTTTGATGTTGAAAATGAAATAATTCTGAAGTATAAAGTACATTAACTTGAAACAATCGACGAGAACCTTCAGTGTGATTTGTCAGATCTCTATTGAAAATAAATTATAACATAGTTTGCCACTGATGTGAGGTTGTTCGGCCTTGACATTTTGTTTAAATCTGCATTTGCTCACGAGACCTAACATCGGTCGTAGCTAAAAGATATTAAAATGAAATATTTCCAATAAGTCATTAATAGAAAAGGCATTCACTTTCAAATACCAATACCAATAAAAAAAAAGACTCAAAACGAACATGACTCAGACATGTAACATAACATTTAATGCAGACACAAAAATATTTAAATTTTATTTTCAAATTCAATTATAAGTCATTCATTTCAGTCCAAACTGTAAGCAATCTCTGATGTTATCCTGGATTTATCATATACAAATTTATCTTCAGCAATATTTCTGATTTGAAAGAGGCTTAAAGTCTGGATTGTTTGTGGACCAGTGTTATTCAGGCTAGAAATGAGGTTAACCTTGAAAGTTCTTTGGTTAGTGTGGAGAGTACATTGAAGACAGAACTGTTCACAATCTTCGTTTGGATAGCTACACAGACAGGCAGGGTTATCAGTTCAGTGAGAGTTCAACAAGTCAGGACTTAAGTTACTTACAGAATTCCTAAGTTGACATAATATTGTATTAAATTTTCTATCGAATTGTATTGGGAGATATCAACTTTGTAACAACAATGTAAGAACATTGTAAATAAGATTACTTTGTAGTACACATTCCCTCGTTTAAGTTCTGATAGATTCCATAGAAGGAAAGAGACAGACGAGATCATTCCACTCTGTCATTAAAGAACTGTTACGATATTAATGTGATCTGGATGTGGGGGAATCCAATAATCAATTATATGGAAAATTGTAATTATCATTGGTATTTATATATGGTTGTAACAGGTTATTGATATGGGAACGACAATCATTATATTGATAAAAAATGTAATTTTTGGATGCAACTGTCTTCTTACACGAAGTGGATTAATAACAAAATCTCTATATAGAACATCGTGACTAGGACCTCGTCTTAAACCAGTTAAAGTACGTGTAGCTTCAAGTTGGATTGACTCCAGGACGTTGTATCCTGCTTGATTACAGTTAGGTCACATAATGTACAGTAGCATATATACTGAATCTGGCAGAATGGATGTAGTGTAACTATAAAGTTTTGTGTCAAGTCTTGATATTTTAATATCTAAAGATATTGATGTTTCTGTACGCTTTTTCAATGTAGTTGATAAGAGTAGATGACTTAGCAGATTCACACCTAAATCTTCATGATGAATAACAAAATCGTTATAAAATAAGTCAGGTTGTAACGCCCGGGACCCAAACCGTTTTGAAAAGAGAAGCGCTACAGTTGTATTCGGATTAAAAATAATGGCCCGTGTGAATTTGTCCTAAAGTCTTTATTTAAGATGTTAGTAGACTTCTGTCAGCTTCCGTTTATCAAGGTAAACAAAGAAGCATCATCTGCAAGTAATTGCACATTTGAAGTAATTTTTTCTTTAATATCATAAATATTGAGTAAAAACAGGCATCGTCCGAATAGAGAACCTTGAGGCATGCCAGCCTGTAAGGATTTCCAAGTTGATCTATATCCATTTGAGACAAATCTCTGTTTCTTATCATATAAATATGATGGGAAACATTTAAACTATTGATGATTCAAACGCTGTCCTTCTAAATATTGATAACGAGTGTAATTTTATTCTGTCTAATATTAATACTGCTACTGATGTCAAAGATGATATATTTAATCTTGATTGTTCTAACTTACCCCTCTGTAATAAATTCTCGATTACTTAAAGAATCTGATAATGTTTTCTGTACTCCTAGTTCATTTTTTAACAAATCACTTACATCTGATGTGTTTCCTACATATTGGAACACTACTAATGTAACACCTGTGCGCAAAAAATAAAAAATTCTATCCTAACTAATTACATCAAATTATGGAGAAGACCATACTTTTCCTGACCTTCCATCCGATCTGTGTGCATACATTTGTAACACCAGATTTTGTCAGCCCTCTCTCTCTCTCTCTCTCTCTCTCTCTGTATATATAAATATCTTGAACAATTTCGAGTTTCGGGGTTGTTCTGTCAATATCACGTACTATTTTAGAAAATAATTGTCAGCGCCCTCCAGGTTCAAGTCTTGATAGATTTACATAAATCTTTACACACTTTCAACGCACTAAAATGTCTTGAACAAATTTTCAATGTTGTTATGTCTAGATCAAACAAGCGTTACACTTATGGTTTCCTTCCTCACACACTTAGAAATGACACAGAAAATGTATTATCAGATTGTCAGACTTATTTATTGCATTGTTACATTAAAATCATAAAAGGATTCAGTACTTTTATCTTTTATTACAAATTTAACATCTTTTTATAAATCATTACACTGTAGTAGCCAGTGTAGGGCGGTAATGGATATGTAGCAATATTCGGATAAATGTTCACATTAATTGCCATATTCGCACGTCATTGACAGTTATTGAACTGTTCAAACACAACTGACTTTATTACCGTAGTAACGCCATACGATGTGAAATATTTATTGAATGATATCATTAATTCGAATTATCCCATTTTGAAGATCGATTTAAAACAAAACCTCGGGGTTCAATGTTGTGTCAGGCTTTGGTATTGACACCTCAATGTCAGATCTCTGTAACAGATCAATTCTAACACAAACCAATTAGAATTGTTTTTCACTGATGTGTGGTTGTTCGGCCTTGACATTTGTTTAAATCTCTATTTGCTCACGAGACCGGACATCGGTCGTAGTCACGAGTTACAGTTCATATTTACACTAACATGTGCCTACTTCAACTTTTCAGGTCACGCGTACCAGATAACAATTTAGACAATGACTCACATTCCTCAACAGTGGCGACCAATCTCCCCAAAGTTTAGCTTACATCGCATTTGATTCAATGTACTAGGACGTTTTCCACACGTTTCTGTAAAGGTGCTGACGAAGAAGCTTACAAAAGTTAATGGTTGTCATCATTATCACAGAAATGTCGATATTTATTTGTTTGTACGCTTTATTATACCATCCCTTTCTTATTTTAGCATGTGGTATACCATATTCTTGACAAGGTTTCTAAATGCCATTTTAAAGCAGCTTACACCACGATAATCTTTTCTCGTTGAACTATTTTCAGAACAACGTAAATAAATCCCCTTCGATTACTATAACTCTCGTCCAGTAAATGTATAGAGCCTTTAATGATTTCTCATTGAATATACTTTTTATTTCACATGTCATATGCAGCTATTTCGACGGGATACCATGGGTTACGTCCCTTTAGCGCTTATCGAGTCGTAGGCGCGTTGTCAGAATAATCGTTTTGTTAATAATTATGTAAGACTATGAAGGAGATTCATTTGTGAGTTTCAACTATAAAAAATGACGCAACTAATTTTCATCTAAGAATTTCAAAAAATGTTTATTTGTAACGAAGAAATGTTAATTTTACTGATCAGAGGCATATATTTTGGAATTTATAACTACAAAACGATGTATTCATATTTTTTCTACTAAAAAATCGTTCACCTGGAGTAAGAAACCCGGTATGTCCTCAATAGCTGCATATGATAACAGAACATTTGTATGAAACAGGCGAAGATACTCTACATTTCCCTTTACATTAAGCATTTCATACAACTTTGGGGCGCAAGGGCAGTCGTATTTTCAGCCATGCCTTGTATTACTTTTAAAATGTATACTAGAATTGCGGGTTTGCTTCATGTTCTAATTCGCGTGTTATCTTAAACAATGTTAGGTTAATGTAACCCTGGTAAAATAACAGCCGCAATATACCACTCGGCAAGAAAGAACTTCTCTTTAGCTCGATTGGTTGAGCGTGAGACTAGTGAGCCAGGGGTCCCGGGTTCGATTCCTAGCGGAGGCATTGAGATGAAAAATGACCTCTGTTACATTGGTGCTCATGTAGGGACCCGGGAATAGTACTTAGCCATGCCCCAACGGCGTCGCTGTGACCCCTGGAAACTTGTGGACGAGTTATTCCCTAGAGGGGGAATATGTAACCCTGTGACAGTCTTCATTATTATTTCAATGCTACCGCTAAGATTCGAACCAGGGACTTTTAGTTTACTCGTCTGAAGCTCAAACGATCGAGCTAAAAAGGTCTCTCTTGCTGAACAGTATATTTCGGCAGTATTATAGGGTTACATATGTAATATCGTAATAAAGAGTAATGTGATTTTTTTACCAGTCGGCTGTTTCACCTCTATGAATTTTTACATAAACTACACGTTCTACTTCATCATCGTAAGCAACAACAGCAGCATCGTCATTTCTTGAATTGCTGGATTTATTGGAGCTAATATTACGTCTCTGTGTTCCAGATTGGGCATTGAAGTGTCTAAAAGTTAAATTTATTTTATTAATATTGGAATCGGGCTCTCCATGTACGACAATGTTTGACAGTATTGATATAAGGGAGGCAACTCGTCCCGTTTAATAAAATTAGTTAGCTTCCTGTGGCGAGTGGAACCGACACGTGAGTTTGGGGTATATTTTGTTTTTCTTTATGCTTGTTAAGAGATGATGATGATGATGATGATGATGATGTTCATTTTGTAACCGTTTGTCTATCCCTTTATGATGAGGAACTCCAGGCGTCTACAGATGTAATTGTTTGTGAGTTCTAGATATTGACCGGTACTTGGTAATCTAGTTCGTCTTATCTGTGGTTCTGTCTTATTATTCCATGGCTACAGACCAATAACTCAAGACAGGAATAAAAGTTAACGAGTTTATTAGTTACAACAGACAAATAAACATGGAGATATTTACAATGATGAACAAGATACACCGGCTCCGACGACGGCTATGACTTTACTTGGTCACACTACCAGTAAATTCTTACTATCATAAAACAACTGCCACCCAGTTGCCCAACCCTGGGATATGTAACACTACCGAAAACCCTAACAGAACATAATAATAACTTTAAGCAACTGCCTGCTAAGGGAAAATACCACCCAACCCAGAGTAATTTTGAGGTCTAAGGCCGAAAGAGTCCTACATACCTTTCTAGGGAGAAAGAGAGCTGACCAGCTACATGAAAGCTACTGCCAAACTGACTAATACCACCCGAACACTCTGCTATACAGCTAAATTTAATAATATGCCACGAAGTACACGTGAGACCTGTCACCTGAGTAGGTATAGTAATGTACAGGTGTGGTGACAAGTGCCTAAAATATTAACCAATCAGAGCCGTCTAAATAATAAAAGTGGAAGGGAATCCCCAAACTGGAATATCTCTAGTAAACAAACATGGCGGCGACGTAACAGAACTCTGACAACACATGACAGACACAATGATTTAACAGGGCGTAAGTACAATGAACTCACTACTTTTACATATGTAAACAAACATGTACAAGTCTTGTTTTTGTTCGAAACGCCATCGTCATGGACTAAGTTTTATAAGGTGAATAGTAAAATAACATCAATATGACAAGTGTGTTTAACAATACACGCGTCTTAAGCCTTATGTGATCCGTCTACTGGTGGTGATAGTATGATAATGTAGATGTTTAGAATACAGATCACCTTACATGTCTCAACCCGATACTCCAGACAACACGGACCGTAGGGACAGGGAAATGCATATTTCAGTCGGGTCTGCCAATCAGAAATCGAACCCGGGTTTCCGGCATGATGATCGATCGGCTCCGCTAACTGAACAAAATCTCGGGAAAGAGACCGAATTTAACGCTAAGTAACACCGACATATCGGCTATATGACAGAGACCGTATTTATACACTATAAACTGGACCGACACTCTCATCGATCTTAAAGCTAGGAAAGTTGGCATTTATTCATGGATAAATGTCGATCCTGTGCTTAACAGAATCCTATAAATATCTTACTAACTCAACAAGCTGCCTTATTTGTTTATATATCTCAATTGTTTATTGTTTATATGATATTTAACGTTTCTGATTTAGTAAATTACATTGTAGGCATCAAATTTATTTAATAATGTCTTTATTATTATTTCTCATCTGAGTGGTCGGGGCGCAATGGTAACGCACTCGCCTTTCATATAGCCGTCCGGGTTCGATTCCTGGAAAGGTATTGGGTCAATTGTTGTAAAATAAATAAAGTTTATAAATGCAATAATATAGTATTCAGGCATGACGATTCAGCTATTTTATGTAATATGTGTTAAGTACAATATACAGGGTCAAGATTGCTTCATGAATTGATCACAACTTTATAAATCTTCAACGCCCCTTAGTTTCCATTTTTGACACCATTATACACTTGTGAAATATACCGGTTTATTTTTATTCGTTTAATATGTTGTTTGAATCTCGCATTAAATGTTTAAGATGTAAGTTGCTAACTGTAAACATGTGTACAATTTAAAATGATTGATTATAAAATCATGGTACATAATGATCCTAGTTTGAAATGATCACTTCTCTGAGAGAATCATTTAGTTTCCTCTTCACAGGACTCCAACGTACTACCAAATACATGCAATTAATTAGTAGTTACAAAACTTCCTCTTTTCCACCGAATTTTAGATTTATAGACATATAAAAAGTTTTTGGTTTTCTCAATGTATATTTAATCTGTTTTGAAAGATTTCACTGTTTGTACCGATTACCGATTTTGTTTTGTTCGAAGAAGTTTTTCCATATTATGACTGGGAACAGACTAGAATGCTTTACCTTATATCTAGCTTATATTGCTATAAACATAGCTCGTTTCGAATGACTTTTTGTATTTTGACTATGTCGTCCAGAGTACAGGAAAATACTCTGATTTGCTATTGCAAATATTAATATGCAGCTATTTCTACGTGATGCCATGGGTTACGTCCCTTTAGCGCTTATCCCATCATATGTACGTAAGCGCACGGGCAGAATAGAGCCAGAGTGAATTTAGTACTCAGTAGGTATCGTTTTACTCGGAAACCCGTACAGTCATAGTTATATAGGTATCTGTTGCAGTCTCCTTAACAGTAAGGTACATAACATATCGGATTTATTTCGAATTTAAATCCGTGATAGCATAAATATCTAAATCACTAACAAAATTAACCACCTTCAACGATTATAATAAAGTGTTACAATTAAGTTCAACAATATCTGTTGAATAAAAACATCATATTTGATTGTATGAGGGCATATGGTCAGTTATTTCGAATGAAGCGCCGGTAAATCCCCAACTGAGAGCCCCTGTGGTTTACCCGGACAGGTGTGAACTATAGCCATCTCTTTCATGTACTAATTTTTCATCGTCGGACTTAATGTCCTATATGATTTCATACATTACTGCAGTCAATACACGAAGACATCATCTGATTTGGTCAGGGGCGTATGATAAAGTAACTCATTACATTAAGGAAACGAAGGACAATGATTAGAACTTCTGTTCTGTAGCAGTACTTCTGACAGTACCATAGCAATATTGCTTATATTTCAGGCCGTAGATGATGAAGACCACATGATTTGCTGGTGATGTTTGATTGGTTGCCGTTGAAAGAAGCCGATATTTGATTGGTTCGTGGTGGATGGCCAGAATGTGGAGCAAACTCATTGCTGTATTGGTAGGCATAGTGGCGGGATTATGGTGGTGGCAAGATTTTGACGAAGGTAGATATAAGTTTTAAAAACGTGAAAAAGTCACCAATACATCGATTTCTTAGGAGATGAAAATTATTTTAAATTTTGAATGTAATATTAAGGAACGATGCCTTGCATGACTGGTTACGTAAATTTATACCAAGTGAGTTGTGAAATTTGATGTTTGATAAGAATTTTCATTATACCGCGATATTTTTTTGATGCTTTATTTTAAAGAAATGGTTCACACTGTTGTTAGACATATTATAAGGATATGTCAAGATATGATTGAGCTTGGGTTTTCTTGTTACCGGGATGTGTTGCATATCATTTACTATTTATAACCAAATGTTATAACTACATGACATCAAGTACCTACATTGTGTAATGAAGTGTTATTCCTCAAGAATGACTTGTCACAGATGTGTTTACTAATAGAAATTCTTACAAATCTTTTACATCGAGTTACATTGTTATAATTTTTTACTGTATTGATTATGTTTGTTAGAATCATGAAATGAACGGACGAAACTTCGAAAGATATGTTCCTGAAGTTTAGATAACCCAGTTGTAGACTTGCATGTGTGAAGAGGACTAATTTTTACATATCGATATTAAGGAATCACAGAACTTCTTTTGTAGTTCTTGTCCATAATTCTGAATGTCGTAAGTCTGACCTCCTGGATTAGTGTCGGTAATGTAAAACGTCAAACAGTACCACCCCTAGTTACTTAGCTAGTCGATGGTTGTTTATCGCCTCGACATCCATCAATTGAAGACATACACAGTAGTGTGAACAAAAATGGAAGTTAGTAACAATACGAGTAAAACTTGTTGCTGTAGGGGTCATTCGAGGTAAGCGCGTGCTTGTGACGGGTGCCTCGACAGGAATTGGCGAACAGCTAGCCTATCACTACGCTCGGATGGGAGCCAGTGTCATGGTAACGGCGAGACGGACACAGAGGTTACAGGAGGTAAATATGCTAGGAATAAAGAGTGGAAGAAATCATGTGATTTGATTTTATCTCAGATTATAAATGCAGTTAATTCATGGTATTTCCTTTAATACGACAGCATTTTTCTTCTGTTCAGTTTTGATGATTTCTGTGTCAACAGGTGGTGACCAAGTGTAGGGAGCTTGGAAGGCCGGACGCCATCTTTGGTTACGTCACCGGTGATATGTCTAATATGTCATTTACAAAGGAACTAATAAATGTAAGCGTGATTACGTACTGCATACATGTATGTTTTCGTTTTAAAATATTGATTGCGAACATTGATTGTAAAGAAGTTAAATTGTTGAAAACGTGTCCAAATATGACAGGTTTTACATATCTCTTTTTGGCCAATATTGCAGGCTCTGCTGGTGGTCAGTACAGGTTTCGGCGATAGAGTGAGCTCTACTGGTGGTCAGTACAGGTGTAAGCGATAGAGTGGGCTCTGCTTGTGGTCAGTACAGGTGTAGGCGATAGAGTTTGCTCTCTAGGTGGTCAGTACATATGTTGGCGATGGAGTGGGCTCTCCTGGTGGTCAGTACAGGTGTAGGCGATAGAGTGAGCTCTGCTGGTGGTCAGTACAGGTGTAAGCGATAGAGTGGGCTCTACTGGTGGTTAGTACAGGTGTAGGTGATAGAGTGGGCTCTGCTGGTGGTCAGTACAGGTGTTGGCGATAGAGTGGGCTCTCCTGGTGGTCAGTACAGGTGTAGGTGATAGAGTGAGCTCTACTGGTGGCCAGTATGTGTGTTGGTGATAGAGTGGGCTCTGCTGGTGGTCAGTACAGGTGTAGTCGATAGAGTGGGCACTACTGGTGGTCAGTACAGGTGTAGGCGATAGAGTGGGCTCTGCTGGTGGTCAGTACAGGTGTAAGCGATAGAGTGGGCTCTGCTGGTGGTCAGTACAGGTGTAAGCCATAGAGTGGGCTCTGCTTGTGGTCACACAGGTGTAGGCGATAGAGTGGGCACTACTGGTGGTCAGTACAGGTGTAGGTGATAGAGTGGGCTCTGCTGGTGGTCAGTATGTGTGTTGGTGATAGAGTGGGCTCTGCTGGTGGTCAGTACAGTTGTAGTCGATAGAGTGGGCACTACTGGTGGTCAGTACAGGTGTAGGCGATAGAGTGGGCTCTGCTGGTGGTCAGTACAGGTGTAAGCGATAGAGTGGGCTCTGCTGGTGGTCAGTACAGGTGTAAGCCATAGAGTGGGCTCTGCTTGTGGTCACACAGGTGTAGGCGATAGAGTGGGCACTACTGGTGGTCAGTACAGGTGTAGGTGATAGAGTGGGCTCTGCTGGTGGTCAGTATGTGTGTTGGTGATAGAGTGGGCTCTGCTGGTGGTCAGTACAGTTGTAGTCGATAGAGTGGGCACTACTGGTGGTCAGTACAGGTGTTGGCGATAGAGTGGGCTCTGCTGGTGGTCAGTACAGGTGTAGTCGATAGAGTGGGCACTACTGGTGGTCAGTACAGGTGTAGGCGATAGAGTGGGCTCTACTGGTGGCCAGTATGTGTGTTGGTGATAGAGTGGGCTCTGCTGGTGGTCAGTACAGGTGTAGTCGATAGAGTGGGCACTACTGGTGGTCAGTACAGGTGACCAGTATGTGTGTTGGTGATAGAGTGGGCTCTGCTGGTGGTCAGTACAGGTGTAAGCGATAGAGTGGGCTCTGCTGGTGGTCAGTACAGGTGTAAGCCATAGAGTGGGCTCTGCTTGTGGTCACACAGGTGTAGGCGATAGAGTGGGCACTACTGGTGGTCAGTACAGGTGTAGGTGATAGAGTGGGCTCTGCTGGTGGTCAGAACAGTTGTAGTCGATAGAGTGGGCACTACTGGTGGTCAGTACAGGTGTAGGCGATAGAGTGGGCTCTGCTGGTGGTCAGTACAGGTGTAAGCGATAGAGTGGGCTCTGCTGGTGGTCAGTACAGGTGTAAGCCATAGAGTGGGCTCTGCTTGTGGTCACACAGGTGTAGGCGATAGAGTGGGCACTACTGGTGGTCAGTACAGGTGTAGGTGATAGAGTGGGCTCTGCTGGTGGTCAGTATGTGTGTTGGTGATAGAGTGGGCTCTGCTGGTGGTCAGTACAGTTGTAGTCGATAGAGTGGGCACTACTGGTGGTCAGTACAGGTGTTGGCGATAGAGTGGGCTCTGCTGGTGGTCAGTACAGGTGTAGTCGATAGAGTGGGCACTACTGGTGGTCAGTACAGGTGTAGGCGATAGAGTGGGCTCTACTGGTGGCCAGTATGTGTGTTGGTGATAGAGTGGGCTCTGCTGGTGGTCAGTACAGGTGTAGTCGATAGAGTGGGCACTACTGGTGGTCAGTACAGGTGACCAGTATGTGTGTTGGTGATAGAGTGGGCTCTGCTGGTGGTCAGTACAGGTGTAGTCGATAGAGTGGGCACTACTGGTGGTCAGTACAGGTGTAGGCGATAGAGTGGGCTCTGCTGGTGGTCAGTACAGGTGTAGGAGATAGAGTGGGCACTACTGGTGGTCAGTACAGGTGTAGGCGATAGAGTGGGCTCTGCTGGTGGTCAGTACAGGTGTAGGAGATAGAGTGGTCTCTCCTGGTGATCAGTACAGGTGTAGGCGATAGAGTGTGCTCTGCTGGTGGTCAGTACAAGTGTAGGCGATAGAGTAGACTCTGCCTGTGGTCAGTACAAAACTATATTTTCTTGGACAACAATTATGTTTACAAGTCTGGTATTTTTTATGAATTGTTTTTCCCGTTTGATTCAGCATAAATTATGTCTTTGACATCTGACGTCAACTTATCATGAGAGCACTGTTAAATTTCGTATACATGTAAGATTGTTACCCTTTCCTTAATCCATTCTTACCAATACTTAGCGATACACAGTATCGTTGATAGCAGTATACCGATCTATCGATATTGGTTTGTATAAAAGGCAGATATGTTAAATTTTATCAAAGTAGTAAAATTACCCAAACATAATTCCATATTTCTTGTACTGAAGGAGTCCATACAAAGAATGGGTGGCCTTGACTATCTACTGTTGAACCACATTCTCTCCCAAGATCTCCATTTTTGGAGTGGTGACGTAGACGATATGGCCTACTTGGACAAGGTCTTCGAAGTCAACTTCAAAGCCTACGTGCACCTGGCATCGCACGCGCTTCCAGAACTAGAGAAATCCAATGGTCACGTGGTGGTCTTGTCATCATTTGCAGGTGTGTGCTTCAACCTTATATTAATACATGTGTCATGTTACATACTTAAGACACAATTAAGAATGTTACCGAAAGCGAGACTTGATTTTAATGGTTGCTGTTATCTGTGTTTTGATTTCCGCACAGGTAAATCAGCCCCGCCATTTTCAGTGCCTTATGCCTCGACCAAGTTTGCATTGGGTGGATTTTTCAGTGGATTGCGACAGGAACTTCGAATGAAAGACAGCAGTGTATCTATAACCACGTGTACTATTGGATTCATAGGTAACACACCTTACTGTTACAGTTAACTCGGTCCGATTAATTACAGTTACAGTTAACTCGGTCCGATTAATTACAGTTACAGTTAACTCGGTCTGATTAATTACAGTTACAGTTAACTCGGTCCGATTAATTACAGTTACAGTTAACTCGGTCCGATTAATTACAGTTACAGTTAACTCGGTCTGATTAATTACAGTTAACTCGGTCCGATTAATCATAGTTACAGTTAACTCGGTCTGATTAATTACAGTTACAGTTAACTCGGTCTGATTAATTACAGTTACAGTTAACTCGGTCTGATTAATTACAGTTACAGTTAACTCGGTCTGATTAATTACAGTTACAGTTAACTCGGTCTGATTAATTACGGTTAACTCGGTCTGATTAATTACAGTTAACTCGGTCTGATCAATTACTGTTACAGTTAACTCGATCTGATTAATTACAGTTAACTCTGTCCGATTAATTACAGTTGCAGTTAACTGGGTCTGATTAATTACAGTTACAGTTAACTCTGTCCGATTAATTACAGTTGCAGTTAACTGGGTCTGATTAATTACAGTTACAGTTAACTCTGTCCGATTAATTACAGTTACAGTTAACTGGGTCTGATTAATTACAGTTACAGTTAACTCTGTCCGATTAATTACAGTTGCAGTTAACTGGGTCTGATTAATTACAGTTGAAGTTAACTGGGTCTGATTAATTACAGTTGCAGTTAACTCGGTCTGATCAATTACAGTTGCAGTTAACTCGATCTGATTAATTACTGTTACAGTTAACTCGGTCTGATTAATTACAGTTAACTCGGTCTGATTAATTAAATCGCTTAATATAATACTCATTTAATTTAAACCTACATCACTATTATCTGTCATATTACCTTATGAAATGTTTGAGTCATTATTGTTACTGAGATCGGAATATTTTGATCAAGTTTTAAGCATGTTCTATTAACAGCATCTTTGTGGTAAAACGACCATGGTGAGAAGTTCTTTTTAGGGAAACACAAATCACTGTGGCACCCTGATTTTTTTTAGACGACTCAAATCTAATGTCACATGAAGTATTATAAAATATACTTATTCTAATTAAGTCACTTGCCAAACTTATTTAATTTCGGGTCAATTTGGTGTGATTGAAAAATATCGGCCAAGGTTTGTTTCTCTGCTTCTACAAGAAAATTTTGATACCATACTCTATAAACAAACCAGTTATATTGAGCAGATGAGCAAATATCGTAAAGTTTTTATCTCGATGTACTTTTGCCCTAGTATCTGTGAAGATATTTCTTTTGCTCATATTCTTGAGCAACACTCCGTTTAGAAGGATTTTTGTGTGCAGCTCTGAAGTCCAATTTTGCTCTGAAATCCAATGTTGCTCTGAAATCCAATGTTGCTTTGCAATCTAATGTTGCAAACGAGGAGCAGTATTTATCCTTACATTTATTTCTTAATAACCATAATATGTTATTAACCAACATATTTGGTAAAGACTTTTATTCATTAAAGATAATCCTGAGGAATATAATTATGTCTTAATTGGATATACATGTAGTTAGACACTCTTTACATCTTGCATGAAGACCATTTTCTGTTTCGTTGAGCGAGGGACTAAAGTCGATGAAGCATTTAAAAAACACACAGGGTGCTATATATGTCATTTCGTTGGTTGCAGCAACAGACAACGCAGTTGCTTCCTTTGCTCGGATTCGGAATGGAGCGCCACTACAGCGCATCATGGGATCTGCAGCCACTCCTTCAGACACCGCCCTGGATATCATTAGGGGAGCCGCTTATCGGCAAAGGGAAGTGTACACACCCTTCCTCCAAATATACACAACATCGTTTATGAATAATTTATTCCCTAGTCTTATAGATTACATTATGCGATGTATATATAGTGATTGATGTAACGCAAAAATTGAGGAAGAAGATTGGTGATCGTCTTTTGCGCAGTAAAACATTTACATTATAAATCCAAATTTTTAGTGATCTGATTATAAACATATTCTTCACTGTGCCTGAATTGTCGTCATTGGTATTTCGAGGAGGATTTCCGAAACAGGCTTATGCCACAACAATAGTGCTCCTTATGACGGTCTTTGAGACTGAATACTACAACTACAACACTTATCCATTTCTGGTCACAGATTTTATATCTGTGTCAAGGCTTCAAGGGGTATCATTTGATGTCAGTCAGGGCAATGGCCCCTTTCCCGGGTTTTTAACACGTGTGTAGACGCATGGGTCGCTGGTAAGGACTTTCTGTGTAAATCTAGTACCGTCTCCTAGGTGGACAAGAGATGACACAGGTACTGTCTTCTATGTGAACTAGAGATGACACAGGTACCGTCTCCTAGGTGGACAACAGATGACACAGGTACCGTCTCCTAGGTGGACAAGAGATGATATAGGTACCGTCTCCTAGGTGGAAAAGAGATGACACAGGTACCGTCTCCTAGGTGGAGAAGAGATGACACAGGTACCGCCTCCTAGGTGGAGAAGAGATGACATTCCATATAAATGTGATTTTGCTCAGGATGTACATGTGCCTTGTTTTCGAGGTCGGTGTCACAGTACAACGGGTTACGTATGTCAAATTCTGATGAGGACAATGTGTCCAGTGTGGTAAGGAAACCTCTTGATAAAACTCTGTGTAATGTATCATGTTGTGGTCCAAAGTCTGGATCGTCGTCGGAACGAATCCGTGATTGAATGACAATTCATTCCCTTTTTTATTTTCATTTCAAAGATTTGTAGTAATATGGTAATTGACTAACGAGTCACAGATGTGACTTTTGTTTTTGATTTACTGATGTTTTGTTTCTCATTCTTTTTTTCAATATTTAACAATGGTCATCATGTACTAATAAAAATAGTCTATGCATTGATGTATGTCATTTACAAATTTATTATCAATACCAAAGAATAAAATTGTTTGTTACAATAGATCGTGTAAAAATGTGTCTTTCACTTGTCCATTCTCTTTCCATATTTACCGGATCATGTCCGATCCGGTCCTTCCACAATCCGACGGCGAATAATCTGACTGTCCTCGCTATCCGAGCATTGGCTATCATGGTACAGGGATTCCGACCGCTGTTCAGCTGGTATTTTAAGGTATCATGGTACAGGAATTCCGACCGCTGCTCAGCTGGTATTTTAAGGTATCATGGTACAGTGATTCCGACCGCTGTTCAGCTGGTGTTTTAAGGTATCATGGTACAGGAATTCCGACCGCTGTTCAGCTGGTGTTTTAAGGTATCATGGTACAGGAATTCCGACCGCTGCTCAGCTGGTGTTTTAAGGTATCATGGTACAGGAATTCCGACCGCTGCTCAGCTGGTGTTTTAAGGTATCATGGTACAGGGATTCCGACCGCTGTTCAGCTGGTGTTTTAAGGTATCATGGTACAGGGATTCCGACCGCTGTTCAGCTGGTGTTTTAAGGTATCATGGTACAGGGATTCCGACCGCTGTTCAGCTGGTGTTTTAAGGTATCATGGTACAGGGATTCCGACCGCTGTTCAGCTGGTGTTTTAAGGTATCATGGTACAGGGATTCCGACCGCTGTTCAGCTGGTGTTTTAAGGTATCATGGTACAGGGATTCCGACCGCTGTTCAGCTGGTGTTTTAAGGCATCATGGTACAGGGATTCCGACCGCTGCTCAGCTGGTATTTTAAGGTATCATGGTACAGGGATTCCGACCGCTGTTCAGCTGGTGTTTTAAGGTATCATGGTACAGGGATTCCGACCGCTGTTCAGCTGGTGTTTTAAGGTGTAATTGATTACTAAAGAAAGATATCAGCACTAATAGTGCTCCAAAAGTCACGTTTGTAATCACCATGATTGCAGTCCGGTTTATCGAGGTGATCAGACAATGGAAAAGACTGGAATAATAAGTTTACATACAATATTACATGACATAATCAGTGACTGACATGTTGTGGTCTTCACACAGGCTGTTACCTATGAAATACATAAAAAGTCCAAACATGCACTCGTACTAGTGTCTAATACTGGGAATATGGAGGAGGAACAGGGGGCGTGGTAGGAACTGGTACGTCAATCAAACAGTCCGTATCAGGTCTAGGAGGTGGCGCTGATGGTTGGTTTTGGTAATGTGCTCGGGTATATTGAGGAATATACTGAATCGTTGTCTCCCCTATTGGAGGATTCGCGCGTGCAGCTGCAGGATTGGTGCGTCCATTATTCAAATTTTTGGAATCACATTCTTGAAGTATTCTAAAGAATTCACCGTCCTGACTCTGAAGAACAACGAGTCCAGGTTCCAGTTCATGTGCATAAATCGGCGTCATTGGAAAACCTTGTTTGGGAATGTTCGAGTTCGGCCTTTCTTCTACCCAGTCACAGCATTTCCACAGGAAGGCTACTAGTACAAGAAACATGGCCAGCCCTATAATTGCCACGAAGAAGTTTTGTATGCTATAGTCCCATCTAAAACGGGGAATAAAAATATACATAAATGATTGTCACGTTTAAAAAAAACCACTCCTCCCCAGACTACAGAATTACAATGTACAGTTTTAGTTCAATTAGTTCTATTGGACAATTACACAATATGTCAAAACAAATAAATAGATAAGTAAGACAAACATGATTTGTCATAATTAAATCGTTATAATATTGTACATATTTCTTATGATTTAAAGCAGTAAATATGAAATTACGGGATTAATGGCTGTGGCCGATCTGTTGTAGAATGTTTCAGACATACGTGAACGATGTAACATCGCTTTATCGAATTCTCAAAGCACAAGATGTATATAATGAGTCATACACTCTCGACTAAATGCATGAAACGTCACCTTGTCAATCTAAATTATCCATCTATAAATAAAGAAAAACTCACGGCTCGACCCAGAAGGCCTTTTCAGGGTCCATATCTGTTGTGTTATTCATCTGTATCTATCAGCGGACTGGAAATAAAAACGATTGTTATACTGAAGCATGTTGAAAACAATCTCATCGAATGTTCACTAACCTGCAGGTAAGATAGCGACATATTGTATCGATCACCTTGTGTGATGAAAGGGCCCATGAAAGATTTTAAAAGGTGATTTACTGTTGTGGTTGCGCACAACGCATCGAAAGCTTTGTGCGAAATCGTCCGCACACTCGCACTAAACAGTATCTAGCTGTGTTATAGTATCGCACGTTTTGTGCAGTTTGTTGCAAAAAGTCGTCGGCTAAAAATGAAATCTCATATAACTATATGGCGATCACAGGTGTATCAGAATTGATCGGTGAATAGTCATTTTAAATTCGGCATTCTCGAAATGACACTGGTTCCTCGATTAGTTAGTCTTTCTATCGTTTAGTTTCACATCTCAGAGACCGCGAGTGGTGTGCCTCGGGCAAAAATACCTTTATATGTGTACCCAATAGGTAGCCCGTTTAATACACACATCACTTCATATATATACCCGAGTATACATTTATTTTTGTTTACAAAACAGCGAAATGATAGAAAAATTAGGGTAATATATAAGTAATGAAAATAAAATCTCCTTTCTGACGGTATGGGATTTTAGATGATTCATTGTTGAGACAAAAAGAGACGTCCATTTAATGTTTACATATATAATGTAATGTAGTGTATGTATGCAACGGCTGGTCACATGTGGCGCTGTGTAAACAGAATACTTTAAATTGTAAGTGTATATAACTCTTGTGTATGTATCTGATAGATTTGTCCAAACTATAGATGTATGGCTTGATTAGGAAATATACTTAGTGGTACTCTTACATATTTAGAAAATAACTAAACTCTACCCACACTTATCTGTTAGTCGTTTTGAAATTTATATCAACCACGATAGAATCGCACATCTGTGCGACAGAACAGTACAACGTGCGCACAGATTTGCGATAGCTTATTTCGTCCAGTTTTCCTATCGTGTGCACATCGTGCAGACATCGATCGGTCAGCGTGTAACGTTGTCCGAGCTTACAACTGTATATGTTAACTAGTTTTAGAAAGTAATTGCATCCAACATTCCCATTTTCATAAAAGAGAGACAATCGCTACTTAATACTTTAAATAATAAATGTACAATTTTTGTGTTTAAACAAGAATGGTGTAATGCTCCGACGTTCAAACCTACTTTATTCGAAAATTTAGTCATGCCTAATTTCCTTCTATTTATTTCTAATATATATTATCGATTAAACAATCATTAGGATTGCGTTATACATAGTTCCCTTGATATCCTACTATATCTAATAAATATGTCTAATCCTCCTTTTTGATTTTATGGTTTCATGACGACTACTTGGTCTTTATAACATGTCAACAGAATCTTAATCCAAATTCAAATTAGATGAAACTAGGACAAAATACCAACAAACGAAATGGAGATCCCCGAAAACGTACAAGGAGAATAAGACCAGATGTTCCTGAAGGATAATCGTCTTCTGCTTCATCAACGACACCCACCATGTAAATCTCGTTAAACAAAACGATGACTAAGGTCACGTTCTCAAGTGATTTTAATTTCATCAGACATACTAACGTGATTCCAAAACATCCAAACAAGTCCCTGATCTACCGTAATGTTTACAAATACAGTTTTATAAACATGTAGGAGGGCTGATATAAGGATTTTAAAAATTTTAAATGCGTTCCTATTGCTTCATAACGAAATCTTTATCAGGACAAATAAACTGGACTGTTATGTTTTCAATCGTATACATCTAGGAATATAGTTATAATTAAAACATTGAAACTCTCACCTGTAGCTCCTAGACAGGACTCTCCTGAAAGGATTTTTGAGTCATGTTGCCAGTCCAACAACAAATACAAGTGACCCGTGATTTAACGAAGCAAGAAAGCTATACTGCTCCTGTTATTCACAGCTCGACAGGTAAATCTAGGAAAAGCCATGTTAGATCTATGTTACATGATGATGTCGTATTAGGCACATTCAATTCATTTTACATGTGAACTTATTTAAAATGTGGCAGTTTTACACTGATTGATATTGTATACATCAGATGAAATACATGTATAAGAACCCCGTACAAACGATAAATGAGACGGAGTGAAGAAATGGGCGAAGTAATCCAAAGTAAGAAATCAAAGACCTGAACTGAACGGGCACCAATCACATTACACAACAATATGACACGACTAGAACGGACACCATGATCACAGCATGGCACCAATCACATTACACAACAATATGACACGGCTGGAACGGACACCGTGATCACAGCATGGCACCGATCACATTACACAACAATATGACACGGCTGGAACGGACACTATAATAACAGCATGGCACCTATCACATTACACAACAATATGACACGACAAGAACGGACACCATGATCACAGCATGGCACCAATCACATTACACAACAAT
Organism: Ylistrum balloti; assembly: GCF_031769215.1. NCBI lineage: Eukaryota > Metazoa > Mollusca > Bivalvia > Pectinida > Pectinidae > Ylistrum > Ylistrum balloti. The sequence continues at coordinate 327,160 of NW_026782039.1, forward strand.
ATGACACGTCTGGAACGGACACCGTGATCACAGCATGGCACCGATCACATTACACAACAATATGACACGGCTGGAACGGACACTATAATAACAGCATGGCACCTATCACATTACACAACAATATGACACGGCTGGAACGGACACCGTGATCACAGCATGGCACCGATCACATTACACAACAATATGACACGACTAGAACGGACACCGTGATCACAGCATGGCACCGATCACATTACACAACAATATGACACGTCTGGAACGGACACCGTGATCACAGCATGGCACCGATCACATTACACAACAATATGACACGACAAGAACGGACACCATGATCACAGCATGGCACCAATCACATTACACAACAATATGACACGTCTGGAACGGACACCGTGATCACAGCATGGCACCGATCACATTACACAACAATATGACACGACTAGAACGGACACCGTGATCACAGCATGGCACCGATCACATTACACAACAATATGACACGTCTGGAACGGACACCGTGATCACAGCATGGCACCGATCACATTACACAACAATATGACACGACAAGAACGGACACCGTGATCACAGCATGGCACCGATCACATTACACAACAATATGACACGTCTGGAACGGACACCGTGATCACAGCATGGCACCGATCATATTACACAACAATATGACACGGCTGGAACGGACACTATAATAACAGCATGGCACCTATCACATTACACAACAATATGACACGGCTGGAATGGACACCGTGATCACAGCATGGCACCGATCACATTACACAACAATATGCCACGGCTGGAACGGACACCGTGATCACAGCATGGCACCGATCACAATACACAACAATATGACACGGCTGGAACGGACACCGTGATCACAGCATGGCACCTATCACATTACACAACAATATGACACGGCTGGAACGGACACCGTGATCACAGCATGGCACCAATCACATTACACAACAATATGACACGACTAGAACGGACACCATGATCACAGCATGGCACCAATTACACGATCAAAATAAGTCTTACTAAGTATGTACAAAATATGTTCCTCCAACGATTTTCAATATTGGAAAAGCTTCTTCGATCGTGTCCTATAATGTTTTCTTATTGTTTTAGAAAACCCGAACAAAATGTCTATTATAATATTACTATCATGACAGTGTTAAATAGGTTTTGGATGTCAAATTTAAAACCACATAAATTGTTTCTCGTGGCCTTGGGTCCTACAGCTGTCCAGCTGTCGCGACTTGTAAGCTACACCAAGAGGTAAGCACTGCGGACATCGATTCCTACCTGTAACATACCTTCTTTGTCTTCAATTTGAAATGAAATTCAATAAGTAGTGATATTTACAATCTTGTATCAAAACATAATGTACCTTGATCGGATGAGGACGATTGTCCTGAACACCGGTGTCAGCATCAGGCGTAGGCGGGATTTAAAAAATAAAGGTATGATGATATGAAAGTGCAATCTGCCGCCAATTTACACCGATAATGGACATTTTGTTATAACGTCTACTTTTAAATAACTCTAATAAGGTGTAGTAAGAAGTCTGACAGGAATGGATATATTCCAGCATAGCTACCATAGAAAGGTCAACAAATCGTGATAGCGGTGTAGAAAGCAACAAAAAATATAAACGGATTTCTAGTTTCGCGTTTATGGACAAAATGCTTATCACATTCACGTTTGAGTATTCAATCATTTACAAACCGGTGGGATTAAGAATTTTACCCGAAAGTTCCGCTGCGTTACTTATTAATAACATTTTACCTGGACACCTCGCTGAAGTGTCATATAAGGAATAGATTTAATGTGAATCGGATGACGATGACACTACCACATAAAAAATTATTTCTTTAATGTATACTGATTCTACATACAATAGTAGTGGATAAATCTGTCTCGTAAGGAAACATGCCAGATTACCAGCCAATAACGAAACCATCAACACCTTCAATGCCACAAAAAGAGTAGACACACCAAGTAAAACCCCTAAACATATCAATACCTGAATATTATTTTACCTAGGTCCTTTGTTCTTATATCAATGCCGCAGCCCTCATCGCAGCATTAATAGCAGTCACAGAAACATTGAAATCCCTTCATTTTTACTTTCACACATCCTCTCTTTAAATAACAAGATATTTCTTTATCACGGCTGTCGTATACAGCACAATCTGAATTCTAGGAGACGACAGTTTCTCCTTCATCAGCTGTTTATCTGCACCGCTTCCTTCAATGAATCCAACATGGACAGCATTCAGGCAAACTGTATGATAAGCATCATGATTTCAATTTCCCTATTGTGATTTTTCCATTTCTGGACAGCATAATACCTGCATCCCCAACCTATGGTGTTCCCATGCCGCAGTTGATTCGGAATGTTTGTTTGAAACCGGGAGTGACAACAATATGCCATCCAAGATTGATAACGAGAAAATCACAAACACTTGTTTGTATGTCCATTAAAACACTTTCCTTTCTTTCCTGAATCTGAGAGCAACAATGCAACGTCTTGGTAAGACGATGTAGTCATTAACTTTCATCTTTACCTCACATTGATACATCTTGTTACAATGACGTAAGGCTATGCATGGATATCTCTTAAGAATACACGTATGCAAATCATTCCAGTGAAATATCCATTTCAAAATTTTTTTTTAAAATCTCATGAAAATAAACAAAGATTCAAAATAAACAGAAAATAACGTCGCATTTAATCTTAATCCTGCAAAGATTTTATTAGTCCACATATTTGTTTACCTGGTATTTGATAGTACATGCTTTTACTGTAGTTAATAACTTCTGGGAAATATTTCATTTTAATATTTAATATAGCTCTTCAGGGGTTATGATTCATGCTCTTTATATACAACAGACCCCGGGCGACAGGGTCAGTTGTGTTAAACGTTATTTTTATTCTGACCAGTGACTTGCCTAGATGAAGGTCCCTGAATACATTTGAAAGGTTAGTTATCTGATTAAATTGTGTTATTATCTAACAAACGAGAAAAGATCAATTTTACCTCTTATACACACACCTAGACATTCAACAAGTGATTGTTATTGGTATATTAAGAAGATTTCAGTAGAAGAAATAATGCTGTATACTAGTCTAAAAAGTTTGGGTTCATTGTCAACACTAATTAATAGGAAAACAATATTTCAGAATTCACAGACAATTCATGAATTGCAGCTTAGCAAGCAAAAGCAGCTCTCATGCCACGAAGAGCATACCGTAATTTTCCTCCGGGCACCTTGTGTATTTTAGTGGCGACATGCGCAGAGCATTGTAGACACGATGGATGAGACGACAATAGTCGTGGCTCATCGATACAAAATCGAACCACTGAAAATAACCTCAGATATTTTCTACACGAATGTGACTGTTCTGGATTTTTCAGTGTATTATATAATAACAGATTACTTTGTTATGTTTAATACTGACCAAAAGGAAAAAATACCTGTCGCATTGACCGTATGCTTTGTGATAGGAACATTTATTCATTTTTGTCCATTGGAAAGGGTCTTTCAGAGAAACTTAGATGCTTTGTACAATAAATCAGTGTTGAATAAACACCTAGTTGTTGTTATTTTTACATAATCAGTGTGAATTCTTGTATATTTCATTCGCAAGGGTCGACGGACACATTTTTTTTCCGTAAAAGGTGTCAATTTGGGTACGGTATTATTTTGGAAAGCGTTGTGTTAGTACTTTTCAGGAGTCTCCATGTAAATATTTCTTTCTTGCATATTTTGCCTCTGATTTAATTCAACTTAATTTTGAATTGCACGTGTTGGTACATTTTGAAAAAGAAACACCGATTTATCATTATGGTAAACTAATATAAAATTGAAATTACTTTGGTAAAACATTAGACAATAAAAAGATGTCTTCTCCCGATCAGGCCGTATACTTTTCATTGATTTCAAGTAAGACATATTTTTTCAATAACTTGATTCGTGTTTTTATATCTTGTTTTATGTAAGTATTCTATTTTTGTGAGCTGACATTGTGACATGTTTTGCCATCGTTTGATCTTCGCTACTCTGAATTCTTTATCATACCATCGAAATATTTGGTTTGGTGCAGAATTTTAAACTTATAAAATTTTCAGGTAAAAGGATTACAGATTCAGGTGATTATCGACTGTAACTTGGCGGTTCTTTTTCTAAATTCAGTAAATCTCTGGAAGAGCTTTTAAACTTGGATCGTTATTCCTGTAACTGGATCGTATTTTCTAACACTTGACCTGGTTTGTTCAGGTTTACAGTACTCTGTGATTATAAATAGATTGTATATTCGGCGACTAGGGTCAAACTGACCAATGATAAGGGAATAGTTTTATTTCTGGTGGGAAAATGCCGTACGTGAATCAGCAGGTATTTATACAACATGTCACAATACACAATAAAATGTTGTAACTCGATACAGACAAATCCTAAAGTCCTTATTGTCTCCATACAGGTAAACTTTTATCACACCCTTATTGTCTCCATACAGGTAAAATTTTATCACACCCTTGTCTCCATACAGGTAAAATTTTATCACACCCTTGTCTCCATACAGGTAAAATTTTATCACACCCTTATTGTCTCCATACAGGTAAAATTTTATCACACCCTTATTGTCTCTATACAGGTAAAATTTTATCACACCCTTAATGTTTCCCACACAGGTAAAATTTTATCACACCCTTATGGTCTCCATGCAGGTAAAAATTTATCACACCCTCAATGTTTCCCACACAGGTAAAATTTTATCACACCCTTATTGTCTCCATACAGGTAAAATTTTATCACACCCTTAATGTTTCCCATACAGGTAAAATTTTATCACACCTTTAGTGTTTTCCCTACAGGCAAAATTTGATCACACCTTTAGTGTTTTCCCTACAGGTAAAAAATGATCACATCCACAGTGTTTTTGATACAGGTAAAGTTTTATTTCACCCTTAGTGTTCTCCATAAATGTCAAATTTTATCACACCCACAGTGAGCTTCAGACAGGTATAACTTGGTAATCAGTATTTCCAGACAACATAAAGTTCATTTGCCATTAACTTTGCCTATTTTAGAATGTTCATATTTAATCATTTAAAGCAGTGAATGCCAAATACAAAGTAGGGTTTGCCTTATAAGGACTTTGGGCAGGTAATGGTAAATTGGGAGATTTGTGTGTGACCACAAACATTTTATCCTTTTGCAAAAGATATATTAAGTAGTCTTCCTAAATCATAAATAAGTTAGACCAACATTGCCAAGAATATACCGTACAGTATTGTATATATATGTATCCATACCTATAGATACAGGGGCACTCTGATACAGCCTGCATCAAGGTTACAATGGCTGTATTACATTGTATTTCACTCTGCATCCACCAGAATCCATTGCGCCTTCACGCCTCTGAACCATGTCCGTTATGTGTGATAAAGTGAAGGAAAATACCTAATAACTGGCTCATTAACATTAATGTCTACGGGTATATTGGGTATGTTGTAAACTCTGTTGGTGTGTTCTGGGGGTATGATGTAAACTCTGTTGGAGTGTTCTGGGGGTATGATGTAAACTCTGTTGGTGTGTTCTGGGGGTATGATGTAAACTCTGTTGGTGTATTCTGGGGGTATGATGTAAACTCTGTTGGTGTGTTCTGGGGGTATGATGTAAACTCTGTTGGTGTGTTCTGGGGGTATGATGTAAAATCTGTTGGTGTGTTCTGGGGGTATGATGTAAACTCTGTTGGTGTGTTCTGGGGGTATGATGTAAACTCTGTTGGTGTGTTCTGGGGGTATGATGTAAACTATGTTGGTGTGTTCTGGGGGTATGATGTAAACTCTGTTGGTGTGTTCCGTTGGTATGTTGTAAACTCTGTTGGTGTGTTCTGGGGGTATGATGTAAACTCTGTTGGAGTGTTCCGTTGGTATGTTGTAAACTCTGTTGGTGTGTTCTGGGGGTATGATGTAAACTCTGTTGGTGTGTTCTGGGGGTATGATGTAAACTCTGTTGGTGTGTTCTGGGGGTATGATGTAAAATCTGTTGGTGTGTTCTGGGGGTATGATGTAAACTCTGTTGGTGTGTTCTGGGGGTATGATGTAAACTCTGTTGGTGTGTTCTGGGGGTATGATGTAAACTCTGTTGGTGTATTCTGGGGGTATGATGTAAACTCTGTTGGTGTGTTATGGGGGTATGATGTAAACTCTGTTGGTGTGTTCCGGGGGAATGCTGTAAACTCTGTTGGTGTGTTCCGTTGGTATGATGTAAACTCTGCTGGTGTGTTACGGGGGTATGCTGTAAACTTTGTTGGTGTGTTCCGGGGGAATGCTGTAAACTCTATTGTTGTGTTCCGGGGGTATGCTGTAAACTCTGTTGGTGTGTTCCGGGGGTATGCTGTAAACTTTGTTGGTGTGTTCCGGGGGTATGCTGTAAACTTTGTTGGTGTGTTCCGGGGGAATGCTGTAAACTCTATTGTTGTGTTCCGGGGGTATGCTGTAAACTCTGTTGGTGTGTTCCGGGGGTATGCTGTAAACTTTGTTGGTGTGTTCCGGGGGAATGCTGTAAACTCTATTGTTGTGTTCCGGGGGTATGCTGTAAACTCTGTTGGTGTGTTCCGGGGGTATGCTGTAAACTTTGTTGGTGTGTTCCGGGGGTATGGTGTAAACTTTGTTGTTGTGTTCCGGAGGAATGCTGTAAACTCTATTGGTGTGTTCCGAGGGTATTTTGTAAACTCTATTGGTGTGTTCCATGAATATGTTGTAAACTGTTGGTGTCTTCTGTGGGTATTTTAGGGGTGACCAAAGATAAGTAAACAAACATTTCATGTTTCTGGCATATTTCTTTATTCTACAAGGTATCTGCTATAATAGGCTTAACCGTTGCCCGTTTTTTTTTATTGTAAAGTGGCTTAAGTGAATGGGTTCCACACAGCTGGTCCAAGATAACAAATCAAGTGTTTCTCGGTGCATTTGCGTATAGAACAAAGTAGCCATAACTTTGTCACCATAACATAGTAACGTTCTAAACACTATTAGCTAGAAAATCTCAGATTAACACCAATAAAAAGCAAGCCTAGTAAAATGCACACGAATCGTAGTAACTGCGTTAAAATTGCAGCGAAATTTGAAGGAAATCAGCAGCTGCGGCAGCTTTTCCACACAACGTTTGTCATACGCATTGCCGTTCTCAATCAACTGCCGGGTAAAAGTGAGTTCACTTGATCTTTTAAAATGTTAAACGTCAATTGAGGGCAGATGGTATCTCAGCTCTTGTCCTGGCCTCTTGTATTGTAACCAATATTTTTAGTAACTGTCCAATTTATTGTTCAACCTCTATCCAGCTAAACTCTTGGAAAGTATTCAAATCCAAAATTAGTTACTATTGTCATACATGATAACTCTATTATAATAATATCTCTAGCGCAGTTGGTGTAGAACAATGCGTTTACATATTAGCTTTACTCCGTCAAAAAATTCAACCATGTTAACCTTGTCATTTCCGTTCGTTTTTTAATTTGACTTATGATTTATTTTTCTGACAGTACTCTCATAGGGTTGGGATGCTTGCTGTGATGATGAGTCAATCATGGTCATTTGTATTATTGTGATTAACTGTTTGTAAACACAACAGTATTGTTGGTGGTGTTTTCACATATGCACCAGTACAAATTAGAATGTCTAAAAAGCAGATTTATATAGCATGGCATTTTGACGACTGCAAGTATAAACGGTTTCCATTATTTCTTACGCACGCAACACATCAAAATTTCTAGATAGTAATATATATATATACACCGATTCTGCTTTATCAAGATAAAGACGTATGACACAATTAACACAATGACCAACTCCTGTAATGATAAGAGTATGAGTATCCAGATACGTCATGTCCATTTACCTTTGTGGATAGCTGGTCAGCTGGTCATCACATTGACTGAACATCATGACGGCCAAACAGGAGCGGAAGGATGAAACAAGCAACTTACCCATCATCATCCTCTTCATCATCAGCCTTACTATCGCCGCTATAGCAACCTATCAGATGGTGGAAATAGTCAACATCCAAACCCGTCTACAGTTACTTCAGGAACGATGTCCGTGTGACAGCATTCTTGAGCAGGTATGTCTTCAGATATCCTTTTAGAGTCTGCAACCTTTTGCTCACCGAGAAGGTAATTTAATCCTGCTTTGTTCGATCACTCCATATCATATGCTGAATAAGTGGAAATATGTTGATATTTGTTTTTGTTATAAAATAGATTAATATGATAGAAGCTAGATAAAAGGCATGTACGATATCTATTGTACAATCCGACCACCATACGTGTTTAGAACTGTTACAACTTTTTTTTCCCCAGAAAGGCCATTTGGAGAACCAAGAGAGACATAAACGGCAGGCTGTACCCAGTGTGACCCTAAACCAGACTGTTATATCAGCATTGTTACCTTATGTGGTAAGTACGTCCTCTTTCTCCGCCTGATGACCTTATTTCTTTGTTAACTACTACATACAGCAAGGGCTGCAACATCAGACCCAAACCTTTTTTTTACATCTAGGAAATCTTCTGATGGCAGTAAAATGATAATAAAAGTAACAAAACAATTTAAACACTCAATGATCGATATGGTATGTGTTATTGCCAATATGGTGTGTCTTGCCTTTTCTTGGAGAATAAATTCCGAGTCCAACATAAAAAATAATGATGAATACATCATCTGATATACACTGTACTATCAGGCCTATCCGGCTCACAAGAAAGGATGTTTACAATAGAGCATCTTTACCTTTTAACTTACCTCCTTTTAATCATGTCTTGTTTTCTGACAACTAGATAGTTTGTTTCAAAAGTCATCGATGGCGAGTTGTTCTCATAAAAATTGGGAATGTGTCGACCTGGACCTCATCATGACTAACAATTCAAATAAGAGTGTTTTCCTGTCTACCTGATCCATTCTTAATTGGTTGGTTAAATGGTTTCCGTCCCTGTGTCCCTTCAGGTGTTGTCCCACCGACGAAAGTCAGTGTTCTGGAGACCTGAACAGCTACCCTAGAGTTATAGACTGCATTATGTGTTCTGAATATATTACCATCAAGTAACAAGGGTAATCATCTATCTAAACCTCAATTAATGCTGTGTTGCTATCTTTGGCAGGATAGTCTGTTTCAGCAGCGATGTGTGAACAATCAATCCCTTTGTGTGGCAGGTAAGTTATCTATCATAGTGATAGTGTAATTCATCTCAGTTCTCTTATATCATGATTTTTTTTCAACAATAAAAAACACAAACTGTTGATGTCTGAACATGTCATTGGGTTTAATTTGATGAAATATTCAATTATCAGAAATGATATGCAAAAGATATACTGTTATTTCAATAGCCTTTAAACAAATAACGACAGCATAAAAAATGTCCTAAGTATTTATATACATATTGTACTGACAAGTTATGTTGAATGCAAAAAAAAGTTTTGAGGCAATGAATAATTTATTAACTTTTATCTCCACTTTCAAAATAACAGTACCTGGCCCGCAGGGAAACCAAGGACAACCGGGACAGAAGGGTGAGTATTGATTAAAAATTACTTAACTTATCGATATGTCGACGATTTCATTAAAAACGATCGCAAGATGATATCGATTTATCTTTTATTTCAAAATATTCTATTGTATAAAAACATGTTAATAAACAGAATTTAGCTGCAGATTTAGATATGAAGATGATAATAATAACATATTGAATTAAGCGAATGAGAGGTAAAATGTTACTACAACATTTAAAATATGCTGTAATGAACGTGAGAAGTTATTTCACTGCCAATTAAAAATGAACAGATACTAAATCATCCTAAAGTAATACTTGAATTAATGCTTACACTGATTAATTGTGTATTTACTCCCTCTACTGTGCCGAAACTATACAGTTGACAAACACACCAGACATTGTGAAAATATTTGTAGGAATAAAGCATATACTTCCATGTATGTAGTGAATCTTTTTAAAAAAAACTAAATAATGAGTTTATTCTTATGATTATTTAGCCTATTGGAACATTTAGGGAATCCCACACACACTTTAATTGGTCATATATACACAAACCAACACATAATTGTTCTAAATGATCTCGCTTAAATTGAAGCCATCCACACAAACGTTCCAGGCCTCATTCTTATCATTTTGGTGTTGTCATTTGTTCTATCTAGACTGCTGAATCGATGCATTATAAAAGGTTTTACATTGTAAATTGTCATTAAAGTCGTCATACTTGGTCTTTTAATATCTTCCGGTAATTCGAAAATGTGGAATGGGGCAAATCAAAAACATAACAAACATATTTTACTGACAGGCGAACCTGGCGCGATGGGCCAGAAAGGCGATGTAGGAACCAAGGGAGACGTGGGACAGAAAGGCGATGTAGGAACCAAGGGAGACGTGGGACAGAAAGGCGATGTAGGAACCAAAGGAGACATGGGACAGAAAGGAGACAACGGTATCGCAGGTCCGGCGGGACCAGGTATGTCAAAAAAGAGTTTAAAACGATATTGTGGAAGCAGATAAGTCAAAAAGAAGAAAAATGGAGAAAAAACCGATGTCGCAAGTCCGGCGGCACCAGGTGGGTCAAATAGGAGAAGTAAAAGTGATATAGAAGATGCTGAGGATGGCAGGAAGGTCACAAAATAGAAGAAAACGGTGTTGAAGATGTGGCTGACCAGGTAGGTTAAAACGAAAAAACATTATCATAGATACACATGCGGCGGGTCGTCGTAGTTCCATGTTCCAGTAGTTTGAAATTCTATGAAAATTATTTCAAGGCACACATATATTTTACAAGAAAATACCAAGATCACCATATCATGTTGATAATACGTGGTTCAAATATGAACAAAACAAGACCACAGAAAAGAACGTTGGAGAGACCAGGTGCTTTTGAAGGTGAAGCATCGTCTTCTTCATCGACGACACACGCATTGAAAATTGGTAACAGTAAAGATAACTGCAAGTGTGACTACCAACATGTCTCAAGCACTCATATTCTTTCTCAGTTCAGTTTATAATATTATAGCTCTACACAATATGTAATTATATTGTCAAGGATCACGAATATGTAAAGGCACAATACACCAGTCATATGACATCTATTGAATTACAGGTCCAAAAGGTGAACCTGGGGTCAAAGGAGAACGAGGCTATGACGGTCTACAAGGCTTGAGTGGATTTAAAGGGGACAGCGGTCCCCGTGGTGACAAGGGAGATGTCGGTTCAACAGGATTGACAGGACCTCAAGGTACCAAGGGGGATCAAGGGGCACCAGGCCTGCAAGGGTTACAGGGACCTTCGGGGCCAAAGGGCGACAATGGGGTTAATGGAACCCAAGGTCCGGCAGGGGCAAAGGGTACGTAAAAGGAATAAATACAACAGAATAAATGCAATGGCCAAATAGTGCGAAATATCAAGAAGTGATGTAAGGCAACTGCAAAACATTTGTGGAAAGTTTCATAAGACGTATATATAAAATATGAATTAAGTTACTACAAAGATTGCTGAATAAGTAATAAAACTCTAGTTTACAGCTGCCTTTGTTCCTTTGTGATGAAGAGTTACGGTACCAGCTATTAAGTTTACTGTAGTATATTTTGTGTGGATGTTGATATCCTGATACTGCAGTGCGGTTCCGTTAAAGTCCTTTATTCTTTATTTTTATGTTAAAGTTAAATGATGTGTATTCTCTATACAGGGGATACAGGTCTGACAGGCATTCAAGGTCTACAGGGACCAAAGGGAATCCCCGGACCCCCAGGTACTAAGGGGGAAATTGGACCGGGAGGACCATTCGGTCCGGCAGGAATTAAAGGCGAGCCAGGTATAAAGTAAGTAGGAGTGATATACAATTAAAGTGATGTTAGTTTCTTCAGAAACTGTTTGATGCTCGTGTGTTGTGAAACGATAAATGCACAGGTCTGGATGAATTTGACAGCAATGAAATACTAGCCAGTAATGGTATGTCAATGACAGGTTTCTCTCGTGTTAAATATACCACCCTACAGTATTAAATTCCTCGGCCTGATTAAGGCGTCTCTGAAATTGCATATATCTCAACAGGTTGTAAACACTTAATTCTTAAGTAACCATACTGCTTTATATTTCAATATACGTTTATACCACTCGACGTGTTTCTTTTAACAATTTGACTTATTAAGCAGAATTAATCAGTGTACTATTTTTAGCGGGTTTGATGGAACCAAGGGGGATATGGGTCCGATTGGCCCAAAAGGTGAAATGGGTGACAAAGGGGATGCAGGAGCACAGGGCCCGACAGGAGTCAAAGGACAACAAGGGACAGTAGGACCAGTAGGTCTGACAGGACAGAAAGGGGTCCAAGGGTCTCAGGGTATGAAGGTGGGTACAATTTGGACGATAAGAATACAGAAATCAGCAAGGATTTCAACAATTGAACTTTCTACTTGACAGTCATTTGCGAATCCAGATTTATATGTTTTCAGGTACATTTCTTTGCAGTTTCTTCCAGTTAAATTTGCATAATAATTTTAGGAACGCCTGGATTTTAACGAATGTAACGTGTGTAGTTTCTGCATGTATATATGAATATAAAGATAAGTACACTGTACATAGAAAAGATACTTGATTATGTCATTGTTTATTGAACAGGGTGAACCTGGTGTGCAGGGAACTACTGGTCCTGCTGGTGCCAAAGGCGATAAAGGTCCCACAGGAACCAAAGGAACTGCAGGGGTCAAAGGTGAACAAGGGGAGATTGGGCCTTTCGGCCCTTCTGGACCAATCGGAATTAAGGGGAATCAAGGACCACCAGGACCGCAAGGTACTTTTTTCAAAGAAATAAAGTACAATTATTCTAGACCAAAGGGTCTCCTTTAAAAGAGGATAATAATGTTATCCGTTAGGATGACGTCAGCTAACAAGATTCAGATGGTGATCAGCAACAACCTGCACCTCTTACAACCCTGGGATGTATGTTGTTGGCTGTTGCCATCTAACAGGGCAATCAAGACATTCAAGGCACTAGAACACCGAATCAGCAGCAATGTGTCTATATTATATCAAAAACTGTCCCTGTTTATTATAAAACAATAAAGGAGAGTAAGATTTTAGCCCTTAGCATCGCTAGCGAGTTCTTAAGGGACGAAGCAGCTGACACCTAATATCATTTACAGGTCCTAAAGGGACGAAACAATTGACTCCTAACATCACCCATGAGTCCGTAAAAGGACGAGACAGCTGACCCCTAACATTGCTCACGAGTCCTAAAAGGGCGAAACAGCTGACCCCTAACATTTTTCACGAGTCCTAAAGGGTCGAAATAGCTGACGCTTTATATCACTAACGAGTCCTAAATGGAAGAAACAGATGACCCCTAACATCGCTTACGAGTCCAAAAGGGACGAAACAGCTCTGATTCCTAACACTATTCACGAGTCCTAAAGGAGCGAAACAGATGACCCCTAACATCACTTACGAGTCCAAAAGGGACGAAACAGCTCTGATTCCTAACATTATTCAGGAGTCCTAAAGGAACGAAACAGACGACTCCATACATCACTCAGGAGTCCTAGAAGGCTGAAACTGCAGCAATGTTATACAATTTATTTCTTCATTTAATTTGGCTTTATTGTATCAAATTCTTAATCTATATGGAAAGGGATAGTACATATGGCTACCTTATTCGTAACTGCATGGCTCATTGTGTCAAAACTTTTCTGTCGTTGATAGGTCCCCAAGGAGCCGACGGGAAAAAAGGTGATATCGGAACTCAAGGGCTAAAAGGTGAGACGGGGAGCGATGGTCCCTTTGGCCCTAGAGGATTGAAGGGAGAACAGGGACCTGTTGGGGCTCCAGGTGGCCAGGGAGCAGCAGGAACGAAGGTAACAATGTTGTTGCAATTTCCCTATGATTTAAAATACATTTCATTTGTTTGACAGTCAGCATTAAGTATTAAGCATATTTAAGATTTACTCTAAGCATATGATGATATACATATGTTTTCCACCTACAGGGCGACATAGGACAAAAGGGTGACATGGGTGTGCCAGGTCTGTCTGGAAATGTCGGAGCAATGGGTCCGAAGGGAGACACTGGGGCTCAAGGGGAAAAGGGGGCCACAGGTCTTTCCAGTAACTGCTGTAACATGCTCTGTGAGTTATCAAGCACACAAGTCTGTATAAATTATTCATAAAATTCTTAATCAACACTGTACAATTTCGAGAAGATTCGTAAGAATTAATATTATCAATAATACTTAATTTTGAGCGATACAGTATAAGATGATTTCTATGGTCTGTCCTCAGCGGTACCTCACTTCCAGGGAGGAGATATGTTTACCGTGCGTGCCAGGGTAGGGGCCACGATCCTTTTACCATGTAGGACCAACAGTGGATATCCAGCTCCCACTGTGAGCTGGGTCAAAGACTTGGGTAACAAGACGCTGGTGACGTCACATGGTACGTCGACGTCATCAGGACTGATTTTACGTGACATAAAGGTACAAGACAGCGGGACATACAAATGTCACGCTGAAAATGCCCTCGGCTCTGTGGAGAAAACCGTTATAGTTACAGTAGAAGGTAATCATTTACAAATTAACTTCTTAAATGATTTCAATCTTTATGAAAATGTCTTTCTACCATCTTGAATACCAAGTAGAGAAGAAGGTAGTCGTGTTAGTGGTGAGGGTTTTACGGATCAATAGGATAAAACGGATAATGTTATCAAACGTGGTTCTCAGAATAACGGCATTCTTCTTCATTGCATCTATATTTAGATTTCTAGATAATGTGTTCAACTTTTTCTTGGCTTTCCTTTGTTTTCATATTAGCATACAGAGAACCTATCGTGATACTTGTGATGCGAGGTCCTCCTGTACGGTTGCCCTCTTCTACAATCAGTATGTAATATGAAAACATCCAGTAGTTAGGTGATACATACAATTATATATATCTTAGATGATGCCCCTCACATCATCGCCCGTGAGAAGGTCATCGGCGTGGCCATTGGTGAGTCTGTGAACAATGTGTGTGAGGTAACCCATGCCAGTAACGTGACCTTGACCTACTCAAAGGTCAATGGATTACTCCCAACACACAGCGTCCTTCCGTCTGGTAATCTAGTTTTCTATGTCCAGTCCGCCTCTAACACCGGAGAGTACCGATGTAAGGCATCTACCAGTAAGGGTACAGTTTCAACCAATTTCTACGGTAAGTGAAACATGTCAGTAATTTTACAAGGGAAGAAAAGATAAACAGTCTCCTGTGAAAACAACTAGAGAATGTCGACACGACAAGAAAAGTTGACTTCAAACTCAGAATCGAGATAAAAAGATAAACATGAGAAAGGTTAATCGGGAAATCGTCGAGTATATACGAGGTGAATAAAGCCAGATATAAGTTACTTTTGTTGAAAGTTGTTTTGAAAAATACCTTAATTAGACTCTTTAACGTTTTAAACAGCAAACTTAATCAATAATTCACGTGAAATCAAACAATTAATTGCATCTATTTATTCTTTTCATGATTGATATCAAAGGATAGTGTATTTTGTTGCCTTTTGAGTTTTAGTTATCTAATGATAAGGATACGGATTCACGTCCTTATTGGTACTTTGTCATTTCATCATTTTGACTGTAAGTAAAGATTTCATTCGTATTTTCCACAGTCTACCAGCGGATTGACAATCTGACATGTGCCACGTCATTCGCTGACTGCACATCTAATGATAAAGCGATGTGCGGGTAAGTTTGATGTCTTAATCCACTTCGTTACCTCGTTAATTATACAGTCATTGTGATAAAATAGAATGGAGATAGGATAAAGACTTATGTAAATGTGTCTCAGTAGTCTGTGAACGACCATATCACTCAACTGTGGTGGTGTCATTGTTATACCTTGCCAGTTTGGCTAACATTGTTGTAAAATGAAGCATTTGTTTTTAAATTTATAATTTAGAAACTTCTTTTCTGTCAATGTGGTGTCGTATGAAGATCTCGTAACTCGTAAATTCTATCACGTCATGCTCGGTCATATTTTTTTTAACATTTTAGAGGAGACTGTCCACCCGGTTGTACAGATTTGGACGCCACTCATCAGCTCCATGCGCATCGATTCTCACTGGTAATAATAACTAAGAGTAGTCTCCCTTCTCCTGCCTTCTGTTTAAATGAGTTCTTCTTGTATAATTGACAATTCATTTAATTAATCACATCAAAAGTGAATGGCAATCATGAATCTGACGATGTTTCCCAATTAACAATATTTTCAACATATCATTATATTTATTATTTTTGTCGAGATCAAGAAGAACAAAACCTTAATACCCTAAAAAATAAAACCCTTACAGTGATAACTGTGTAGATATCATGTCATTATACAACGAAATATACTTTTCTCAAGTTTGCTTTTTAATATCATGACTTCAAGTATTATTAGAAAACATCAGTATCCCGTTCTATTGATGTTTTCGCTGTTTTCAGAGCCTCCCTGTTTGCTCTGCAGCAATTAATAGTCAAACTATCTCAGAAAAAGGTGGTCACGTGATCTGGAAGAATGAACACGTGGTGTAAGTATGTTAGACCAGTTAACTAGTTAATCACAATTATAATTAATATCATCATAGTCAGCGGAAAGAGTTATTTAATGTATCAGTTATATTATCTGTTCATTTGTGTACGTTGTGTCTATATGCATTTCTAGTCACAACCCTACCATTAAAGCCATGTTGTAGTTGTCTCCCTTGGTTTACATTTAAAAATATTATTGAATGGAATTGTAATTTTGATACATATTGAGGGGTAAGTGTTTGTAACTTTTCATTTGATTCATGAAACACATAATGTATCATCAATTTCCACCCACATTGATTTGATTATATTAATTTCAATATTATAATATACATTTATTGCTTCTATTGGTGATATCGGGCTTTAGCTTGATTGTAATGAACTACATGTACGTGAAATGTTATCACACATTTTTCAAAATGTCCCTAAATATTTCATACTTCACTCTAGAAGTTTTAGGCTGGTGATGGAATTATGATACGGTACTACACAAATAATGTATTTGTCACATTACGGTCAAAAATGTAAAACAATTATATGTCATGGGCCATCAACCATTGTGATGTTTCAGTTTAATTTCTTTCAATATTTTCCTTTATTTTCCAAACATTGTCCGACTGTTTTAATTGTCTAGTATCTAGATTGTGATTTTAAATCTGTACGATATTGCAATTTAACTTCCAGTGGTGGTGAAGCTGCAGAGTTTGTGACAAGTTTACCGTGATCCAGTCTGAATACTCTGGTGATTATATATATCTGTACTAACAGACGCCAGGGTTACGGTTATCTAAGCTGTTGTTGTATTTTATTATTGTTTTGTTATACAATTGTGTTAATAAACGGACAAATAATCAAATGTTTACAATATTATTGATTATAAATTAGACACTATGATTTTAATAAATGTTTCTATATGTTTCATGTGTTCAAACCATGCAAAATGGACTAAACATTAAATACAATGTAACGCATCACGTGACACATGGACTAAATAGAAAACACAACATATCACGTGTCATGTGTGTATAATGTATACATAAAAGAAAATTTTGCACCAGAACACACACACTAAAATATTGTAGCCGCACATCAGTTAGACTTTTGAAATGTTTATATATTTAAGTACAAACAATGAGAACTAGCACTATTACAAAATTACAAAATCAACCCAATCGGTTAATGGAGTATTCAGGAAAGAATATGAAATATGTCGATCAATATTTGCATTCAATCGTTTTGTTGTTTTTTTTTTTTTAATTTTCGTTCACACACAAAAGGACGCACAAATGATAGCAGTATTTAATACAAATTAAGAGTTAGAGACTAATAATTGATTAACCTCCATTATACTGCTGTTTCAAAGACTCGACCGTTTAGATTAAGAGCCTTAAGTTTGCACCTCGTAGGGCGAATAAGGAAATATTGATCAAAAGAAATGCCAAAATCTAGATGCGAAAGTGCACTTACCCTATACTTTAATCAATTTTGTCGGTGTCTACCACCATAAATATTGTTTTTAAAAAACTACACTCAAGTCCTTTCAAGTACATCGAAATGGATTACTTTTATTATATTATGTACACGTCATCTGCTCCTGCCCCCTGAATAGGCTTAGAATCTTGAAGTGTCACAAATCAAGCAGTAAGACTCAGCTAATATTGTTTTATAGCCTTCTAAAATCAGTCATCACATATCACCTTAACCCGGATTCCGCACACAATATATGCAAGATTGTACGTAAGTACAAATTGATAGAAGATACAGTAGAGCCAAACAATGAATGAAACTGCATCATACAGCTGCTTCGTCCTTCAGGATCCATCAGTGGTACAGTAGAGCCAAACAATGAATGAAACTGCATCATACAGCTGCTTCGTCCTTCAGGACCCATCAGTGGTACAGTAGAGCCAAACAATGAATGAAACTGCATCATACAGCTGCTTCGTCCTTCTAGAACCCATCCATGAAGTTAAGTGCCAACATTTTATACGGCTGAAGACAATTTAACGAGGAAGTGACCTGGCGGTGGTAAAGTATGAAAATGAACACGGCCACCAGAGACATAACATGGACTGCCAAGGTGTGATCACTGACACATACGATATGATATCAGAGAGTCGGTAGTGTGACACTGCTTACCTTCTATCTCTGATCAAAAACCGCCTCATCATCACCAACATGATTTGCAAACTTATTACAAAATGAAACCCCGGAACAACACCAGACCAAGAGAAACATGACATCATACTGGTTTAATAAGGAAATAAAAAAGTCTTCATTATTCAGATACGAAAATCAAAGGTGGGATGGGTGTATTCCTAGCTATCTCACATCAAGCTATCCCTGAGGAAAACCTCAAATCTCTACTAGATGTGAATAATAATTGGAAGAATCCAACAGCATTGTCGCATAAAATAACATGGAAAGTAAAACTCTGCTGGAACAATCCTTGGAACAGATTCCAGGAAACAGGCAAACATGTACCCTCGGCGACTTTAACCTATCTAATTATGATTGTTCATTAACTTTCCTCAACATTTTCATTTATTGAACATTATCAGCAAGTTGTTAAAAGGTAACATTTTAGATCCATTTTTTTTCTAAAACACTAAGTAGTATATGAAAAAAAGAAATGTCATCTCACGGATAAGAATAGAACAGATAAACAAAAGAAAAATCAGGAAAAGAGAAGGCAAACTCAGAACCTGAAAAAATAAGTAAACCAACATTTTCTTACATGAAATTCAAACTTAAATTCAATAAATCTAGATCAAAATGTGAACAAAACAAAGGTTTACACGGTGACTCATGGACATTTCGCTTCCAGATAATCATGTAACACCACATGAGATCTCTCGAACACGTACTACAAAAACAACACTACAGTTATCATATTTTTAAATCTGGACAAAAATATCGCAAGTGACATTTAAAAACTGACGAGCCAAAAAAACCCAGTAAAGACTGTTGGTCCTTTATCGAATGTAGGAACACAGAAAATGTTGGTATGTCACCATTACAACTACATGACATACTATAAGGCCAACCTAATGCTGACAGAGACACCTTCACAACCACACAGTCCTCAAATCATATTATTTTAATCAGGATTCTCACGCAAACTTAAAACTTTTCACCGGATTTATCTAATATAAAATGCTGTGTTTTAACTCAAGCTGGAATGGTGTTCTCTTCAATACGATCTTCTACGCGAAAAGGAGACTGCTGATGGTTATATTGATGACGTTGTGTTTGCAGGAACAAAAATTAAATTTACTGCCATTGAATGCTATTGATTCCTTAAATCTGTTTCGTGATTAGATCACACAACATACTATACTATATGCATGAGTGATGTTGCCATACCATCGTTTTCCCTGTATAGACGGTAGACAAAATGCTCTCTAACATAGACTCCCCGCAATTAACCGATTAATATGGCAAACGGTCTTATATAAACGCCATGAACGTGTGATTATTAACGGTCTACAAAAATAACGGTGTTTTCATTTACATCATCGATGATGTCATGGTAAATATAAATATATGCTTTATACCAGGATCAATAAAATCGATTGTTTGTCGGTTCCATTTACCTTTCATCCCATTACCTTTACCGAGCCATCTTATCGATTTTACCTGTGATCTATAGTAAGTATAGCACGAGGACAGGTATGTGGCTATACCTTAGGACAGGTATGCTACTTCACCTGTCCATGATCTTAACTAATATAACCGTAGTACACTTAAATGTCCCCGATACTGATAATTTATAACGTACTCTATCGATATTTGTACAGGCAGACTCTTTACTGTGAGTGTCCGTGTCATTATATTAACATCTTTATTGACTAGCAGAAATCGTTACAAATGAATAACTCTGACCTTCCATGCTATTGAACGTGAAAGTATCCCCGTTTATATATATACATATATATACATATTATGTGTTCTTGTCACTGTACCTATTCCATAGCTTACTGCGCATGTCAGTCAGGCGATTCAGAGGACACTCTAAAGAGGATCTATAATTCATAAACGATGGATTTTCTAAACATTTAAAAACAGATAACTAGTGACTGCATTTATCGTGTACATTGGCTGTTTATTTTACCTGTCGACACCTGAGGTAGAATAACATGTATCAGGTATATAGCATGGCGCTAACTGATGGAATGATTTTTATGGGAAGTCATTCATACATTCATGTCTGACTATCGATACCGTGGGTTTATAGTGAAGCATTAGGTAACAAAGTGTGTATCAGCATGGAATGTTGGTCAACAAACACGAGAAAGACATTGACTGTGGCGTTGGTAGTGGTCATCTTCTGTACACACGGAATCGTAGGTAAGTCATGGCTTATGATAAGTACTTATATACAATTTTATATGTAACATTTAATTAAGAAATGCCGGATAGATAACAAAATCAATTGTCATATAGTTGTCTTGTTTCTCTAGGATGCATTTCAAGCTGAGAATGGTAAGATGTTAAAAACTTAAATATTTTTGTAACGTAATTCGCGGGGATTTAGAAGGATTGTTCCACAATAGATATACCAGTACACTATCGGTATTTAGATATCGTGTGAACCATCACTTAAGTTCGAAACGTCTGGTCTGGTCTCATTGAGACGTCAAATACTTGTTTGAAGCGTCTTGTCTGGTCTCATTGAGACGTCAAATACTTGTTTGAAGCGTCTTGTCTTGTCTCATTGAGACGTCAAATACTTGTTTGAAACGTCTTGTCTGGTCTATTTGAGACGTCAAATACTTGTTTGAAACGTCTTGTCTGGTCTCATTGAGACGTCAAATACTTGTTTAAAACGCCTTGTCTGGTCTATTTGAGACGTCATATACTTGTTTGAAACGTCTTGTCTGGTCTATTTGAGACGTCATATACTTGTTTGAAACGTCTTGTCTGGTTTCATTGAGATGTCAAATACTTGTTTGAAACGCCTTGTGTGGTCTAAATGAGACTTCAAATACTTGTTTGAAACGTCTTGCCTGGTCTAATTGAAACGTCAAATACTTCTTAGAAACGTCTTGTCTGGTCTAATTGAAACGTCAAATACTTGTTTGAAACGTCTTGTCTGGTCTCATTGAGACGTCAAATACTTGTTTGAAACGCCTTGTCTGGTCTATTTGAGACGTCAAATACTTGTTTGAAGCGTCTTGTCTGGTCTAATTGAAACGTCAAATACTTGTTAGAAACGTCTTGTCTGGTCTAATTGAAACGTCAAATACTTGTTAGAAACGTCTTGTCTGGTCTAATTGAAACGTCAAATACTTGTTTGAAACGTCTTGTCTGGTCTATTTGAGACGTCAAATACTTGTTTGAAGCGTCTTGTCTGGTCTCATTGAGACGTCAAATACTTGTTTGAAACGCCTTGTCTGGTCTATTTGAGACGTCAAATACTTGTTTGAAACGTCTTGTCTGGTCTCATTGAGACGTCAAATACTTGTTTGAAACGCCTTGTGTGGTCTAAATGAGACTTCAAATATTTGTTTGAAACGCCTTGTCTGGTCTCATTGAGACGTCAAATACTTGTTTGAAACGCCTTGTGTGGTCTCATTGAGACGTCAAATACTTGTTTGAAACGCCTTGTGTGGTCTAAATGAGACGTCAAATACTTGTTTGAAACGTCTTGTCTGGTCTCATTGAGACGTCAAATACTTGTTTGAAACGCCTTGTGTGGTCTAAATGAGACTTCAAATACTTGTTTGAAACGTCTTGCCTGGTCTAACTGAAACGTCAAATACTTGTTTGAAACGTCTTGTCTGGTCTGATTGAGACGTCAAATACTAAATTTCACGAAGAAGTGACTTAAAAAACAACAGGAGATTGCAATGTAATATGTCCAAACTCAAATTCAAAAATCGTTGGTAAAGACAGATTTACAAGAAGACTCCCGAAACAGTACAACGATAATATGACAAAAAATTCCGAAAGAGAAAGCATCGTCTGACCAGTCATCTACACCTTGGTCAATTCTATCATTGTAGAAACAAGCTTGGTACCACTTATAAAGCTTATGAAAACCCTGAAGAATCAATGAAGGCATTAGTGATAAAAAAATAGTATACCTGGATTACCAGCTTATTGGGTAAAATAACGGTCTAACAAACTGTTTGGTCATTTATGACAGAAACCGATTTGTAAGCTGACACATTTCACTGACACCGTAGAGAATTTCTCATTTGATTTAAACCACCAAACACATTCAATTAAAATGCTTCAAAATGGTGTTTGTAATTGAGATCACGTGGCATGTCTATTCACAACACTAATTTCAATGAAATATTAATTCCTTATTCCAACACGCTCTTGCCATTGATATTGCTGTTGAATTCCCCCCTAAACATACATAATATGGGTTAATGTTGAACATGATAACATCTAGATATTGCGAAGTTATTGAATAGCTACAATTACATAAAAATGTAGGTCTTTTACAACCGAATCATTTCCTCAACAATAAAAACAATTTATAAGCAAAACAACAACAACGACATGTCAACAAAAACGAAATTCAAACTCAAATAAAATGAAACTAAGGCAAAACAATGATTTACAAATGCTTCGTTCCGTTCCGTTCCACATGTTCCGTAAAATAAAGCCGCTCCTGCTTCATCGACGAGACTCACCATGTAAATCGTTGGTCAATCAACTTCTCTACCCACAGTGCTCTGCCATACTTGAAACTTTTCGTTCAGACAAAAACATGAAGATCACTGGGCATTTACATACAACAATAACTTCAAAGCTACCAAGTTAAGCTGACTGTACATAAGACAAACCGTTATTGGTTTGTTTCACCGAACATTATCGTCGATACCAAACGCTATTTTAGTGTTGACCTATTTAAGACTGGAATTTACTTTAGTTAACATGCTGACATTCACCGTTCTATTCAAACGCTTGCTACAAGTATTGATTTTGACAGCGTGTGTTTGTAATTAATTTCACAAACAAAAAGAAAACACAAACTATTTCTACAGTATGATCATTTAACGTGTGTATAACAAATAGTTTCAGGATTGATAAATCACTCATTAAAAACCAATTAATATGCAACATAGTTATTGTTGGTTTATATAGAGCAATCTGATTTTTGTATATAACATACATACATATATTTCATACATCTCCCCATGAAATGTTGTTCTTACTCAGAATAATATAAGTTTAATTTCCTTAAACTTCATGGTGGTAAATAATTTCCGTTTGATTCCTGGTGTTGTGTGTAAAACTATTAAATGTTTTCCTATTATGGATCTCGTTAATTTATACATATATTGTTCTCGATTACAAATGATAACACTACTCTTTAAAAAATGCTGAAATCCCGTACACGTAGCTGAACAATTTGTAATATCTTCTTATCTTTCAATTTCCCAGTAAGAATAAACAAATGCAAACTTGGCTATTGCATCTTTTTAAAAAATCTTATTCACTTTGAAATATTCCTTGACAGTTTTTTTCAGTCCGAAAGAAAATTGATGTATATCTAACAAAGCAAATGAAAATTCAATATTTGTTTACGATATCTGAAACAACAAAATCCATTTACATCTGTTTGTACCAATATCGAGGAATGAATATGTATAATGATAGAATAGGGGTAAACAAACATTGATTAAGAATTCAATTTGAGTCGGTAAAAGGATAAAGACACCAGAGAATGGAATAAGCACTTTGATTAATTAACCAAGATAACATACGTGTGTTTACCTGTTCACTTGACTTTTCCTTAATTCCTCACTTCACATTTTACCGGTAATTCGTTTGACACGGTGACTTGTTGCAGTCGCTTAAACGCTATACAAAATTTCTAAAAACTTTCGAACAGCTTGATGTAAATGAAATAGTCACATGTACACTTACGATATCTTTGCAAATACGCGTGATATGTCATTCTTTCAACCAATTACGTAACTTCGAAGTTTTTATGGTGATTGTCTACATCAACTTTTGAGTTCGAGACATTTATTATATTTCATTAATTGGGACAGTGTCGTCAGTGAATCAAAAGACGCTTATCCTTTTAGAACATCACGTCTTATTCTCCTGGAACGTCGGATACATCATTTTATCAATTGCAGCTGAATTGGTGAAAGTTATTTGAGTTTTCAGATATAATCAAGAATATACCAACATGTCAATACATTTCAGTTTGATCAAAGCTTAACCTTTTCTCAGTTTTCTATTGTGAGATATTTTTTCTATAGTGAAAAGACTAGAGAAATTTGATCTATGCTTTCCACTGGCGGTTAAAATCTTGTCAAAGGAAACTATGAAGTGTGTCAGCTGTTGTCTTCCAGTAACAATATCGGGTGATTAAAAAATAGTAATATTATCATTAGACTCAAACGTCTTCACATACAGTTGTATTAAGATATAAAGGGAAAAGGGAAAACGTGCTAAAAACGATAGGGAGCCTGAAGTTGGTTCCCAGTTCTTAGTTCCTAGTTCCGTTCCCACAACGGTTGATATTTTAGTGACTGATATTGATCTCTCTATATATAATTCTCCATTACAAACTTTACGAAGCACAAATATAACATTAAAATCACAGCCGTGTCCGCAGTTACACTTCAGTGATCTCAGTTATTTATGGTACAGAGCATATGAAACTGTATATAAGCATACGGTTCCTATATTTAGGTTGATTGTACAAACCGTGACAGAGATGGAGACCGGCGACAAAGAGAAGTACACGTTTAAAACACTATATCACATGCATCGGTTAAGACACATTTATACATTTACAATACTAAGTCCCAGATATCTGATAGAACATTCGATTGATCTGACTAATGTTGAAACAAAACGTATGCATTTTTATAATTGCAGTTTGTTATGCGATAAAGACAATGTAAAGCCATTGCCTGAGGAACAATATGTCGGTCGATATTTGTTGTTTTTTTTATAAATTATGTATGGGTATTTTCGAATATTGTTGATATTGTTACTATGACAATAAATAAATAAGTCGATAAGATAAATGAGATTGTTTTCCCATAATTTCCCTAGTACTCTTGGGGTATTCTATATTTGATGAGCTTCCAGAATCCATAGTCTGTTATATCTTTAGTGTGTATAGAATCATAGCAAAATTCGTTTAATGGTAAGCTGGATCAAATTGTCCTTTTAATGTGTATAAGGAGGTAACAACATGAAGGTTTGTGATAGATCATATTTTTCTCATTCGTTAGATTTCTAAAGCTATATGAAAAACAAAAAAACAAAAACTTTTCGCTTTAAGTGACAAATTGCTGATTAAAACGCAAAACTGTCATCACACTATTACAAAACAATCGTGAACTAATAATTGCGCTCTCTAATTTCCGGGTGTGTATGAAGTGCCATTGCGGTCAAAGTTCATCCTGTTAGCCTGTCAAAACATGCTAATTTGATATACCACATGTAGTGTAACATGCATGTTCATACAACTGTTGTATTGATTAAGTGATTCCTTAGGAGTCGAATAATTCCAACCAAGTGTGGCAGACATATCAACTAACGTATGATTTAAAAGGTTTTAAAATTCTTTATATCATTATCAAAATCTTTTCAAACAGATGTGATGTAGGAAGTCTCCTTCCATTCATTCTTTCTTAATGAAAGAATACTGACACAAGAATGGCCCGAAATGTGATATTATAAGATCTGTAGCATCTAGAGCATGCCCGACTCTCCTTTAATAGGATAATTTAACCTATCTGATAAAATAATGTCGTGTTTTTTGTGCTATCAAAACACTAATTAGAAGTGACCATTGATATTTTTGTATAAGAAGGAGATCTTCTCAAATGTTGAAAAACGTTAAAATACACAGATTCTATACTCCTGCTGTTCATTTTTATACGTTTTCCAGTAATTCGTATCAGTTCAGTACAACAGGATTATAAACATCTACTTTATCATAATATTTTTCAGATACATCTAGTCGGTTCAATATTACCAATTGGGCATATAGAGATTTGTATTGTATTGAATGGCATGATGAAAATAGTTAAAAATGAAAAAAAGGATTCATTAGTGATGCCATGGGTCTAAATTTTTAAACTCAGGAGGCAACTGGTAAAAATCCAAAATGATCGAAAGAAATGTCATAATCTAGATGGGGAGATAGCTAAAATCCAAAATGATCGAAAGAAATGTCATACTCTAGATGGGGAGGTTGGTAAAATCCAAACATGATCTAAAGAAATGTTATAATCTAGATGGGGAGGTTGTTAAATTCCAACATGATCTAAAGAAATGTTATAATCTAGATGGGGAGGTTATTAAATTCCAACATGATCTAAAGAAATGTCATAATCTAGATGGGGAAGTTGTTAAAATCTAACATGATCTAAAGAAATGTTATAATCTAGATGGGGAGGTTGGTAAAATCCAACATGATCGAAAGAATGTCATAATATAGATGGTAAGGTAGGTAAAATCCAAAATGATCGAGAGGAATGTCAGAATCTAGATGGGGAGGTTGGTTTATAGGTAGAAATAGTATTAAAAGTAATGGTTACAACTTCACCTCCTTATCATACTTATGATCAGTTCTAACCAGGTGCCTTGATCAAATAGCTTTCTATGATAATATTGTTTTCTCAGCTCACTCACAGGTCTGACATTTACATAAACGACTATAAAATCAATGCTATTTCAGGAAACTGAGAGATTTACAGAATCACCGGCTTTTATCAAATCAGAAAGCTAAAGCACACATAAAATGGAAGGAAGCAAATGGATTTGAATGATAACCAATTCTTGTTTCCACCATATATCATATTCCATACGACATAATCTGTGTTATCTAGGGAGAATTATAATACTTTCCCTTTAAACTATTGAGTCTTTTCTTTGCAAACTAAGATTTATGTTCCTACCATGACAGTGGTGATTTGCCTTTACTCATATGACAGACCAGTAAAACTTTCAATTTTAGGTCATGTGTGTTTGTTCTTTGATGGCTGGTGAATATCAGATTAGACAGATATTATTGAAATTCGAGTTCATAGTTTTTTTCTTGGATCTGACCTTGTAAAAGTCAAGAGGAGCTAAATGATTCAGAAGATCCGGCCTAGTCCATTTTGTACTTTCTCATATTCAGTTTTTTATTTTTATTATTATTTTGCTTTTGTCTCACAATCTATCATATGTTTGAATCCATTATCCATATTTCAACTTTTACAATTATACGGATGCAAATTACAAATAAAAAATCTAAGGATTGGCCCTTGGTGTTACTGATGAGTCTTAGAAGGACGAAACATTTGTATGACACAGTTAAAGTCATTCTGATTCTATATATAATTGATATATTTCTATTCAAATGTTGTGTTCCAGCTGTCCCCCTGAACAGTGATATCCGATATTATGAACCTGTCCATTTTGACAGTCATGTCTTGTTAGCTGACCATCACAGAGTACGGCGGGGGACGGAGGACGGACTTCGGCTCACATTCAGGGCTTTCAACAGGTATATCTAAGAAGAACTTCGAGAAACCACTTTCTCACGTTTCATAAAAAGATATAAATATTTTTAAATACATTGGGGTGTAAATATTTTGAAGCTTTAAATTGTAAATATTTTGCCATATACTTTGTTGCAAAATGTGTAAATGTATATTTTATCATCTCATCGTGTAACATATTTTCTATGTGATAAATGTCGATATGTTATTGTTTCATATGTTTGGTTATGAAACAAGAACAAAAGACAATCTCTAAATGTGGATTCCACTTTATATGTGGGAAGATGGTTTGAAAGAAAAACTACTGTTCTGCGATATATCGCTGAAACAGGAAACGAAGATTTTTTATATATATATATCTAAGGAACATTTGAACTTTTCTCTTTATACATCTTCAGGGACTTTCGTCTCAAGCTTCGTCCAAACATTAATTTGTTTGCGCCAAATGTAATTTTCGAGAGCTCCATCGGAAAAATAGAACACAAAGCATCCGGTGCTTATGTCGGATCAGATGAAGGTTTGTTTGTAGTAAATGTACAGTCCTTAGACATTGTAGGTGATTGAATCTTCTGGCGGGCTTTAGTCCTTAAAGTTTACCGTACCCAGCATGTCACATTTTAATTCTATTGAATGTTGGCATAATCTAAATTAAATACACGTTCTGAAGTATTGAGTATTGGTTAATCGCACCTTTCCTATCTTATTTCTAACGTTACATTTTTCTAACACTGATTTTCCGCAGTAGCCTATAGGTTTCAATAGTTTAAGACCTTCGAATCACTGACGAGTCAAACAATGGGTCTAATGAGTCTGCTGTACAATCCGGAAAAAATCTTTCCTGAACATATATCAATTACATACATTGTAAGTATATAATAAATAATAAATGTATATGTAACACTTTTCGGTATACGCTTGCATATTGATTTATATATTTGTATTAAGTAAAGGTTTATATTTGTTGTAAATTTTACAGATGATACTGGAAGCAAAATTTATGGAGTGGTCACATCGACTGGTCACTTTGAAGGTCATCTTCACTACCCTAACGAAACGTATAACATAGAGGGTTCCAAAAGACATTTTACAAAATTGACAAATTTCAGCTCAATTATTTACAGGTAAAATGAATTTAAATAACATAAAAATGTTTTACTAATGTTTTCTGTCCTGAGAAAAATAAAAGAATATTTGTCAATGACTTTCAATCATTTTTTTTAACCAGGCATACTATATAATATCCAGATTTCGCGATATATGCTTGAATAATATTTTATAACGTGACATTATCTGTATTATGTAATTGTCACGGACACAGTTTATTATCGAGCAGTATGAAACTACTATCTAACCCATCCTTATTGTGTTTTTATGTCGTAGATCGTCTGATGTATTACTTAACACCAAAGATAGTATGTGCAAATCTGATGAACTTCACCGGAAGCTCATGAAACACCGGAAGTCAGAAGAAATGCGTGGACTGCTTCATGAACCAACAGAGAAATGGTCGGATCGCTACCGACAATCAGGGAGACAGAGGCGATCTGTTGACCCGACCAAAACAGTTTGTGAACTGTATCTAAAAGCTGACCACACTTTCTACAATAAGTTTTCTACTTACGACGCTGTGTTAGAACAAATGACGAATCATGTACAAGCATCTAATAATATATTCAATTTGATAGGTGAGCAGCTAAACCACCTCAACTTGCAGTAAGATCCATTAATTCCAGAACAATAAAAAAACAAAATGAAAAGCGCATGTCGAATAGTAATATCGGTGTTCGTTTTATGATTGAAATATGATGTATAAAGATATAACATGGAAACACGCGTCTGACTTTCTTGGAGGTCAATTTTGATAACTTACTCTTACCATGACATTTAGGCCCTGTAAAAGAAAATAGGTACAATACTTTAAAACTGTCTACATCAGTAATAAAATCCGTTTAACCACACAAAATATTTCTTTCTTGAAATAAAATGCGACATTCCACCAAAATTCGCTCTCATATTTTTCCATTTGGTAGTATGTTTAAATTGTTACTCCGTGGTATGAATTCCATACAGTTTTTTTTATCAACTTTGGGTGTTACTTCATTGTCATTGGTTTATATTTACTGAAATTTCTAAGTGAAATTGACGAAATATGTTTATTATATGGATCAATAACTCAAAGCATCCAAACAATTTAAATAAAATGATAATGTTAAATCATATTTCGTATATATATATATATACTATTTAAAGTGTTACAATAGCTGCTTAAACAGACACTGGCAGAATAATAACTAATGTTGTTCAGGGTATTCACCAAGTCGCATAGCAATACAATCTATAATATAATCATAACTGTAATTAGCCCCGAACGTATAATCCCAAAATTACCCCCGTAAGCAGCTGATACTGGCCTGTTTCTTCTGTCCAGCTTTATGTTTATATGTAATGTTAGCTGTCCACTGTACACACGTCGTCTCATAGCTTACTAAACTCCAGACTAATTATCTGTGCTTCTAAAACCCCACGTGACGTCTCAATTATCAAATGTTTACTCAGCGTCAATGCTCAGTCTAGTTCTGAACTATTTCATTAGTCCAGTAATTGTAGTTGTGCAGGAATCTGACCTTAATATATTAAACAAAATGTTTAAACACATAGAAATATAAAACAAAAGTTTCCTTTTTCAGATTTTGACGGTGATGGTTCCCCAGACAGTATACAATTCCAGATAAAGCGAGTGACTATATACAACGACCCGAGCGCGGCTGGGTATCCCTTCCCTCTCCAGTACAGTGTAGAGAGCCTCTTGGACCAACATTCAAGAGAGAACTACAACGACTACTGTCTCGCAATCCTCTTTACCAATAGGGATTTTAACGGCGTCCTCGGTTTGGCCTGGACGGCAGAGCTGGGTTTTGCCGGAGGAGTATGTGAGATATCCGGGGTAGGTTGGCAGCCCATTTTATTCCTACTTGGTGTTCATAATATTAACTTGATAATACATGCCTTTCAATATCATTTTGCATCAATAGTGATTCATAACACATTTGGCATGTCATCCATTAACATTGCTGACATTCATGTGTTACCAATCATGATTGCTGAGTAAACAGTGAAAAAAACTAGATCAGGTCCAATGAGCTCTACAAACTGTGTGACCAGAGACTATTGTATTGTAGACTTACCAAGGTGAGACTAAAAGTCTGAACACAGCGCTGGTAACAATGCGTAACTACGCCAAAGATGTGCCCTCGTCTGTATCACATGCCACCTTCGCTCATGAAGTAGGACACAACTTTGGCTCTAAGGTAAAACAATAAAGGACATACCTGTTGCTGTCCTGTTAAACAAATTCGAAACAACAATGGTGTTTAGGTCAAGCAATATAAAACACGACTTTTGCTGTCATGTTAAACAAAAAGGACGCAACAATGGTTTTTATGCAAAGCAATATAGAACACAATATTGGTTAAATAGAGGTTCTACAACGAGTGACGGTTGATTATCATCGTTATCTAACTCGAGTTAATTAATTTTCAAATTTTGAAAAGACACGAGTAGTTCGGGGTCACAGATCATGGCTGGGTCAAATGTCAATGCTTCGTCCAATAGATTTGGCTATCACTAATAATACACGTGTGTATTATGCGTATGAATAAACAATGGATATGGTGTTTAATGGATAGTCTTGTCGTGAGATAACATACGCAGGTTATGGTAGAAAACAAAATAACACTCAATTTTTACTTCAGAGTACACAATATAAGACATGCTTGACTCGTAGGTAAAACAAATTAGACACAATTTTGACATATAGAAAAGTAAAATAGATCTCGATTTTGACTAAGGGAAAATTATATTTGACGCGTCTGCGACTCTCATGAAGAAATGATACCACTAAACGGTAGTAATATGTGACACATCTTTGATTATCAAGTTGAACAATATATAGGTAAAGCAATGTTATCAGTTGTGAGTTATCTTCAAGTTGAAATTTTCATTGGTTATTGCATATATTCAATCTCAAGATATCATTAAAAAATCTAATTTATCTTTATGTTATCTTATTGGTCATTAACCAGCCATATTTGTATATATATGAAGAATTATTTAGGCTGTTTATCCATGTTTAATACTATCTTAGGCACAATTTACTATAGGATAAAACACGTCTTATAAGAGAAGACAAGACGACCGTGTCCTTTCTGAAACACAAATTATGTACGAAAAAAATGGTATAATTACTTGTCTGCAGCGATTACTTCTACATAATGAATAGCTTTAGACAATATAAATAATTTAGACAATAGGTAATGCCATTAACCAGTGTGATTAGTATGATAGCGCTGAAGAAAGGATACTTAACGTAACAATAAATTCAAGTGCAAAAGTATTTCAAAGAGTTTTAGATAAGTAGTGACATCTGCTTTTTCACAGTATTAATTTCGAAATAAAACAAAAACGTAGTGATCACTTTCACATCTTCTATTTCAATGACAAAGAAGTATGATTGAAGCACTTCTACTGGGTATAGACAATGAAAACAATAACACTGTGTCCAGTAATTAGGACGTTATTAGCCGCTTTCTTAACTTTAGAACACTGATATGATATATAACTACATGATTCAGCAATGATGGATGAAGATGTGAATGATACGTTCGAACAAGAGCAACAATGAATGAAACTGCATATTGTACATTAGTGATAGAGGAAAAGTGTTGAAATCAAGCTTGAAAGAAGAAACCTCAGCCAAACTAAATGGGAAATAGAACAGTGTACTAACCGTATTGCCGCAATACACCGCTCGGCAAGAGAGAGCTTATCCAACTCGATCAGTTGGAAGTCAATTTAGTATCTCAGAGGTCATGGATTAGAATCTTAGCATTGAAATGAATAATGAGCTCCGTGATCTTTATAATGGACCATAACACCAAAAGTTTTAACCTCCAGAAGTGGCACCAGATCAAGATGTTTTAGATTCACAAAAATAACCTATTACTACATCTTTTTTTATTTGTAACTAATTAATACGGAACATATTTATAAACATACCATATATCATTCCGAAAATGAAGTGGTTCACCAATCCAGTTTGTAAATGTTGACCTGTTCATGTATGTTTACTCTGCCCAGCACGATCCTGAATCTCAAGGGACGTGCACACCGGGGAGTGGAAATGGCGGCAATTTTATCATGTTTCCTCGGGCTACATCCGGGTATGAAGCAAACAACCAGATGTTCTCCTCTTGTAGCGTTGATTACATGTCCCCAATTCTGGACGCAAAAGCCCGGGAAACGTCCAATGGATGCTTCAAAGGTAAACAAAATATTTCACCGATTGATTTAATGGGATCGATTTTCACAATGAATTTATTGTGGCATTAATAACGAGAAAGAAACCATGAACGATACGCAATGACATCTAATTAATTTGTTCGTGTATTATTCATACATTGACTTTTTACTACCTTTGCTGTCATAAACGTATCTTTACATTGTAAATCAAATAAATATGGAAATGAAAAGTTATATTTAGTCAATGTACCTTACCGATATAAATGAAATAAAACCATACAGTAAAATTCCTGTATTACCCTTAATTTTGTGGGTGAAATAAGAAAATTATTACAAAGATAATGATAATGATGAAAAATGTAATTTTTCATTTTTTTCACTTCTTACAAAACAAAATCCTATTTATCCAACTCTTTTGTACTGAATTATCAAAATAGCTTCCTATTCATTGTGGAAAAGTATGAATAGATTTTCATACTTCAATATATTAAAACCCTTTACAAAAATGATGTGTGACATTCCAATTACAACACAATCACCGTCATTAGAACAATATTCGGGAGGAGAAAGTAAAGTTTTAAGTAGCACGTGTTCATGGGAGAAATGGGATCGTGATTTATATTAGACAATGAGATATAAATGATGTAGAGAAATTCAGGAAAAGCTATCTAATTATCGATGATACAAAATGTATTATCAGTATCGGGTGTTCCTATTTGTGGAAACAACGTGGTGGAGTCCGGGGAGGAGTGTGATTGTGGCTGGTCTGATACCTGTACGGAGGCCTGTTGTAATCCCCAGTCCTCTAACCCCATGGGAACGCCCTGTACCAAAGTCAACGCTTCTGCTTCCTCCTGCAGGTACACATACCATTACCATTTAAGTAAATTTCCATCCAGTTCCATTTGATACAGTTAACCTAATATTTAATCCACTTCCATCTAACCCAATACCAAACCCTTCATACACCGCCATCTCGTCTGCTATTCATCACCCTTAATACACAGTCATCTTGTCCAGCATTCATCACCCTTAATACACTTCCATCTGATACAGTAAACCTTATCCTTAGTTCGCATTGAGAACATTTCCCCCCCCCCCAATATATTGACCTATTAGTAGAAGACACTGATACTTCAAGAGCCTCCTTCTTAATAATTCTTTCAAACATGATTTGCCATTATTTCATTAGTTGTTTGTGTTTGAAGTTTTCCCTTAATCCTATTATCTGAAAGCAATGTCCCGATTTTATGAAAGTTATCATGACTAAAAGAGATGCAAATGTTAATGAATTATTTGTTTCTAATAATTAGAATAATACCAAACACGTTTTTGTTATTAACTGTTATGTTTCAGTCCGAGTGAGGGTCCATGTTGCAGTCCGTCCTGTACACTGTACACGTCTGGGGAGAATCATGTGTGTCGGTCCAACAGTTCTTGTTTGGCTGAGGCGCTGTGCGAATATCCTTTAGTCATACATCAAAATCACAGAATCTTGATAATCTTCTGAGAAAGTTTTCCTAAATAACATTTGTATTAAAAACAGTTTTTTATGATATGAGTTGCATCTATGATTTTGTTTAAGTAGTTTTCTTGACTTTCGTCACCGGATCATCAGCAAGTTGTCCTGCTTCTGCCTCCGCTGCTAACGGAACGGAATGCGCAGACGGGCAGGTCTGCTATCTAGGGGTGAGCATCACAAAAGTGAATTGATTTGAATATAGATATATAAAACGTATCATATATATAATAAACGTGTCATACATATTTATTAAAAAGTTAGGACATATCAATAAAAATTTGGTTTAGATAAAAGCAAACATTAGTTTAGAATCAATTTGCATTGCAATAACAAATTAATATGCAGAACAGTGTCTGCCGATTGCTGAATAAACCTGCTTGATACGGCTGGTTTATTCTTCAGGAAATCAAACATTTTCTACAGAAACGGAGGAACATTTACCGTATGATTTGAACAGTTGTGTACTTCCTATATTAACTTAGTCGCCGAGTGCAGTATTATCCGTGTTTTGTGGGTATATCATAACAATCAAATATACATGTTTATGTTGGTGGCTTTTCATCTTGTTCATTTTGCTTGAACAATGTAACTTGAACATTGCTTCTTGTTCAGAATAATGGTGGTCCTATGTTTAATATAGGAAATATGTTCAGCAACGACTGCCGATGGTTACGAATTACTAAATCTAGATATTGTATTGTTATATTGAAAGCAGAGAAGGATCAGTCTGTCGGTCCTTCAATGGTTTAGTCAAATGTATCTGGGGAGGTCTGATCATTTCATCTCATCAGGCGTTCATTATTATTGCTAATAGTTCATTTATCTGGAACGAAACGGATCGCATTAAAGGTCACCCATTACTTGATTTCATAATAGAGATGATTTCTATCAATATACATGGCACGTCCTTAAATGATCCTGGCAGTTAATAGGACATAAAACAACAATACACCAAACCTGACACGTCCTTAAATGATCCTGGCAGTTAATAGGACATAAAACACAATACACCAAACCTGACACGTCCTTAAATGTTCCTGGTTGTTAATAGGACATAAAACACAATACACCAAACCTGGCACGTCCTTAAATGACCCTGGCTGTTAATAGGACATAAAACACAATAAACCAAACCTGGCACGTCCTTAAATGTTCCTGGTTGTTAATAGGACATAAAACACAATACACCAAACCTGGCACGTCCTTAAATGACCCTGGCTGTTAATAGGACATAAAACACAATAAACCAAACCTGGCACGTCCTTAAATGATCCTGGCTGTTAATAGGACATAAAACACAATACACCAAACCTGACACGTCCTTAAATGACCCTGGCTGTTAATAGGACATAAAACACAATACACCAAACCAAACCTGGCACGTCCTTAAACGATCCTGGTTATTAATAGGACATAAAACAACAATAAACCAAACCTGGCACGTCCTTAAATGATCCTGGCTGTTAATAGGACATAAAACACAATACACCAAACCAAACCTGGCACGTCCTTAAATGACCCTGGCTGTTAATAGGACATATAACATCAATAAACCAAACCTGGTACGCCCTCAAATGATCCTGGCTGTTAATGGGACATAAAACACAATACACCAAACCTGACACGTCCTTAAATGACCCTGGCTGTTAATAGGACATAAAACACAATACACCAAACCTGACACGTCCTTAAATGATCCTGGCTGTTAATAGGACATATAACATCAATAAACCAAACATCCATGTATAAAGTGAAGTCACAGTGCTATATAGCAACATACAGTTTTACGGAGGTTACAACAGGAAGTTAATAGAAGAAAATATAATGAAGGGTAAATTACATAATCATGATACTTACTCATTGAAGCATGTAGATATCCCATCTCCTATATAAGATACAACATTTACCATATAAGACATGCCATTAGAATTATCATATACTATAAAGCTTCCTTCATGTACTATACAATATATCTCATATACGATATTTCATATCCAATGATACTAGATATAATCTCTGGTATGGTTTGTCAGACAAGCTGAAGTGTATTGTATGTAATATTGAGACGGTCTTTTTTGGATTATTCCATATAAAATATTTATCTGGATGAGTATTTTACAGGGGTGAACATTTTATGGGACACCGGGTTTTATTCTCTACTCATGATTGAAATTTTCACCGATAATAAACCGTTTCTGTTATTCCTGGTTTTCTTATCTAGGAATGCTCTGGTTCCGTTTGTCTTGCCCACAGTCTGGAGGCCTGTCAGTGCAGTCCTACCACAGCTGATGATTGGAAGGATGAAAAACTCTGCCAGGTGTGCTGCATGTACAACTCTATCTGCACGTACGTCATACATTTTAATCAATTCGATTTTAGAAAAATCTCTTTTTTAATGTCCGACAGCACGTATGTAGCATATTAAACCTGTAATTCCTTTCACATGCATACACATTTATCAAGATCAATTTTTCTCCCATATTTCGCATGTGCATTCCAGTACAATGTCACACACAATGGGATAGCGACATCATATGTAGCGTATCTATGTCGCAAATTGATAACGTCATCATTTTATGTAGCGTATCTATGTCGTAAATTGATAATATCGTCAATTTCGACGCATATTTCATGGACCATTGATGATGGTGCAATGCAATGGACAAAAATATCCCAACCCTTGAGTAGGGGTCGGCAATCTTCGTGCTGACCAGCCAAACACTTACACTCAGTTTGAGATACCCTTGTCTCCGGACCAATGTAAGATCATTTTAACTGGATACATACAGAAAACTCCCGCTTATGTATAGTATTGAACCAGCGACGTTTAAAGTACATTTGTGTACTCACTCGCTGGGATCGAATATTCTCATTCTGAAGGCATACGGTTTCTGAAAGTTATAATCAGAGCCTTTTATTGAAAAATAACAAGTAAGACGCATCGCTATTTGATTTAAGCTTCTTCAGAAATTGATTCTTACAAATCAATTATCTTAGTAAGGTTACTAGTGTCTGAAGACTATATTCCTGGTATAAATATCTCATTTTTATGTTTCCAAGTTCGTCACTTACATTCCTTCTAGAATGCTGTTACAATGGTTCACTTTTCTCTCTATAACCTGTAGACTACTACCATGTTACAATAATCCCACGATTATATGTTGTTTACAGGTCCACCACCGATATTCCTTCTATCACTGCCACAAAATCAGTGTCAGGAAGTCCGTGTAATAATTACAAAGGGTATTGTGACGTATTCCAAGTGTGCCGAGAGGTAAGGCAAGCAAGCACTATCAACAGCATGATCACTTTTCTCTGAAGTCGGGTACAAAACATTGGATCATTGATAACATAATCTGTCAATAGATCAACACAGTTACTTCCCTTTCCTTTTATATTTATGTATGTCACGGTTGGTTCGATAGACAAGAGCTTATCTCCAACATCACACCACGTATCTTGGTTCGATACACAAGAGCTTATTTCCAACATCACACCACGTATTTTGGTTCGATACACAAGAGCTTATTTCCAACATCACACCACGTGCCTTGGTTCGATACACAAGAGCTTATTTCCAACATCACACCACGTGCCTTGGTTCGATACACAAGAGCTTATTTCCAACATCACACCACGTGTCTTGGTTCGATACACAAGAGCTTATTTCCAACATCACACCACGTGCCTTGGTTCGATACACAAGAGCTTATTTCCAACATCACACCACGTGTCTTGGTTCGATACACAAGAGCTTATTTCCAACATCACACCACGTGCCTTGGTTCGATACACAAGAGCTTATTTCCAACATCACACCACGTGCCTTGGTTCGATACACAAGAGCTTATTTCCAACATCACACCACGTGTCTTGGTTCGATACACAAGAGCTTATTTCCAACATCACACCACGTATCTTGGTTCGATACACAAGAGCTTATTTCCAACATCACACCACGTATCTTGGTTCGATACACAAGAGCTTATTTCCAACATCACACCACGTGCCTTGGTTCGATACACAAGAGCTTATTTCCAACATCACACCACGTGCCTTGGTTCGATACACAAGAGCTTATTTCCAACATCACACCACGCGTCTTGGTTCGATACACAAGAGCTTATTTCCAACATCACACCACGTGTCTTGAGTCGTACAAGTAGACTGTATTAAGTCTTATGGATGGCATCATGCTCTTACTCCGGAGAATCATGTTTCCTTGTGTAATATGAAGATGTGTTCGATGTTAGTTACATATTTGTTCTTATTGAGAAGACTTGATTTCATTTACATTGAACAACAAGGAAATGCTTACATGACAATATAATCATAATTCAAACTCAAATTTTAAAAAAACTTGGACATTACATATCTACATTATATACCTACATTACATATCTACATTATATACCTACATTACATATCTACATTATATACCTACATTACATATCTACATTATATACCTACATTACATATCTACATTATATACCTACATTACATATCTACATTATATACCTACATTACATACATATCTACATTATATACCTACATTACATATCTACATTATATACCTACATTACATATCTACATTATATACCTACATTACATATCTACATTATCTACCTACATTACATATCTACATTATATACCTACATTACATATCTACATTATATACCTACATTACATATCTACATTATATATACATTACATATCTACATTATATACCTACATTACATATCTACATTATATACCTACATTACATATCTACATTATATACCTACATTATATATCTACATTATATACCTACATTACATATCTACATTATATACCTACATTACATATCTACATTATATACCTACATTACATATCTACATTATA
This sequence comes from Ylistrum balloti, assembly GCF_031769215.1. Lineage (NCBI taxonomy): Eukaryota > Metazoa > Mollusca > Bivalvia > Pectinida > Pectinidae > Ylistrum > Ylistrum balloti. The sequence goes on from NW_026782039.1 coordinate 366,948, forward strand.
TACCTACATTACATATCTACATTATATACCTACATTACATATCTACATTATATACCTACATTACATATCTACATTATATACCTACATTACATATCTACATTATATACCTACATTACATATCTACATTATATACCTACATTATATATCTACATTATATCTACATTATATACCTACATTACATATCTACATTATAAACCTACATTACATATCTACATTGTATACCTACATTACATATCTACATTATATACCTACATTATATACCTACATTACATATCTACATTATATATCTACATTATATACTACTATATATTACATATCTACATATATACCTACATTACATATCTACATTATATACCTACATTACATATCTACATTATATACCTACATTACATATCTACATTATATACCTACATTACATATCTACATTATATACTACATTACATATCTACATTATATACCTACATTATATACCTACATTATATACATTATATATCTACATTATATACCTACATTACATACATTATATACCTACATTATATACCTACATTATATATCTACATTATATACCTACATTACATATCTACATATATATATACCTACATTATATCTACATTATATACCTACATATATACCTACATATTACATTATATACCTACATTATATACCTACATTATATATCTACATTATATATCTACATTATATATCTACATTATATACCTACATTATATCTACATTATATACCTACATTATATATCTACATTATATACCTACATTACATATACTACATTATATACCTACATTACATATCTACATTATATACATTACATATCTACATTATATACCTACATTATATACCTACATTACATATCTACATTATATACCTACATTATATACCTACATTATATACCTACATTACATATCTACATTATATATCTACATTATATACCTACATTACATATCTACATTATATATCTACATATCTACATTATATATCTACATTACATATCTACATTATATACATTATATACCTACATTACATATCTACATTACATATCTACATTATATACCTACATTACATATCTACATTATATATCTACATTATATACCTACATTACATATTACATATCTACATTATATACCTACATACATATCTACATTATATACTACATTACATATCTACATTATCTACATTATATACCTACATTACATATCTACATTATATACCTACATTACATATCTACATTATATACCTACATTACATATCTACATTATCTACCTACATTACATATCTACATTATATACCTACATTACATATCTACATTATATATCTACATTATATACTTACATTACATACTCTTATCATATAATACTAACTTACGTTTGTCAACGGTATCGTTGCTTTATTGCTGTTTTCACACTGAGAACGAGACACTTAATTAATCTACAGTCATATGACATGGGAGAAAAGAACTCGCTAACCCTTCCGGAACATATTGTCTTTTTCTAACTTTTTAACTACATCCATGTAAATATTTTGAGGTCATTTGAGTTAGAACTGTGTTGTTTTCATATAAGCAATATCAAATCGTCATTTTCTTTTGCTATTTAATAGAAGCATCATGCAACTCTGGTTTTGCATCCTCGATACTCTTGGGGTTATGTTCACTTTTGCTCTCTGCACCTCTGGAACATTTCTTGACAAACATGAAGGCACATGCAAAGTAATTTAATTGGTCTACAACGGGTTTCAGGACAAAAACTAGACCAATCACAGACTGATACTGTCCTTTGAAGATTACAAAGTAGTGACACCCATCCATTTTTGTTTGGTGTACATCAAAGGATCTGCTCATCTTAACCACAATGCGTCACACATGTAACCCTGATTTTGTCAAGAAATTGATAGCGATAGTGATCGAGGATGGTTTCAGGCGTACAGAGAGCGAAAGTGAACGTAACCCCTCGAGTATTGAGGATTGCTCCAGGGGTACAGAGTGTGATAGTGAGCGTAACCCCTGGAGTATCGAGGATGGCTCCAGGGGTACAAAGAGTGATAGTGAGCGTAACCCCTGGAGTATCGACGATGGTTCCAGGGGTACAGAGTGTGATAGTGAACGTAAACCCTGGAGTATCGAGGATGGTTCAAGGGGTACAGAGTGTGATAGTGAGTGTAACCCCTGGAGTATTGATTCTCGATTATGATTTTGGTATGTTAGGTGGACCCAACGGGGCCTCTTCTCGCCCTAAAGAAACTGCTATTGGACGGAGAGGTGTTCCAGACTCTAAAAGCTTTCCTTACTCAACACTGGTACATTGGCATTGCTGCCGGTGTTGTCCTCGTTATCGCGCTGGTGAGTATATCGTCTGTATTCTTTATACATACATACATCCCTTATCTTCCTGGAAAGTTGGAGGGTAGTAATATAAATTAGTTATTTACATTCATATGTGATGTTCTGCACAACTTTGGAATATTTACACTGAAATGATAAAGGTCCATAAAAAAGAGCTAATATTTATTTATCCATTCACTTAAATTTCTGTAGGAGCCACGATGATATTTGATGCTAAGATGTTTACCGTTATATTCGTGTGTTACATTGTAACATGAGTAAGTGAACATGGTAAAATATCGCTAGATTAATTACAAACGGATTTTTGTTGCGTTATTTTCACAGAAAAATTGTTGATAACGGATATGCTCATTGTTCATGAGGTCTTAAACGTGTTGTTTCGCATTGAATTATTCTATTTACAGATCCTGGTGGCAAAATTTTGCTCTAAAAGTCACGGACCTCCGATGAATCCACGAAAAAACCAAGTGGAAGATAACATGTCATCATATGACAATGGCAGGGATATTGACATGTACAATATCAGACGACGATAGGACAGACAACCATACTTACAATATCAGACGACGATAGGACAGACAACCATACTTACAATATCAGACAACGATAGGACAGACAACCATACTTACAATATCAGACGACGATAGGACAGACATCCCTATGTACAATATCAGACGACGAAAGGACAGACAACCATACTTACAATATCAGACGACGATAGGACAGACATCCCTATGTACAATATCAGACGACGAAAGGACAGACAACCATACTTACAATATCAAACGACAAGTCAGACATTGATATATAAGGTATGTGCCATCAAATTAGCAATTTAGTATAAGATGACATTTATATTGAATTATTAGTTGTCCTCTTGGTGATGTTTGATGATTTCTGTTACTATGCATTAAGTACATATATGTATACACGGTTAATGCTATGTCTAAGACAACTTCAAACTAGTTCTGCATATCATCAACATTGTGCAACTTATTTCAATCTGTGATTAGTTTTGTTTTTTGGAGATGGATGATGGTATTATCATATTTGAAATTATTCTTGCCCTTCCTAGTTCTGTATTATATTTGTATGGCATTTATAGTGTTCCCTAATTTTACATAAATGCAAAATTATTTTTAAGAATTAGTAAATATTGAAACTGGTGCGTGTATCAGAAATGCAATAATGTCCTGCATATTTTACATATACTGAGCGTGTTGTACAATTTTGTTTTGGGTAATCATTATGTGATATATATAATTGATGCTATAAACTATGTGTTAATTATGTTTACGTTTGCAGGTAGGAATGTTCATAGCTTTTTATTTACTACATTAGTTTATGTAATAGCTTGAACACCTCAAACCATTTTTTTGAAAATTTAATACTTGTTGAATTAAGTGTAACAGTCTAATTTTGTATAACAGATTGTGTTATCCATATTGGTTGTGTGGTGACAAAGCCATTTAGACTATTACTCACGTCTGTTTAATAAGGTCCTTCTTCACTTCTCACCAAGTAACTGTATCTGTCCTTTCGAATGATTTGTCATTGAAGTCAGTATATCCGTCACTAACGGCGAAATTTATATCTGTTTGTACAATCTTCTTGAGAATTAACTTTATCTGTCGTTTAATAACGATGGTCAAAAGTTTCTCAGTAAATGTCATATGTAAATATGCACTTTCTGAGGGCTTGGTAAGCTTGCACTGATGTTAAATCCGTCCAAGTAAAGGCATTGTCCCTGAAAAAAAAAGCAATACTTTTCGTACGTTCCAAACAGTCTGAGCAATGCTATTTTTATACTGTATATTTTACTATGAAACAAACACGCCTCCAAACATCTCATAGTCAAACATGTAGAGAAATATTGTGTCATCTTACGTAACCTGTCAATAATTGTGGATAAAATCCGTCATCTGAGCCAAACATTATCCACATCCGGTGCGCCTAAACTAACAAGCGTTCTTTTGCAATCAAATTAATGTCGATTTCTAACTATCACCAAGACGCGTGATCGTAATCAATAATTGTTTTCACAAATATGCTCCGGCTATCCAAACTTGATAGAAGCTGGGCTCTCTTAATGTCCGTAAGAGGGTCTCAACACTCACCTCGGACTTCACAACTTGGCTATAAGTCGGTTAGGTTTACGTCTCAACGGGAAAAGTTGATGACAGACCTGACGTCCACGTGTAACGTCACGACGTCAAGATCGGTTCATTAGGCCTGCCCACTTGCGTGACACGAGATTAACGGCAGCCAAAACTACACGAAATATAAACGGTAATGGCAGTCGTCGAACCCATGTAAAAACTGTTAGAAATTGACTGCAAAAAGGCAAGTTAATGCCCTCGTCGTCAGTACGCTGGTTTGCCATTGACACCTCAACGTCCCGCTCATCGTGTGTGATGGTTGACAGTCAATGTGCCTACACGTTTCCCTATAAGGGGTTGGGGGTTCATGCCCTTCACGGTCACGGCCGAATCTCGATTCACGTTATTCCTATCAGACGGTCGTCAACGTGTGTACCGGCGTCGAGGAGAGCGTCTTGCTAACGCGCGTGTTTTGGATTACGAAAAATTTGGGGATGGATCGGTGATGGTTTGGGGAGTAATTTTACATGGTTTAAAGTCACCTTTAGTGGTCATTAACGGGAATTTAACGGCTGTATACTATCGAGATGAGCTCCTGTAGCCTGTTGCTGAGGCCTTTCCTTATAAGGCACCATTTGACCTGTCAGCATGATAACACTAGGCCATTCGTTTCTAGTGTTTGTAGAGACTTTCTTGAAAACCAGAACACAGTCCCTAGTGATTAGCCTCCATATAGCCCCTGTGGAATGAATTACCTTGCTCTACGGGCAATCAATGTCCTTATGACCTCCATATTACGCAGAAATATAGACGCTAAAGCTGTTCGGGGAGAGCACACACGATATTAGGGATCGGTTTCCGGTAATTTCAACGTTATGTACATTAGATAACCTAGATTCTAGACGGCCCATTGACGTCCTGGCTCGGTAAAAAACTCAGAAAATTATAAAACTATTCCGACAGTCCCAGGTATCTTATGTTGAGTACAAAATCTTAAATTATATTTTGTATTCTTATAAAACTATTCCACAGTCCCAGGTATCTTATGTTGAGTACAAAATGTTAAATTATATTTATTTTGTATTATCATAAAACCATTCCACAGTCCCAGGTATCTTATGTTGAGTACAAAATGTTAAATTATATATATTTTGTATTATCATAAAACCATTCCACAGTCCCAGGTATCTTATGTTGAGTACAAAATGTTAAATTATATATATTTTGTATTATCATAAAACCATTCCACAGTCCCAGGTATCTTATGTTGAGTACAAAATGTTAAATTATATATATTTTGTATTATCATAAAACCATTCCACAGTCCCAGGTATCTTATGTTGAGTACAAAATGTTAAATTATATATATTTTGTATTATCATAAAACCATTCCACAGTCCCAGGTATCTTATGTTGAGTACAAAATGTTAAATTATATATATTTTGTATTATCATAAAACCATTCCACAGTCCCAGGTATCTTATGTTGAGTACAAAATGTTAAATTATATCTTATATTTTTATAAAATTATTTCAAACATTCCTGGATGATTGTACATGTACAGTGTTAACATTCATGTTGTTTAGAAATTATTGAAATATAAACAATATTATATAATCTTGCAAGACTTAATGTTTGTTTGTTTATAATATAAATAACAGATTCTTCTTTTAAAAAAATATGCAATATCTATTTTATCGGATTAGCAATAATAAACAAACGTTATCGGAAATAGTACACCGACCTGTCTGTGTGTTATTATAGCCTGTGCTTGGAGCTGTATCCGTGATAGGCTTCGTTCTAGGAATCTGACGCTGTTGTGTCATATACATACAACAAAGTTATATATAAGTAGTCGAGTGTTTTACACTGAAATGAAATTTTAAGTTCAGATATTGTATATGCATAAACATTTATAATCAAAAACAAGATTACAGATAACAATGAAGTGACAATGTTTTGAAGAAAAGACTATTATATTACGAAAAGATTTGTTATCTTAGTGTACAATATATAAGTATCTGTTATGTTGTTCAGCACACAATATATAAGTATGATGTCGTATCTGTTGTGTTGTCTGTGTACATTCCTATGTCCGGTGTAAACAATATCAAATAAACCTATTTTTCTATGATCGTCTTCTGGTGTTTATTGTTTGTGATTTAACGTTTTTCTAACGGCTTATGATGAATTGAATAGTTCAAACTTTTCAGATTATGCTTACATATTTTAGAACATATATTAAAATTAAAACGTAAATGCAACTTTGAATAAAGTGGCTTTCCAAATCAATCGTTGTTCCCTTTAATATCCAATGTGTTGGGCATGTATAACGCGCGGAAATTTATTTTTGTGTTGTAAGTTATTCTAATTTTCTTGCAATAGTCGTCAACTGACGGAAAAACCCGTTGAACAGGGTTTCAAAAGATGCAGGCCGATGAAGCTGGACGTAATGGATGCTCGTTAGTTTGCCTGTAGAATCCGTTTTTGTGTACCTTGTTCTCAATTGAGAACTTTACACTATTTACTTGGATTGAGCAAGGTTTACATTACGGGTGTCGTCAATGAAGCATAAGACGTTTGATCTTTCGGAACACCTGGTCTTTTTCTCCTTGTACTTTTTCATGGTTCTCCATGTAAATTTTTTTTTTTTAATTTTTTTATCCTAGTTAAATGGAATTTGAGTTTGGGTTATGGTTATGTTGACATGTTCCCTTTTTCAAAACCGAGAAGAAATACACTGATGATAACCTCTGTGAAAATGATCGAATTTCTAACTGCAATATCTTCGCTGAGTTTGGTTATAAAGTCTCTCAAAAGACTAATGGCATCCCCAAAAGAACAATCCGTGTCCCACTTTTGGTTCGCTGTTTTTGTTTCATATAAGGCTAAAATCATTGTAAGCATATCGTAAAAGGTCACAAAGACCTTGCCTCCAGTTTCATTGAAAGTTTACACCGCCATGTAAACTTTGGTCAACTCCAGTAAGCAAAGTCACTTTCTCAAATATGAACAAGGTTTACAACTAATAGGCAAACTAACGAGCATCAAACACGTCCAGTTTCACATCGCAAAAAGAAATAAAATATTTCTCAATGAGATCACTATGGCGACCGTAAAAGTGGGAACAAGCCCTGGAATATCGAATAAACTGCGACATGTAAACAACATAAGTTGGGATTGTTGCTATCCAGAAATGGAAAAATTAACAATAGAAAATTGAGAGCTTATCACGGAGCTTGGAGAAAAGCTGTCCATGTGGGTTCGTTCAAGAGAAAGATCTATATTATAGGTAGCGGCAGGTGCTGAAGAGTGGTAGATATATAAAATTAAACATCTTGCTAGACCACACTCATAAGGAGAGGTAGAGCAAGAACACGCAGCAGGAGAGTGGAAAGTAGTAAAACGTTCGAACAGGATGGAAAACGTTTGGTTTCTGTTAAGTCTCCATAAGGTGTTCAATCTTGACAGTATCAGGCAGATTTAATGTAGCTCCACTGACCTTGGTAGCAATAGCATATCCTTTGATACATCGAAGAAGCTATTACAAGTATGAAAGTGAATCTGAAACTAAACAAATTCCAATCTTAATGGTCATTGCGATCATATGGCGCGGTTCACTGCAGTATGATGACCATCCATTGATTTACATAATTGTCCTTTACTTTACGGCAGTAGAGTAAATAAAATACTTTTTTCTAAAGAAACAAATGTATCGGTGCTTTCTATAACTAAAATCCGACTTCAATTTAATGCATCCAAAGCAACAGAAGGACGAGAAATTCAAAAGGTCGAGACAGTCGAAAGGAGGACTAGAGAGTTAAAAAGTCGAGACAGTCGAAATGAGGACTAGAGAGTGAAAAGATTGAGACAGTCGAAAGAAGGACTAGAGAGTGAAAAGATTGAGACAGTCGAAAGGAGGACTAGAGAGTGAAAAGATTGAGACAGTCGGATGGAGGACTAGAGAGTTAAAAGGTCGAGACAGTCGAAAGGAGGACTAGAGAGTGAAAAGATTGAGACAGTCGGAAGGAGGACTAGAGAGTTAAAAGGTCGAGACAGTCGAAAGAAGGACTAGAGAGTGAAAAGGTTTAGACAGTCGAAAGGAGGACTAGAGAGTGAAAAGGTTGAGGCAATCCAAAGGAGGCCTAAAGTGTGACATGATCGAGACAGTCAAACGGAGGACTAGAAAGTGAAAAGATCGATACAGTCAAAAAAGGACTAGAGAGTGAAAAGATCGAATCATTCGAAAGGAGGCCGAGAGAGTGAAAAGATCGAGACAGTCAAAAGGATTCACAGAGAGTGAAAAGATCGAAACAGTCGAAAGGATTCACAGAGGGTGAAAAGATTGAGACAGTCGAAAGGAGGTCTGGAGTGAAAATGTCAAGAGTCAAAAGGAGGCAGAGAGAGTAAAAAGGTTGAAACAATCGAGGGCCGAGACAGTGAAAAGGTCATGGCAGGAAAAAGGAGACCGAGAGAGTGGAAAAGGTCGAGACAGTCAAAAGGAGGCAGAGAGAGTGAAAAGGTCGAGTCTGTCAAAAGGAGGAAGAGAGAGTAGAAAAGGCCGAGACAGTCGAAGGGAGGAAGAGAGAGTAAAAAGGTCGAGTCTGTCAAAAGGAGGCAGAGAGAGTGAAAAGGTCGAGTCTGTCAAAAGGAGGCAGAGAGAGTGAAAAGGTCGAGTCTGTCAAAAGGAGGCAGAGAGAGTGAAAAGGTCGAGTCTGTCAAAAGGAGGAAGAGAGAGTAAAAAAGGCCGAGACAGTCGAAGGGAGGCAGAGAGAGTAAAAAGGTCGAGTCTGTCAAAAGGAGGCAGAGAGAGTGAAAAGGTCGAGTCTGTCAAAAGGAGGCAGAGAGAGTGAAAAGGTCGAGTCTGTCAAAAGGAGGAAGAGAGAGTAAAAAAGGCCGAGACAGTTGAAGGGAGGAAGAGAGAGTAAAAAGGTCGAGTCTGTCAAAAGGAGGAAGAGAGAGTGAAAAGGTCGAGTCTGTCAAAAGGAGGAAGAGAGAGTAAAAAGAGTCTGTCAAAAGGAGGCAGAGAGAGTGAAAAGGAGGTCTGTCAAAAGGAGAAGAGAGAGTGAGGAAGAGAGAGTGAAAAGGTCGAGTCTGTCAAAAGGAGGCAGAGAGAGAGAGTCAAAAGGAGGCAGAGAGAGACAGTCAAAAAGGGAGGCAGAGAGAGTAAAAAGGTCGAGTCTGTCAAAAGGAGGCAGAGAGAGTGAAAAGGTCGAGTCTGTCAAAAGGAGGAAGAGAGAGTAAAAAAGGCCGAGTGAGAGTGAAAAGTGAAAAGGTCGAGTCTGTCAAAAGGAGGCAGAGAGAGAGAGTAAAAAAGGCAGAGAGAGACAGTCGAGACAGGAGAGAGAGGCAGAAGAGAGAGTGAAAAGGTTGAGTCTGTCAAAAGGAGGCAGAGAGAGTGAAAAGGTCGAGTCTGTCAAAAGGAGGCAGAGAGAGTAAAAAGGTCGAGTCTGTCAAAAGGAGGCAGAGAGAGTAAAAAGGTCGAGTCTGTCAAAAGGAGGAAGAGAGAGTAAAAAAGGCCGAGACAGTCGAAGGGAGGCAGAGAGAGTGAAAAGGTCGAGTCTGTCAAAAGGAGGCAGAGAGAGTAAAAAGGTCGAGTCTGTCAAAAGGAGGCAGAGAGAGTAAAAAGGTCGAGTCTGTCAAAAGGAGGAAGAGAGAGTAAAAAAGGTCGAGTCTGTCAAAAGGAGGAAGAGAGAGTAAAAAAGGTCGAGTCTGTCAAAAGGAGGAAGAGAGAGTAAAAAAGGTCGAGTCTGTCAAAAGGAGGCAGAGAGAGTAAAAAGGTCGAGTCTGTCAAAAGGAGGCAGAGAGAGTGAAAATGCAAAATATTGATACTTTTTTCACGAATGCTTGAAATTAAGTTTTACCCGATATTTTTTACAAAAACTAATTTATGTTCTAGTTCTAATGTCACTAAATAGGAAAGAAACAAAAGCACTTCAAACACTTAATCAAAAAATTTAATATTCAATATTCAAACGAATATAACAATGTCAAAGATTAAAAAACAAAAGTTACTTTCATACATCTATACACTGTCTAATACGAGTATCTTAAATTAAATCAACATTCTATGACTCTTCTATATCACATAACTTTGAAGATTGTTATATAAGAACTTTAATTGTTGTAGACGAAAAAAATTGTAAAAATATAGCTATATACTTGTTACTATTTATCTAATAGGGAAAATGTGTGAAAGAATAAAGAATATTTTGACAACTTCATAAAGATCCTCCTTTCTATGACAGAGAATCAATTACGTTATTTTTAACAAAGGAAAATCGTTAATGATTGTCAAAAAAATAAAGATATTAAAACAGTATATGTAATATTGTTCATGCACTGAAACTGCTTAAATCCATGTTTAACGGGGAATGCATGAAAACATTTTCCTATTAACACTTATTGACAACAATGTTTTTGCTTTGTTGTGTTTTGTTTTAAAGAAAAATTCAAAATGAGCATGTTGTAATTAAGATACAACATTTATTAACGTTTCGATGGAAAAAACATTTACTTAAAGAGGTTCTGGATTTTACTTGCAATTCACAACTTATTCATCATATTCTATCAAAATATACCCTATGAAGCTTGCAAATCCCTGGAAGGTTTTTGTGATTCCTTCACAGCAGCCTCTTGTGTGTCAGTGAAGTGATCACAAGGAAAAAGTGGCGAATTTACGAATTTCTGTAAGTTGATACAGAAAGCCAGAATTTACTACATTCATTTAGAGTTCATTAACAGATTTAGACATTAAAACAATGAAAAACCTTAATAATCTGAAATAGATAAGGAGATACAAATGTTAAGCTAGGTTTACAATTATTTTAGAACTCCTTAAAATATTTTGATGCAAAATGATGTCATGACCATATAGTTGTTTAACATGGGTAACTGAAATATCTATGTTGTCAATGAACGTAATGTAGAGACAGGCTTTTATAATTAATACATTCATAAGTCTTTTCCATTTATAAAATATACAAAGGTATACCTTAATGAGACAATGTACTAATCTGTTCCAATACATGACTTGCCTTTCTGTATTGCAATAGTGTGTGGTCTTGAAATATATTTTTTTAAAATGACAAAATTTCTAAACTACTGCATTGGCTTTTCCTACTGTGTAACACTTAATTTTGCTTAGATAATTATATGCATTAATGGCATTTTCTTAATTCTCAAAAAAAGTATCTCGTCAAAAGTGATGAAGATGAAAACAATTAAGAGCCATCCATAGTTTGCCTAGGGTGTAAGCCCTATCTCATATGCTAATGCCTTCTGTACATTTACTTATATCCTTACCCTAAAAAGCTACCAAATGAACATCTTTAATCTTTAAATATTTGAAATATTCATATTTACTGATCACATCTATTACCTGTACATTGCTCCAACATACCCATTCTATCATTTTTCTTGAAGAAACTGATCCATTATTTGTGTTATCAATCACAACACCTCAGCAAAGATCTACACAATGTTACTTAACACATTTCAGTATCACTTTCCTAATAAGACTCATAAGACTTTGAATAATTATCTTGTGATAATCCCTATCAGCAATTCCTTGTTGAATGACAAAAAAAATAAATCAAAATATGGTAAATCAATATATAGGAAAGTTCCCATCCAATGGTGCATCTGATTTAAATCATATTAAAGTAAATCTACATCTGATTGTAGCCCCTCATCTGAAGTCTGAAGTACTCACCAGTGAGTGTGTGGCCATGTCTGTAATACTCACCAGTGAGTGTGTGGCTATGTCTGAAGTACTCAACAGTGAGTGTGTGGCCATGTCTGAAGTACTCACCAGTGAGTGTGTGGCCATGTCTGTAATACTCACCAGTGAGTGTGTGGCCATGTCTGTAATACTCACCAGTGAGTGTGTGGCCATGTCTGTAATACTCACCAGTGAGTGTGTGGCCATGTCTGTAATACTCACCAGTGAGTGTGTGGCCATGTCTGTAATACTCACCAGTGAGTGTGTGGCCATGTCTGAAGTACTCACCAGTGAGTGTGTGGCCATGTCTGTAATACTCACCAGTGAGTGTGTGGCCATGTCTGAAGTACTCACCAGTGAGTGTGTGGCCATGTCTGTAATACTCACCAGTGAGTGTGTGGCCATGTCTGTAATACTCACCAGTGAGTGTGTGGCCATGTCTGTAATACTCACCAGTGAGTGTGTGGCCATGTCTGAAGTACTCACCAGTGAGTGTGTGGCCATGTCTGAAGTACTCACCAGTGAGTGTGTGGCCATGTCTGTATTACTCACCAGTGAGTGTGTGGCCATGTCTGAAGTACTCACCAGTGAGTGTGTGGCCATGTCTGTAATACTCACCAGTGAGTGTGTGGCCATGTCTGAAGTACTCACCAGTGAGTGTGTGGCCATGTCTGTAATACTCACCAGTGAGTGTGTGGCCATGTCTGAAGTACTCACCAGTGAGTGTGTGGCCATGTCTGTAATACTCACCAGTGAGTGTGTGGCCATGTCTGAAGTACTCACCAGTGAGTGTGTGGCCATGTCTGTAATACTCACCAGTGAGTGTGTGGCCATGTCTGAAGTACTCACCAGTGAGTGTGTGGCCATGTCTGTAATACTCACCAGTGAGTGTGTGGCCATGTCTGAAGTACTCACCAGTGAGTGTGTGGCCATGTCTGTAATACTCACCAGTGAGTGTGTGGCCATGTCTGAAGTACTCACCAGTGAGTGTGTGGCCATGTCTGTAATACTCACCAGTGAGTGTGTGGCCATGTCTGAAGTACTCACCAGTGAGTGTGTGGCCATGTCTGTAATACTCACCAGTGAGTGTGTGGCCATGTCTGTAATACTCACCAGTGAGTGTGTGGCCATGTCTGAAGTACTCACCAGTGAGTGTGTGGCCATGTCTGTAATACTCACCAGTGAGTGTGTGGCCATGTCTGTAATACTCACCAGTGAGTGTGTGGCCATGTCTGAAGTACTCACCAGTGAGTGTGTGGCCATGTCTGAAGTACTCACCAGTGAGTGTGTGGCCATGTCTGTAATACTCACCAGTGAGTGTGTGGCCATGTCTGAAGTACTCACCAGTGAGTGTGTGGCCATGTCTGAATTACTCACCAGTGAGTGTGTGGCCATGTCTGAAGTACTCACCAGTGAGTGTGTGGCCATGTCTGTAATACTCACCAGTGAGTGTGTGGCCATGTCTGTAATACTCACCAGTGAGTGTGTGGCCATGTCTGAAGTACTCACCAGTGAGTGTGTGGCCATGTCTGTAATACTCACCAGTGAGTGTGTGGCCATGTCTGAAGTACTCACCAGTGAGTGTGTGGCCATGTCTGAAGTACTCACCAGTGAGTGTGTGGCCATGTCTGAAGTACTCACCAGTGAGTGTGTGGCCATGTCTGTAATACTCACCAGTGAGTGTGTGGCCATGTCTGTAATACTCACCAGTGAGTGTGTGGCCATGTCTGTAATACTCACCAGTGAGTGTGTGGCCATGTCTGTAATACTCACCAGTGAGTGTGTGGCCATGTCTGTAGTACTCACCAGTGAGTGTGTGGCCATGTCTGTAGTACTCACCAGTGAGTGTGTGGCCATGTCTGAAGTACTCACCAGTGAGTGTGTGGCCATGTCTGAAGTACTCACCAGTGAGTGTGTGGCCATGTCTGAAGTACTCACCAGTGAGTGTGTGGCCATGTCTGAAGTACTCACCAGTGAGTGTGTGGCCATGTCTGTAATACTCACCAGTGAGTGTGTGGCCATGTCTGTAATACTCACCAGTGAGTGTGTGGCCATGTCTGAAGTACTCACTGGCCATGTCTGAAAAAAAATGTCTGATATAACTAATATTCCACAAAAACACATTATAATTAATTTGGTCTATAAACAAGAAAAAAAATCTCAGTATTAACAATATATATATAACATAGCACTAATTATAACAAAAAGACAAACAACATCAGAAGTAGACACTTATCATCTATAAACACTGGTATAGAAATAAATAAAGGTAAAACATTTACATAACATTATATTTCTGTTCTGGCTTAACTATGTAACAGAACTCCAATGTATCGAATCTTTGTTACAGGTTTTAGTTGTAGGAATGCATATGATGTTAAACAGGTAAATTGACAGATGTGATTGGGTAAACAGGCAAATTGATAGATGTTAAACAGGTAAATTGACAGATGTTACTGGGTAAACAGGTAAATTGACAGATGTGACTAGGTAAACAGGTAAATTGATAGAGGTTTCTGGGTAAACAGGTAAATTGAGAGAGGTTGCTGGGTAAACAGGTAAACTGACATATGCTACTGGGTAAACAGGTACATTGATATAGGTTACTGGGAAAACAGGTAAATTGATTGAGGTTACTGGGTAAACAGGTACATTGATAAAGGTTACCAAGAAACGGGTAAATTGACTGGTGTTACTGGGTTAACAGGTTAACTGATAGAGATTACTGGGTAAACAGGTAAATTGACAGATGCTAAACAGGTAAATTGATAAATGTGACTGGGTAAACAGATAAATTGATAGAGGTTACTGGGTAAACAGGTAAATTGACAGATGTTAAACAGGTAAATTGATACAGGAGACTGGGTAAACATGTAAAGTGACAGATGCTACTGGGTAAATAGGTTAATTGATAGAGGTTACACGGTAACCAGGTAAATCAACAGGTGTTACTGTGTAAACAGGTAAATCAGTGGGACTACAGTGGGGGCCACATAACTTAAACAATGACTATGAAAGTTGTCATTGCACCATGGCAAGCCATACAAGCTCATTGTATCTACCAACCAAATCAGTGCACCACACAATATGTGGCTGATCACAATGTATGACATCTCATGTGACTATGATTGCCGTTAGTGTACCACACAATATGTGGCTTGTCACAATGTATGACATCTCATGTGACTATGATTGCCATTAGTGTACCACACAATATGTGGCTGATCACAATGTATGACATCTCATGTGACTATGATTGCCGTTAGTGTACCACACAATATGTGGCTGATCACAATGTATGACATCTCATGTGACTATGATTGCCATTAGTGTACCACACAATATGTGGCTTATCACAATGTTTGACATCTCATGTGAGTATGATTGCTGTTAGTGTACCACAAAATATGTGGCTGATCACAATGTATGACATCTCATGTGAGTATGATTGCCGTTAGTGTACCACAAAATATATGGCTGATCACAATGTATGACATCTCATGTGACTATGATTGCCATAAGTGTACCACACAATATGTGGCTTTTCACAATGTATGACATCTCATGTGACTATGATTGCCGTTAGTGTACCACAAGGAAAGTCATTCAATGTAATGTGTTATTTGTAAATATAATAATGATTCCTAACACATTAAAATTTTTCAGAAAATATACTGTTTCTAATTCTAGGAAATATATAAAAAAAGATAAACACTGTACATTTCAATTCAACAATCTTCTAAACACAAATTAAAAGAAATAAAACTAAATCCTTGAAATTGCTATATTGATTAGCAGCTCATAACAATGTTAATGCTCAATGTTAGGGGTAATTACAGAACAATGAGACAGCATCAGTTTGTAACTTTACTGAGAGCTGATTACCAGATATGAGCTTAACGACTGACAAATACAGCAGGTGTGTGTAGATCTTAATGTATTACTGAATTATAATAGTCTACCTATACCCCATCTATCTTCATGACGTGTAGCTAAAGCAGTAAACTGAAAAAAATCCAGCTGATAAAATATCACTTGTGGAAGAACATCAGCTACAAATCTGTAATCAGGGCAAATCTCTGATGTCAACTAACTATATAGTCAGTTTATTGTTTATTTACTTTTCTATGAAATCAATTATTTTGTATCATCATCTGCAGACATACTTAAATACCACCACTGAATCTGAAAATTGGTTAAGTCAAAGTTGCAAATCTGATAATTAGTTACGTCAAAGTTGCCAATATGATAATTGGTTAAGTCAAAGTTGCCAATCTGATAATTGGTTAAGTCAAAGTTGCCAATCTGATAATTAGTTACGTCAAAGTTGCCATTATGATAATTGGTTAAGTCAAAGTTGCCAATCTGATAGTTGGTTAAGTCAAAGTTGCCAATCTGATAATTAGTTACGTCAAAGTTGCCAATATGATAATTGGTTAAGTCAAAGTTGCCAATCTGATAATTGGTTAAGTCAAAGTTGCCAATCTGATAATTAGTTACGTCAAAGTTGCCAATCTGATAATTGGTTAAGTCAAAGTTGCCAATCTGATAATTAGTTACGTCAAAGTTGCCAATATGATAATTGGTTAAGTCAAAGTTGCCAATCTGATAATTGGTTAAGTCAAAGTTGCCAATCTGATAATTGGTTAAGTCAAAGTTGCCAATCTGATAATTGGTTAAGTCAAAGTTGCCAATCTGATAATTGGTTAAGTCAAAGTTGCCAATCTGATAATTGGTTAAGTCAAAGTTGCCAATCTGATAATTGGTTAAGTCAAAGTCGCCCATCTGATATTATTTGGCAGTCTATAATCAGTATGATTTTTAGAAGTTGACTGATTTTGTCAAAGAAAAACCAATAAAAAAAGCATCACACTGTGACAACATTCCAAAAAACGAAAATGACTAGATTCCCCTGGAACTTATCACAAAACATATTCATGTCTTAGACAGGTCTGTGATGTACGAACGGTCGTTTGACACATTTCTGATATATAAAACATGAAAATAAAGTCGAGATTGAATTTAAACTTGGGAAACATTCTCCATGTTCCGTAAAATTCAATACATCAAATAAACAGCAAAAATGAATGTTGAGTGAATGTTAACGTGGCAACACTAATAACTAGTCACTGTACAATATAAGGCTTTTACATGATGTTTCTGTAGCCTGGAGGAGACTGATAGCTAGTCACTATATAGTATTCGATTGTCACATGATAGTTCTATAGCCTGGAGAGAATGATAGCTAGTCACTATAGTCATAGTATTAGATTGTCACATGATGTTTCTGTAGCCTGGAGGAGACTGAAGTTATAGTCACTATACTGTAGTAGATTGTCACATGATGTTTCTGTCACTATAGCCTGGAGGAGACTGATAGCTAGTCACTGTACAGTATTAGATTGTCACATGATGTTTCTGTAGCCTGGAGGAGTCTGATTGCTAGTCACTATTCAGTAGTTGATTGTCACATGATGTTTCTGTAGCCTGGAGGAGACTGATAGCTAGTCACTATACAGTATTAGATTGTCACAGTTTCTGTAGCCTAGATAGCTAGTCACTATATAGTATTTGATTGTCACATGTAGTTTCTGTAGCCTGGAGGAGACTGAGAGCTAGTCACTATACAGTATTAGATTGTCACATGATGTTTCTGTAGCCTGGATTGATAGAGTCACTGATTGTCACATGATGTTTCTGTAGTCACTATACAGTATTAGATTGTCACATGATGTTTCTGTAGCCTGGAGGAGACTGATAGCTAGTCACTATATAGTATTTGATTGTCACATGATGTTTCTGTAGCCTGGAGGAGACTGATGGCTAGTCACTATACAGTATTAGATTTCACATGATTTTTCTGTAGCCTGGAGGAGACTGATAGCTAGTCACTATATTGTATTTGATTGTCACATGAAGTTTCTGTAGCCTGGAGGAGACTGAGAGCTAGTCACTGTACAGTATTAGATTGTCACATGATGTTTCTGTAGCCTGGAGGAGACTGATAGCTAGTCACTGTACAGTATTAGATTGTCACATGATGTTTCTGTAGCCTGGAGGAGACTGAGAGCTAGTCACTATATAGTACTCGATTGTCACATGATAGTTCTATAGCCTGGAGAGAATGATAGCTAGTCACTATATAGTATTTCATTGTCACATGAAGTTTCTGTAGCCTGGAGGAGACTGATAGCTAGTCACTATATAGTATTTGATTGTCACATGATGTTTCTGTAGACTGGAGGAGACTGATAGCTAGTCACTCTACAGTATTAGATTGTCACATGAAGTTTCTGTAGCCTGGAGGAAATCGATAGCTAGTCACTATACAGTATTAGATTGTCATATGATGTTTCTGTAGCCTGGAGGAGACTGAGAGCTAGTCACTGTACAGTATTAGATTGTCACATGAGGTTTCTGTAGCCTGGAGGAAATTGATAGCTAGTCACTATACAGTAGTAGATTGTCACATGATGTTTCTGTAGCCTGGAGGAGACTGATGGCTAGTCACTATACAGTAGTAGATTGTCACATGATGTTTCTGTAGCCTGGAGGAGACTGATAGCTAGTCACTATATAGTATTTGATTGTCACATGATGTTTCTGTAGCCTGGAGGAGACTGATAGCTAGTCACTATATTGTATTTGATTGTCACATGATGTTTCTGTAGCCTGGAGGAGACTGATGGCTAGTCACTATACAGTATTAGATTGTCACATGATTTTTCTGTAGCCTGGAGGAGACTGATAGCTAGTCACTATATAGTATTTGATTATCACATGAAGTTTCTGTAGCCTGGAGGAGACTGAGAGCTAGTCACTGTACAGTATTAGATTGTCACATGATGTTTCTGTAGCCTGGAGGAGACTGATGGCTAGTCACTATACAGTAGTAGATTGTCACATGATGTTTCTGTAGCCTGGAGGAGACTGATAGCTAGTCAATATATAGTATTTGATTGTCACATGATGTTTCTGTAGCCTGGAGGAGACTGATAGCTAGTCACTATATTGTATTTGATTGTCACATGATGTTTCTGTAGCCTGGAGGAGACTGATGGCTAGACACTATATTGTATTTGATTGTCATATGATTTTCCTGTAGCCTGTAGGAAATCGATAGCTAGTTACTATACAATATTAAATTGTCACATGATATTTCCATAGCGTGAAGGAGACCGATAGCTAGTCATTACACAGTATTAAATTGTCACAATATTTTTGTACCTTAAAGAGATATCCATTTTTAGTAACTACAAATGTTCATGATCAGAATTTGGATGTAGTGTCCTTCAAACAAAGCATCATCATTAAGTATTTCTCGGTGTCTTGGGTGAGGTCAACAGCCAGCTGAAGATAGTGACCTCGTAGCTCCTCTATATGGGTAGGTAACTTTTCTAACTCCTTCACATTCTCTGGAGACAGGCTACCAAATTCTTTCTCTGGTAATTTGACCCTGACCCGAAGTGGAACATGGCTCTTAGCTGGGGAAAAAAATATCAAATTCATTACATATGTAAAATTGTAGTGTTAACTTATGGCCTAAAACAGAAAAGACACTAGATAAGCTAGCATCATCCAGAATTCACTTGAGATGGGACAAAACCCTTGAGACAAATGTCTGATTCTGTCCCGCCTTTCTGTTAAAAGTATATTAAGACAAATCACATGAATACAGACAAGAATTCCACGAAAGTGAATGTATCGCCTGCCCAGCAAGGTGTGTGGAGATGAGTTTTATGGAACAATAGCCATAGATATTCATTGTATTTATTCCATTTATATAATTTGTCCATTTGTTTGAGTAAACTTGCAGATTAGATGCATAGTGTCGAAGGTAACAAAGTCCCAAGGATAAATTTTCCTTATTAAAACAAGGTCATGTTTTTATTTTAATTCAAGTTTTTTAAAAAGTTAAAGCCATGAAAAATGTTAATTTGCAATAATATCCATGTACAGTGTATATTTATCAATTTTTGCTATACATGTTAAATAGATGTAAAAGCAATGAAATAGATGTCATTTGCAGTATGCAATATATATGCATTAACTGACAGTGGAATGGTATTTGTGTTTCTGAAACTTCATTTATTTTACACAAAATGTTCAACAAGATATACCTAGTTTTAATCACACTTTTGTCTGGATGCAAGTGTGCAAAGGGTCATTCTGTGGTATGGAACCACAATATCTGGGGTAAACCTATATGGTTGGGTAGATGGCCCCTCATATTTTAAAGCTTGATGTCACATGGGCCTAGCTATCACCATATGTATGTATATCAGAACAGAATGACGGTCTTCATAATAAAAACCCTTTAGGTATATGCCATGCAGTGTGGTATATCTGCTGGTATAAAACCTCAAAAAAATCATTTGTCATCAATACAGAGTAGAGAAGGATGTGATATCCCCAGTAATCGTCTGATGTCTGTACCACTACTTCTCCACCCTGTTGTCAGATATGGGCGATTAACTGTATATATACTATCCACCATTACACCAATACATACCACAGATCAGGACACTATAATTAGAATCTCACAGGCTACCTACATCAGACATTGTCACCAACACAAAAACATATTTCTTTCTAAGAGTCAGGGGACACTGCCCTAGGACAATGAATTAACCATGTACAATTTCAAGAATCTACTGACCAGTTATATATATGGATGGGTTTAGGGTAAGGGTGGGCTTATTAGCTGGCATGGGTTTATTACTGAAAAAAGCAGGTTACATAATGCTGAACAAACCTAAGTAACACGCACCTTTCAAACATTGTAAATAACTCAGTAGAGCATAATACTGAAGCATGGCAAGCTCTTCCACTGCTACAGAGGACACCTTTGGTATTAATCTACCCGCCCCAGCTTCCTCTTCCTCTTCAGACTGGGGTGTTGTGGGAGGTGTGTTCATCAGCCTTGGGGGCTGGGCCTGGAACAAATTTTCCATCACATCACGGACTCCTGATGGGAACTCATAGTAAGAGAAAGTGTCACATTCACAATTGTTTTCTAACATCAGTATTACCAGTTTAAATTGTAACAGACTTGACTGCATTGTCTGAAGCAACAATTTTTTATATCCTAGACTTAGGTATACAAAGCTCTTGATTAACTCAGAAGCACAAGTCCTGGCACAATCAGAACAACTCAGGTTTATGTCTATCGCAATCTTCAGAAGTCGCTGCAGCAATGGCAGCAGCTTACGAACTTCTTGTCGTAGTATTACATTTTCCGTTTGACTAGATTGATTAACGCCTGGATTTCTTTCACGAAAGAAAGGTGAAGAAATTTCCTGCACTTCCTGAAACTCTCCGTAAGTGAGAGAACAGACGACCCAGTTGGTAAGTTGTTTCACACACCCTGTGTACGACATACTATCAGATGTCAGGCATTTGAATGCCATGGACTGACGCAGACCTTTGGGGTCAACAACATCGTGGTAATAAAGGTCATCCTCATAACATGTGACTGTTAGCTGGAGAAACAGACTAATTCTAAGGAGGATGACCACATCCTGTTGTACGAAACCAAGTCCAAGGTTAATATTGTCCATCACAAGTTTGAGCGTTTCCCAGTCTATCTGGATTGTCCCTGGGTACCTCTGTTGAATCAATTTCAGGGTTCGGTAAGAGCTATACATTAAATCTACTTGACTGTTCTCTAAAATTCCTTTGAACAACAATTGTTTTATAATATCACTGGTGGGAGCATACTTAAGAGAAAAATCATAGATAAATTTAATAGCATGACGAAGACAGTAAGGGCCTTCCTCCTCAAAACAAACACCTATTGTGTCAATATGCATCTTGGATAACTTTAAGGATAGAGAATCTTCAAGTCCTTCTTTTGCAGGGAACTCCATATTAAACGGCTTTATGTTTTGCCAATCTTTTAGTGTTCTTGATGGCATATCAATATAAGTTGAAGATGATGGAATTGGCTTGAAAAAGTTTCGCACATCTGATGGTTTAGGTTTCCCAGACTCTAACACTACCTCATCTGATTTCCTTACAATTCGGCGTTTAGGTACATGTATATTCGAATCTAAGGATATAGATTTACCTAATTTCATGTTAACAATTTCATAATTGTTTTTCATGATGTTATCACTGGTAGCACTAATGCACCTGCCTAACCTGAGACGTTTTGACGGAGTAGGAGACAATCCTGGTGACTTTGTCGGTATGGTATCAGTGAATGCACTTGGTGTGCTCATCTGTCGCTCTAGGACAGGTGAGCATTTGTGTCTGGAGGAGACAGGTCGGAATGAGCCAGCAGGAACGGCAGGAGGGGAGAGCATGCCAGCACTAAGGACCTTGTCTGTCGAGTTCTCTGTTGACTTGTTCTCCTGGGGACAGCCCCCACTTAAGATATCTGAAAGAACCAATATTTATATTCAGTTTGATTCTAACTTAGAATATACATTACGTGGCTGATTTGTACCATTTTGTTATTTTGTCTTATCACCATGAAAAGAAGAGAGTTAAAAATATAAATTTGGGTTCTTTCATCTTTTCGTCCTGAAAAGACGAGAATTTGCTTACTTCATCCTTGTCTTTTCGTTCTGAAATATATTCATGCTAATAAGTGGCATTATTTTCATCTCTTCAGATTAACAAATCTTGTATTTTCATGTTTTCACTTGAGTAAATGCAAATTAAGATATGTTAATTTTCATCTTTTAAAAAGAACGAGAATTCAGATTTCTAATTTTTGTCTTTTTGTGGTGAAAAAGACAAAAAAACGAAAAAGCACAAATCATTCACCTTAACAAATACTACATTATATAAATTGTGCAGTCAAAATATTGATTGTATAATAAGTACAGGGATTTTGAAAGTGTTTGTAACCCCTGGAGTATCGACGATGGTTGTAGGAGTGCACAGATTGAAAGTGTTTGTAACCCCTGGAGTATCAAGGATGGCTGTAGGAGTGCACAGATTGAAAGTGTTTGTAACCCCTGGAGTATCGAGGATGGCTGTAGGAGTGCAGAGATTGAAAGTGTTTGTAACCCCTGGAGTATCGAGGATGGCTGTAGGGGTGCAGAGATTGAAAGTGTTTGTAACCCCTGGAGTATCGAGGATGGCTGTAGGGGTGCAGAGATTGAAAGTGATTGTAGCCCTGGAGTATCAAGGATGGTTGTAGGAGTGCACAGATTGAAAGTGTTTGTAACCCCTGGAGTATCGAGGATGGCTGTAGGAGTGCACAGATTGAAAGTGTTTGTAACCCCTGGCTGTATGCAGAGGAATGTAACCCCTGTATGGCTGTAGGGTGCACAGATTGAAAGTGTTTGTAACCACTGGAGTATCAAAGATTGAAAGTGTTTGTAACCCCTGGAGTATCGAGGATGGCTGTAGGGGTGCAGAGATTGAAAGTGTTTGTAACCCCTGGAGTATCGAGGATGGCTGTAGGGGTGCAGAGATTGAAAGTGTTTGTAACCCCTGGAGTATCGAGGATGGCTGTAGGAGTGCAGAGATTGAAAGTGTTTGTATCGAGGATGGCTGTATCAGAGATTGAAAGGATGGCTGTAGGAGTGCACAGATTGAAAGTGTTTGTAACCCCTGGAGTATCGAGGATGGCTGTAGGAGTGCAGAGATTGATTGAAAGTGTTTGTAACCCCTGGAGTATCGAGGATGGCTGTAGGAGTGCAGAGATTGAAAGTGTTTGTAACCCCTGTAAGTGTTTGTAACCCCTGGAGTCTCAAGGATGGCTGTAGGGGTGGAGTGCAGAGATTGAAAGTGTTTGTAACCCCTGGAGTATCAAGGATGGCTGTAGGAGTGCACAGATTGAAAGTGTTTGTAACCCCTGGAGTATCAAGGATGGCTGTAGGAGTGCACAGATTGAAAGTGTTTGTAACCCCTGGAGTATCAAGGATGGCTGTAGGAGTGCACAGATTGAAAGTGTTTGTAACCCCTGGAGTATCAAGGATGGCTGTGTAGGAAAGTGTTTGCAGGAGATTGAAAGTGTTTGTAACCCCTGGAGTATCAGGAGGATGGCTGTAGGAGGTGCTGTAGGAGCAGATTGAAAGTGTTTGTAACCCCTGGAGTATCAAGGATGGCTGTAGGAGTGCACAGATTGAAAGTGTTTGTAACCCCTGGAGTATCAAGGATGGCTGTAGGAGTGCACAGATTGAAAGTGTTTGTAACCCCTGGAGTATCAAGGATGGCTGTAGGAGTGCACAGATTGAGTTGCTGTAGGAGTGCACAGATTGAAGTGTTTGTAACCCCTGGATGGTATCACAGGATGGCTGTAGGATGTGCACAGATTGAAAGTGTTTGTAACCTCTGGAGTATCAAGGATGGCTGTAGGAGTGCACAGATTGAAAGTGTTTGTAACCCCTGGAGTATCAAGGATGGCTGTAGATTGAAAGTGTTTGTGCACAGATTGAAAGTGTTTGTAACCCCTGGAGTATCAAGGATGGCTGTAGGAGTGCACAGATTGAAAGTGTTTGTAACCCCTGGAGTATCGAGGATGGCTGTAGGGGTGCAGAGATTGAAAGTGTTTGTAACCCCTGGAGTATCAAGGATGGCTGTAGGAGTGCACAGATTGAAAGTGTTTGTAACCCCTGGAGTATCAAGGATGGCTGTAGGAGTGCAGAGATTGAAAGTGTTTGTAACCCCTGGAGTATCAAGGATGGCTGTAGGAGTGCACAGATTGAAAGTGTTTGTAACCCCTGGAGTATCGAGGATGGCTGTAGGGGTGCAGAGATTGATTGAAAGTGTTTGTAACCCCTGGAGTATCGAGGATGGCTGTAGGAGTGCACAGATTGAAAGTGTTTGTAACCCCTGGAGTATCAAGGATGGCTGTAGGAGTGCACAGAGATTGAAAGTGTTTGTAACCCCTGGAGTATCAAGGATGGCTGTAGGGGTGCAGAGATTGATTGAAAGTGTTTGTAACCCCTGGAGTATCAAGGATGGCTGTAGGAGTGCACAGATTGAAAGTGTTTGTAACCCCTGGAGTATCAAGGATGGCTGTAGGAGTGCACAGATTGAAAGTGTTTGTAACCCCTGGAGTATCAAGGATGGCTGTAGGAGTGCACAGATTGAAAGTGTTTGTAACCCCTGGAGTTTACCAGTAAAATTTCTGAGTTTGACATACAGAATGATATGCAATATGGAGAATTTGTAACCCCTAACAGTATCAAGGACAAAAATATATAAGTAAAAGATTTAGCATTGAAAGTGTTTGTAACCCCTGGAGTATCGAGGAAATTTTAAATATATATAAGTGTTTGTGGAGGTCTTGGGGGAGATAGTTATATAGTCTCATCTATATTTATACACACCTCTTAATCTCTTTTTTTTCAAATTACAATATCTTTAAATAAAACTAAATGTTCAGTCACTTGCACTGAAACCTTCATCAATCTGCACAATAGCTATTAGCAGTCATTTTTGTAGAATTTTTTTCAGGGAGTCCAGAACCCCAATGCATAAATTTTGATCAGTCCCAATACTAAGAGATATAGTAAGGTCTCAAAATTAGAGCGAGTCCCACAAGAAAATCCAGCGTCCAGGACTGAAAATATACATATCTGAGTCCCAGAAATAACTGGTATAGTTCTGATTAACACAAAGTTGTTATTCATTGATGTGTGTGTTTTTCTTTTAAATCTCTGGATTTACATATAAATAAATTACTGTATGAGCATAAATGATTAGTACAATTACATCACATGTATATCTTGTATAAGTATATTGTACAGCAGAAAGTCTGCATCATTTTTTTTAAAAATCGTATAATCTCAGTGATCAAGCTAAGGTTTGCATTGGGCATCTTACAAAGAGGATTCCTTTCAAATCAAATGGGGTTTATTGGTATATTTTTTAACCAAAATCCTGAATCTTTCATTTCAATACTAAAAATCATTGATTTTCATGAGGAACCTAATTTTTGTTGATATCTTGGGTACTCTGACTCAATCCACAAATTTATATATGTCCACTAAACAATAAACAGATAAAAGATGACAAGAATTATAGTACTAGTGAATATTTGGACCAAAATTTATCCAAGAAAGAATAATGAAATTTGAGCCTTACAAAATATATGATTTTCAATATGTTTTAAGAAGTTATGGGGATGACTTCAACCCAAGCTGTGGTAGAATTTCTCGACTGATTCATTGTTAAGTTTTCATCTTCAGCCCTGTCTATTAACGTAAATAGAATGACCTCATGACCTCACATCTCCACAAGGAGACTGATCATATCACATTTAGTCAGATTTACTTCCATCATCAGTAATGTTGTTGTCTGTAGCATTTAGACAACCTAACCTTGATAAATGAATATTGTGTCATTCATTCAGATCCAAATGAGTGATTACCACAAGAATTTAAAATCAATGAAAATGAATTGTTTTATCTGTGTTCAATGCTCACTACCTTTATCATGGACCTTCAAATGCTTCCTATATATAATGAAGGCAATCACTTTTATAAAACACCAAGTTATTAAAATTCAGATGGTCAGGAAAACTTTATTTCTTTTGTTTGTTAACTCACTTTAATTTTATCACCCTGTGAAAAGCCAGGGTCATTTCGCATCAAGGTCACCTTGTAATGGCTGGTAGCTATCTCATTGAACATGTAGATGGCCTATCACATGCTCTTCAGAGGTGTTTTGTCATCACAAGAAGTTTCTTGCCCAAGGACACAATTGCAACCACAATGTGATCTTATGATCTCAAGTAAGGATTGAACCACACACCTTGGATTATGATCAACTGAGGCCACAAACTCTGATGCATCACCAGGGCCAAATCTAGTTCCATTTTTAAGCTGCCATTTAAAGATAGTTTCATAAGAATGATCTAAATTTCCTCTTTTCTTTACAAATATATGTTCAATATTACTTTTATTTTGCTCTTCTTGTTCTTTCTAACTCTATCATTTTCATTCTCATTTTGTAATGTATATTATAATAAATTGGTCTTTCTAATCACGTATATATTTGGGTAAAGGCATAGAGAAGGTAATAGGGAATGATATATTATATATACTTCAGTGTTAAGTGACACCGAGAGGGGGACCCTGCTGATAGCAGACAGACTGACAAATAGGAGTTTGACCTCAGGTCAGTGGGGTTGTCATGGCTTCACTACCTTCAGTGTTATTATAACGTATACCTTTTATTTATGTGTGGTAGGGGGATGCCTGGTCGGGGCATGGGGAGAGAGGGCAGTTCCAATGTTGAGAACAGACGGGTGTGTGTGACAGTCTCTGGATACTTAGCTGAGGTCTATTACTAAGCTAAGGGTTTCTCAGGTGTTGATCTAGACTAATACAGTATGTGTTGTACAAAGTGTAAATAAACCTGTAAATCAAACTTTTGCTGTTGTGATGTATTTCCTCTGACTTATATATCCACCCAGTCATGTTAAAATATAATACCATCAAATACTCCCAATATGCACCAATATGTCAATATCTTAAAATAATTCAGGATTGGTTGTCTGCCTGAACTCCCCTCACAGCCTCAGCTTGCTTCATGGACCTCATGTCTTAGGCTTCCCCGTGATTACTCAACTGCAAAGTCTATTCCCCTTTGTTTCTGCAAGGGACCTCTTCCCCTGAAACCTAACTACTGTATTACATATTTTACTATTCAATGTTGATCTTAAATCTCTATCACTTGATAGGATTGATTGAATACTGAAATTTAAAACCTACCTGAGAAATGTCTTTCTATGGTGAAGGGCCACTTCTCCTCACTGTGAGTAGACTTTTCTGAAGAATTGTGCCCTTTGTTGGACTCTTCCAAACTTTTTGACTTATGAAGGCCCTTATTATTAACCGTCCTTAAGATGTTTGCTAACTTGGCACGGCCTTCTGATGACAGAATGGGTAATTTCCTGCCAATGTTTCCTTTGTTTCCATTGTCACTTTCCTTGCTGCTTTCACTTATCTTAGAACTTTGTTTTTGTGAATCTAGCACTTTATCAGTCAATGATCCTTCTGTTTTGCCCAAATCTCTCACTTTGCTGTTGTTCTCCAGATATGTGAATGCTGACCTTTGACTTTCGTTAATTACAGATTTGTCTGGTTTAGAGTGACTGGTTGTTGTACAACCCCCTGACACACTTTGATAATCATCCACAATCATACAATCACTGTCATCATTGATCTCCTCCTCAAACACCTGAACGTAGATACATTCCTCGTTACTGTCAAGGTCAGGAAGGTCGTTTGAGTCCTCATCTATTGTAGGCGTAAGGTCTGCAATGCTATCTGACCACTGTTTAGAGTTCTGTTTCTCTTGGCGAATTTTGCACCATGTCCGGTTGTGCATTGAAGCCCTTTTGGATGGCTTTTTAGACTTGGATGAGGAACTGGATGATGTAGCCATGCTCTATAATACAAGGCCAAAGTTAGATAAGGCAACATCAAACGATCTGAACAGTAAATCATACAAGATAATCATGCATTGACATACATACAAATTTAAGAGAAAATTCAATAATCACTTTTCTAGGTCACATAGTCTATTTCTGGAGTATGCGTTATATTTTCCACCACTAACTAAAATAGAATGTTTCACCGTTGTATTAACGTTGTATTGTAGTGCAGGGTATCTCAACCCTTGTGAAAAAAATGATAATTATAAGTTGTAAACATGAGAATGAGGCTTGTGTTAAAAGGTGCTATATTTAATTGTCTGTTTTCTGTACAATAGCAGTTAGCGGACACTATCAGTGGATTTGTAAGGTTTGCTGACAACCTGCATGTCACATTTGAATTTCTTCAAAAAGGCACATGTCCAGAATATATACAATGTTCTAAGTTATCACATTTATGAAGATTACTCATTTTATTGAATTATGGGACTAGTGCACCTCCCCATCTAAATTTTGGAATTTTTTCAATCACTTTGGATTTTCTTCAGTCATCTCCTAAGCTTAAAAAATTTAGCCTTTAGCATGACTGATGAGTCCTAGTAGGTAGAAACAGCTGTATGGTGCAGTTTAGTTCAATAATATTTGGCACTAGCCTATCTTATTCCAAACTTATCTTAAAGGCACTATTCACATGTATTTTTTGTATAATACCATTGATTTAGAACCCTTATCTCATCAACAAATGGGTGAAAGATAATTTTTGTTTTACCCTGCTTGTGTTACTAAATATAGTATACATGTTTTTGTTGTTTCAGTGCTTAGTAGTATTGATATATGACCTCATGGACACACATGTTGGTAACTGAAATGTTGAATGGATGTCATAGATTAAAATAATGATGTGGCGAATGACTTGTTACAAAATGTCATACTATTATCTTGACAGGAGAATCGTCAACGAAAAGCATGGATGATACCCGTCCAGCTGCAGGTAGTAGAAAATTGTGTGACACACTGTGATTTACCTTCAATGTCACTTTATTATTATAACAGACAAGTTTAACTGTTAGATGCTGTGTGTATGTATTACAGGACGGACAAGTTTAACTGTCAAATGCTGTGTGTATGTATTACAGGACAGACAAGTTAAACTGCTAGATGCTGTGTGTATGTATTACAGGACAGACAAGTTTAACTGTCAGATGCTGTGTGTATGTATTACAGGACAGACAAGTTTGACTGTTAGATGCTGTGTGTATGTATTACAGGACAGACAAGTTTAAATGTTAGATGCTGTGTGTATGTATTACAGGACAGACAAGTTTAACTGTTAGATGCTGTGTGTATGTATTACAGGACAGACAAGTTTAACCGTTAGATTCTGTGTTTTAACTGTTTTCAGCTGCCTTTTTGATGATATACACACAACATAATAAATTTATAATAATCAAATAAGTTATGTATATGTATGATATAAATACCAAATGAGAAGACTTACATACAAATGTAGGCTATGTCTGTTATCTAATCCTTGCTGTATGTTTTCGCAATAAAATCTGGTGAAATGAAATACAACACAATACCAATATGCATGTTTCCAATGATCCTTATGTTTGACTTAATTTATCTAACAGGTTTCATGTCCACAATTATGACCTTTCTGCCTTTTCAGTGGACAAGCATGTTTGAACTAGCACATGATGGAACTCTGAACACTATTTATGAATACTAGTAGTAATTATCCACCTGACCTATCAAAACATTTGGTATGACACTTGGCCTATCACAACAGTCTCCAGGAAGTGTTTATTTAATTACATCTGTAAGGTAAACACATGTTAATTAAGTCAACAATGGCACACCTGAATAGGGTGGCACAACATCAGACCAATCTACCAGTCTAAATCTGGAACCTTGATTTACACCATATAACACTTTTCGTGGTGATGTTATTTGATTTCATCATCTTTAGAAATATACTGTATATATGAATGTAGATGTACAATTCAACTGATTTGGACGATACACAGGTAAAGCATATGTATTTTTAAGTCTGACTTCAATTTATTACTTTCTAGTCAACATCAATATATAGGTTTTTGTACAATTACTAACGAAGATCAATGTCAACAATTCCTCGTACACATGCATGTATACATATATATATGTACATATCCAGTCTGCCAATTTCAACAGGTCACAGTGTCATAGATCATACAAATGTGACCCTCTTCCAACGCCATATTCATAATTATAAGCCCTCCTCCATCCCCGCCTTCTCATGGGTCACAGTATTGTTTATATATGTTGAGAATTACAACCGACATTTGATTTAATGTATTGCAATTACACGACCACACCCCCACCGTCCCTTCCACTCTCTACAAATGTTCGGTGGGACTCTGCGGAATGCGAGTTATTAACAAACAAAGTACGATGATACCTGGCAAATACTTTTACACTCTGACTTTATAGCTGCACCCTGTACGTTTCGTGTACCGGCCAGGGAGATAACTTATCAATACATGTTCAGATATATGTGATCTCGGCCATTGATTTGAATTCAAAACAACATAGAGACACGCCTTAAATGAAGGCTGGTCTTAGATTACCACCTTAGTATGCACCGAATTATGTACACAGATACT
Source organism: Ylistrum balloti (assembly GCF_031769215.1). Lineage (NCBI taxonomy): Eukaryota > Metazoa > Mollusca > Bivalvia > Pectinida > Pectinidae > Ylistrum > Ylistrum balloti. Next base: position 398,118 of record NW_026782039.1, read on the forward strand.
TACCTGTGAAATCATGATTGCCTCAATATGATATGATTGTTTTTTGACCGCAAGCAAGTGCTTGTACAAGTTTATTACCTCTAAGCTCAGTCTGATAGCCATTTCCATGTCGCGCTCAAAATCAAGGGTGAGCTTATCTCTCGCACATTCAGCTTGTTCCTCATCGCTGTCATCTCCATCGTTTGAACCCTCTTCGTCACTGTCGTCATCGTCTGAGATAACGATGACAGAGTCCATTTTTTCTTCCATTGAGTGCACGTTTATTTTTTCCTCTGTGGTTTGTTGCGTGTGTAATGCACATTCGGAACTCTCCGTCAACATAGAAATCGCCAACTCGTCCAACATTTAAGTTACTGAATACCAATTCGGCCGAAGAAGTGACAGACCTGGACAAATCAATAGACTCACTGTATATAAAAAAAGATCGTGTATTGTTTGTAAAGTACTTCCATGTTTAACATGGCTTAAAACATACAAATTACCTCTCATTGATTAATAGCGTGGTTAAACTCTTTACAGCTTGTGTTCAATCCTACCGTTAGATATAAAATAAACACTATAGTATGTGAAATGATAGATAAATCTCGAAATTACACTTGTATAGGGAATATGGTAATATTCTTTAAAATAAAGTAATATTTCTCTTGGCTTTACGTTTTTTGTTTTGTTTTTTGTTTTGTTTTTATTTTATATATATATATATTTTTATTATTATTATTTTTTTTTTTTTTTTGGAGAGTGGGTTTGATAGTTGCAATCGTTTTTATACACTCTAAATTAGTGTCCGTGACGCATTAGTTTTGGACCCCTTAAGAACCCAACATGCGAAATTGCCATCAAACAAATACATACAAGAATTCAAATGAGTTCACACAATTTGATTTTTTTTTAAACTGAACGTTGAAACACCAATATCTTTATAAAAAAAAATATCCACAGATTCGTCTTAAATTTTGCAAACCTGAAATGGTTGACATGTGTTTCGAGCATGTGACTGCAATTTCCTTTCTAATGACATAACTAATTCACAGAGACGTTTGAGTTAGCTTAGTGAGATTTTTTATAACACAAACTAATTAAATGAAGTTATTTTTTTATCGGTCGCTTTACAATTTGCAAGTGATGTACCCCCACTGTTACATGTAATTCAAACTTGAAATGAGTCATCAAAAATGATAAATTAAAAATCCCAACTTTTTCAATATAAGACGTCCTTGTTTGGACTTTTGCAACCAAGAAGGCGTGTCCTATTATTCCTGGTCGATTTTCATTCTTTGAACGGACGACAAAAAACTGGCATTCGAGGATGGATTGATTGGTTATATCTGAGAGGATGCTTGACATGTAAATATGTGTACCAAGAAAAAATACACAAATTTGCTAAAAAAAATATATTCTCAAAAAAATTATGGTGCATGGTTTTAATTACAAATTTTCCTTTTTTGACTGGAAGCCTAACATGTTATAGAAACCAAAAAACACCAGGTGCGAGGTCAAGCAGGTCAATAGTTCTAAGTGATACGGCTCTACAAATTGGCCGTTCCGAAATATATAACGGGCCAGAGCAGATGTCTCCACGATACATAGACTCCGTCAGCTCCTTATGGCAACAGAAAAATAGTATCAATCAATATTCAAGCAAATTTAACTGGGATCAGTAATTGTTAAATATAATGAGCATCTCTGCCTGAGGTTTCAGCTGTTAATGTATTCGTGTGCCCCTCTTTCATATTTTTTAACTTAACGTTTGTTAAACTTGTTTGGCACTCGGAATCAATGTAAAAACAAAATAGCTAACATGAATGGGACAGTGGGTGTCCGTCTAGGGACCGATCAGTTACTGGTGGATTGGGAACAGAGAATGTACATGTCCAGCTTATGACATTTGGGTCGAGTTTGTATTGAGCAAAATCATTTAAACGGGACGAGTCGACTATGTATCTGCTCATCCTGCACGATGATTTCCGAACTTTTGTCATCACGTGATGGGGATTTCCCTATACTTCCCCAATGTCGAAATCAACCAATGAGAAAAAGACAAATCGTACAGTTTTAAAAAGAAGAAAAAAAAATCAATAGCCGTTGCAAAGCATTATGAACGGTTAGAATTGCTAGTAAGCAATGCGTTGGTAACCAACACGTAATACATCACTGTATTGCCTAAGCTTACAGCCGGGTGACGAGTCAAATAGGGATTCCCAGGTAGATATCACGACATTGCCAAATATATATTTCTATGGAAATCCCCACAACGCTGGGTAGCCACTGGTGTATTGTTTGTTTATTACCAACATAACGTTATATGTTAGTTTGATGTGGTCTAACACTTTTAGTTGCCCTTTGGTTATAATATGATTATAGTGACATATTGTAGTTCTCAATAAGTTATGGGAAGATGCAGAAACATGATCAACACAACGATAGCTTTCATCTTCGTTTTTACTTGTAGCACAGAGGCCTAGGTATCGCCAAAACATAGAAGGTTAGATAATTACAGTAGTCGCCCTTGGCCTATTGGTATCATGTACACATTTGATCCTTCGTTCTCGAGATATACATTATTTAGTTTAAACCTGGACTGGTTAAAGGGATCGCCTTGATGTTAATATGGAGCTTTTCCAACGCGGGGACACAATCAATGGTCCAGTATACCGCCTGAAGCGTATAGTTTGATGTACCCATTAGAGACGAGAGCGAGTTTCAGCCCGACAGGGACATGTCTACTTAGCCATCTCGACATGTATTTCCGAATTCGTCAGGTCATAACAGGGTCCGGGTGATCAGTACTCACTGGAAAGATAAAGCATTTCTCTTAAACGCATTAGATGTGTTACCAAGATCTACGGCCCCCAGAATATATACATTTGTATCAAGAGTTACATCCTTTGCACTGTATAATGCATATATGTTCCGTGGATTGGGGATTCGTGCCAAGTCCCAGGGGCCATGGGCCCATGTTTAAGTAAAACCACAAAACTTTACATCATAAGAATATATGTAAAAAAAAACATGCATCGCTGATTGATATTGATAACTAATTTAACCTGAGCCATTTCAAGGTATTTTAGAAAAATATTAATATATCGTTTTGTAGATAAAAATTCAAAACGTATGCCTCTGATCAGTCAGATTTAACATTTCTTAATCCATCAGTCTAAACAACAACAACAACATCTGTAAGAAGGGGGCCGTGATTCGGCTGTCGCTTAGAGAATTCTCCTCCGCAATATTGTGTACTCATATAGAGACCTGAATTGATGATCGGCCTATACTGAAGTGATTGGGTCATTTGATAAGATACTTTACCCTAATTTTTCTGGATGACACGTGATGATGGACCTCCCGGTTGCTTTTCAGTGAGGTAGCCACCAGTCACTAATGGGAGCCCCCATAATGTTCAATAGTATATCAATATAACACATATAGGTAGTTCACAGGGGTGTAGATAATTACTTGCATATATACACTTAGGTTGGTGTAGTCTGGGCCCCGATAATCTTATCACTGGGTGTACAGCTTCGGCCAGTTAATTAATTAGAGACAATCCCCACTTCCTTGATAATCAAACTTATGCAATTTCCCGTTCGGACAGTGGCCACCTAGTAGTAGAGTAATTATTAGGGTCTATTTCAAGTAACAAATTAGCAGGAGGAATCTCAACCTTGCACCTCGAGTACAGGTGGCTATACTTCAACAATCGTATCATCTAGCAACAATTGAAATCCATATTAGGGGATGGCCGGACAAGCTTGGTCCAGAGTAAGATAAAAGGGGGGAGATCTTTAGGTTAGAACACACTGCCTTGGGGGAGTCCACCAGACGGACAGACGACACCACACCTGTATCCAGTGCCAGCAATAAACTACAGAAGTACCAGCAGCCGAGTTTGTCTCTTGTTTTGTTACAAAGTGGTACAACCAGCATATAAACAACAAATGATAGAAGAAAAACCATCCACCAAGATCACTCTGGGATCTACTGTATGTACATGTACTTTACACAGAAATTAACTTCTTAACAACTTAAAAAGCCTGGGAGCGAAATGGATTTGCAAATTTTGTGATTGGTGAACACATCGTGTGGTTGTTAAATATTTGTAAGTCAGCCGCTAAGTTTTGGATATTCTGAAAGGTGGAATCACTTTGGAATGATTTACCAAACAGTGAATTTAGCTTTTATTTGGTAGTAATGATCTCTCTGAGGACCTAAACTATTTTGTCTTTACACATGTGCAAAATTTCATTAAATCCAGCAAAAGGTTTTAAAGATTCTTATACGATGATGTATTTATGTCTGTGTGTGAATGCTTAATCATGTATACATACGTAGGTGGCAATGGACTTGTTGTGTATAGCATCGTATGGTGACCACACAAATGAATTTGATAACACTAGACTGGTTGTTCATTGTTTGTTAAAAGTCATAGTACATAACCATCCTAGATGTTTCTCCCGCTCTCTAACTCGGGCCCATGCATTTCCCCGCTCTCCTCTCTGCCCAGTGTCCCGGCTTCAACTCTCCCTCGGACTCTCTCGCAATACCTAATATCCCATATACTTTAGTTTTACAACTTTTCTATCATCACGCCCATTGTGCATATGATTAAAAGGGCACGTAAGTCTAGGAGTACCTGTTATCAACCCCACACCCTTTTGATCTACCTTCAAATTCAAATTCATTTATTGACTTTGAGCTTTACAGCTCATCAGTATGTACACAATACAAATAAATACAGTGGCAGGCAATGCAATACCGCAGTGGAGAATGGACAGAAAATGCATGTAGTTACATTTATTTTAACATTATATCATGCTATTCCTCAACTGGGTGGCATCATATATATAATTAATTAACATAGTTAATTCTTTAAAGTTCGTTGTACTCAATAATTGTATCAGCTTGAAAACTGATGGTTTTTTTCCAGTAATACAATTTTATACGTCTCTCTCTTAAAGCTTGATAAAATGGACAAATAAACAAAAAATGATATTCGTCTTCAATATCTTCAGAATTACAAATTCTGCATATACGTTCATTTCTAACAATGTTTCGGTATCTCCCGGTTTCACTATACAGCATATGCGCTGATAAACGTAATCTAGTTAGAGCAATTCTATTTCGCTTTGGTATATATTTACATAAATATTGTTGCAATGTTAAATTATCAACTAAATGTCTATACAAAAAACATTTCGAGGAATTCTCTAATATTTCAAACAATTCTTGCCGTGCATTATCAAAGATTCTCTGTTTAACAATTGGCAGGGCAACAGACGGGTTCACATTGTGTTGATTCAACCACACTTCGCCAAGACCGAGTAAAAAAAGTTTGTCTTTCACAAAAGTTACCCAATTAAGAACAGTATTTCGCTGTGGCATATACATGAGTTCATCATAAGCAGTTTTAAGAACACAGTTCTTAGTATTTAAAAGCTTGAACCAGTATTTAATTAAATTATAATGTCTGGTATGTACAATTGGAAGTCTACCCAATTCAAAATAGATCATTACATTGCATGTTGACTTCTTAACACATAATATCCTTTTGCAAAATTCCAGGTGAACTTTCTCAATATCTATGCCTTTGCACGAGCCCCATACCTCAGATGCGTAACACAGTATACTGTTAACATATGTATCAAAAAGTTTAATCAAGGTATGGCAGTTTAAATTCAAATTTTTACATTTTGTATATAAGGCAAATACTGACTTTCGACCTTGCCCGGATAATTGCTTTTGTACAACATTAAATTTATTTTTCCATTTAAAAACGATACCTAAATAAGTAAACTGTTCAACGATTTCTAATTTGTTTCCATCGAAGAACCATTCCTCGTTATTACGTAAGCGGCCTCCATTTCTAAAGACAACAGTCTTAGTTTTTGCCGTGTTAACGGTCAATTTCCATGAATTCGCATATATAGACAAACTAATTAACATATTCTGTAGCTCACTGGCTGATTCTGCAAGTAGCACCAAATCATCCGCATACATTAATAAAAAGAGACTGAGTTCTCCAAAATCATACGGCCTAATACCGTTAGCAATAAAGTCATTTTCAAAATCATTTACATACATTGAAAACATAATTGGGGATAAAATTTCCCCTTGGGCGAGACCCATATTGTTTACAAAAAAATCGGAACATCTTCCCTTAGATGAGACACATGTCTTAACTTTTTTATACATAGCTTTCAAAATTGATAACAGCCTTCCTCGAACTCCTAATTTTGACAATTTATACCACAATTTACAACGATCGACAGAGTCGAACGCTTTCTTGTAGTCAACAAAACAGTAATACAAACGTTTACTATCATTTAGAGATTTTGTAATAATGGCATGAAGCGCGAAAATGGCGTCAACCGTACTTGTTCCAGGACGAAAGCCAAACTGTGCATCTGTGATAATGTCATTCGCCTCCGACCAGTCTACTAGTCTTTTGTTCAGTACAGATGTAAAAAGTTTCGCCATACAGCTCAGGAGACTTATTCCACGATAATTATTAGGATCGTTTTTATCACCATTTTTAAACACCGGGACCATCACCGCTTTAGACCATTCTTCAGGGAAACATCCAGAGTTAAATACATTATTAAAAATAGTGTGTAAGGCTTGTAGTAAAATGTCACCAGCTTCAATAAAATATTCGTTTAATAAACCGTCTAAACCATGCGCTTTTTCACGTTTTAGATGCTTAATAGCGCTTTTAATTTCGTCCCTAGATATACTACGGTCAAGCTCATCAAAGACGGTTTTCACATCAACATTAACCTCTAAACGTTCATTATCCGGCGGGTCAAGATTCATGGCTAAATCCTTGAAGTGATTAAAAAAGTCATCCAACGACACATTTGAAACATTGGATTTTGTAGTTGAGAATTTTTTATAAAAATACCGTGGATTGGTTTTCCGTAAGTGTTCCATCATATCTCCCTCGAACTTCCTATATTGCCTTTTACATGCGGCTTCAGAACGTTTGTATTCCCGTTTCCTTCGTATTAAAAGTTCATGGGTTACATCACATTTATTTCTATTAAAATTATTCAATGCAGTCAGGTATTCTCTCCTCAAAGCACGCAACTGCCTGTCGAACCAAGGCTTATTATCTTGGTGAACTCGTGCACGTGGATGGATTTGTCCGATGACCTTGTCGCGCTGTCACGTGATGACCCGCGTGACCTCGTAGTAAACGGTGATAGTATTTGTAATAGTTCATGCGTGAATTTGTAAACACTGGAATTTATGGCCTCTTGTGTTGTCTCCCCGTCAATAGTAGCAACCTGATTAATCTTGTCTATATTTTCCCTGATTGCAACTAAGCATTGTACTTTACATTGTTCATTCCATTTATATGTTGGTCTACTTACACCAGTTGACTCGTCTGTGATGGGCGCGTCCCGCGATACCCTCACACGTAGTTCCACGTGCAGGGGGGCGTGGTCAGAATATTCATTGAAGTTACATACAATAAAAGTTTTATTATGCGGGAAAAGTGCAGGGTTCGCTATAAGATAAATCAATTGTGCTCATGCCATTTGTACCATTAAAAGTAAAAACATTTGATAACTTTTCTGGGTCTCTGCCATTCAGTATCCTCAGACCTGTAGCTTTACACAAATTCAATAATCTTGTACCATATTCATTGCGGACATTGTCTGGGTTAATACGTTTATCCATAATAACATCATTTTCATAATTGAAAAAGTTACGTACATTTTGTTTCAAATTTTTAACCAAATCATCGTTTTCAATAAAGTCATCATCGTTTCGAGTTCTGCTATTAAAATCTCCAATCAAAATGACCTCATCCAAGTTTGAGTACTCGGCTATAGAGGTTTCAATTTCAAAAAATAAATCACAATTATATTTTGCATAATAATTGTACATTGTTTCTTATCTTGTTTACTAACATATATGTTCGACAGCGCGAGACGTGTGTGTGAGGGATGGTGTGTGAGGTGGTGTGTGTGAGCGTAAGCTGCATGCATGTATTATATATTATTATATATTTATATGTAAATGTATTACTTTTGTGCCTATGAGCCGTAAGGCTCCTGGCTAATAAAGAATCTGAATCTGAGACATGCAAGAGAGAGCATCTCTCTGTCCTGATCAAACATACCCGCGATATTCTGCCACGGTGCTTCAACACTGGGGTGCACACCCCGCCCGTTATCAGGCGTGCATCACTACCTGTCACTCACGGGATTTTTACCTCGGTCCAGCATTGACTGACTTTTGACCTGATGTACTTTAAACTAAGATGCTGCTCTCTACTATACACACCATTCCAAAATTACCATTAAACCCATTTTGTTACAACGGATGGGAAAATGTAATTCAATACTTCTTTGATTGTATACTGTATACACCACAAAGACAAGTTATGATAGATGGTATCTCACGTTAATGTGATGTTTCTGTTGGTGTTATTCTTTCTGGTTCCTCAAACCTGTCTGATGAAGAGAATGAAAATATTTTTATTTTAGTTCAAACATACATAAAAAATAGTAAAAGATTTAAAATGATGAAGTATTTCTTTATTTTTCTGTTCTGTTATTCGTGTTATTATTTTGAAAAATAGATGTTTGTTCATCTGGAAAATCACTACATTACTTTATATTGTTATAAACGTTATGGATTATTTCGCAAAGATTAACTTTACTTTAAGTAAACAGTTTTAGTGTAATATAAAAAGGGTTGCTTTCTGATGTTTAGCCAGTTAATGACGATGTCCTTAGAGTACTTACCTGTGAAATTATGTACTCACCTGTAATGTTTTCAGTTTAATGTTCACCTCAACTAAGCTGATTATCTTATCTAGAGTGATGTAGTTGGCGAATGTCAGCTATTCTATTCTATTCAGTTTATTTCCAAATGCAGTACAGCATATAGGATTTACAAATCAGGGTACACAACAATATCAATACAGTTTATGCAACATGACGGTGGAGAACACTACACACAATTAAAACGTAAATAATTTCATCAGGTATTCTGACAGTAGCAATTGTTTCCCAATTAATTTCGATTTGATCTCACAAGTTTTTCTAACTTATGAGATACAAATAATTGTAATCAACTTATTGGATACAGACAATTTTACGGATTTATAGTATAGTTATATAATTTGTAGTTAAATTACAAAAATAGTCATGCCTTACATCATCATCATCATCATCATCATCATCATCATCATCATCATCATCATCGATGTCAATTCATCATCATCATCATCATCATCATCATCATCATCATCATCATCATCATCATCATCATCGATCATTCATCGATCATCATCATCATCATCATCATCATCATCATCATCATCATCATCATCATCATCATCAACAACAGCTGTGTTGCACATACACCTAAATACTTATTTCTCATCCTATTTGATTTAATCATTCATGCTTTAAACGTTTTTCAACTTTTCACCTTGGTAACTATGGTCTCTCCTGTCATGTAGAATGACAAACGGTTATATACATTTTAACATGTGAATTTTGTTATCATTAGCAAAAATAAAACAATTTAAGAGAAATGGAAATAGGAGAGGGTCTTGGATAACTTCAGATATGAGAATTTAATTCAATCAACCAATTTAATTTGATTAATTAATTTGTACATGTATCATCTAAAGTATGGATAATTGAATTATTTTATAATGACTAGATAACATGTAATTTACATAACATTGAATTTATCTTGTGGAATAACACTGATTCTTAAATTTCATCCAAGGAGCCCCTATCCTAATGATTTAAATAAATGGCATACAAATAAGCATACATTTGTATATGTATTTCCACCACATAGCATTAATTTAACAGATTCACATTAGTTAAAAATTGGTGAAAATTATGGAGCAGTTTCACGCCTGTCATAATGATTTCATTGAAAATATTCTCTTTCTTTGTGAGATATGAAACAGTACGAGTTTGATGCTCATTAGTTTGCCTGTTGGTTCTGTTGTCGCAACCTTGCTCTCATTTGAAACCGTGGCATTATTTACTTGGATTGACCATGATTTACATGGCGGGTGTCGTCGATGAAGCAGATGATTCTTACTATTTTGATTACCTGGTCGTATTCTCCCTGTTCTTTTTTGAGTTGCCATTCTAATCTTTCTTTTGTCCAGTTTTTGCCCAATTGTTTTATTTAATTTGAGTTTGGATTATGTTTACATTGACCTGTTGGTAATTTGTTGTTGTGTATTACAAAGTATATATCTTATTGTCATACAGTAACACTGTATAGGACTCGACAGTGATGCTAAGCGCCTACAGTTTAAAGTATAAAGTAGTAATAATAGTATACACTGTATACAGTTACAAACTCTAGGACACTACAACGATCTTAGGTGCGTGTATAAACTGTATAACTTATAGCCTGGCAGTAACACACTCAAGTACTCGTCAGTGATACTAGGTATCTGGAATTTATAGTATAAACTGTATAACTTATAGCCTGGTAGTAACACACTCAAGTACTCGTCAGTGATACTAGGTGTCTGGAATTTATAGTATAAACTGTATAACTTATAGCCTGGCAGTAACACACTCAAGTACTCGTCAGTGATACTAGGTGTCTGGAATTTATAGTATAAACTGTATAACTTATAGCCTGGTAGTAACACACTCAAGTACTCGTCAGTGATACTAGGTGTCTGGAATTTATAGTATAAACTGTATAACTTATAGCCCGGTAGTAACACACTCAAGTACTCGTCAGTGATACTAGGTGTCTGGAATTTATAGTATAAACTGTATAACTTATAGCCCGGTAGTAACACACTCAAGTACTCGTCAGTGATACTAGGTGTCTGGAATCTATAGTATAAACTGTATAACTTATAGCCCGGTAGTAACACACTCAAGTACTCGTCAGTGATACTAGGTGTCTGGAATCTATAGTATAAACTGTATAACTTATAGCCTGGTAGTAACACACTCAAGTACTCGTCAGTGATACTAGGTGTCTGGAATCTATAGTATAAACTGTATAACTTATAGCCTGGTAGTAACACACTCAAGTACTCGTCAGTGATACTAGGTGTCTGGAATTTATAGTATAAACTGTATAACTTATAGCCTGGTAGTAACACACTCAAGTACTCGTCAGTGATACTAGGTGTCTGGAATCTATAGTATAAACTGTATAACTTATAGCCTGGTAGTAACACACTCAAGTACTCGTCAGTGATACTAGGTGTCTGGAATTTATAGTATAAACTGTATAACTTATAGCCTGGCAGTAACACACTCAAGTACTCGTCAGTGATTCTAGGTGCTTGAAGTTATAGTATAAACTTACATTCATGTAATTATACACCCCAAGACTTATCAGCAATGTTAGTAGGTTGATGCTAGGGGTTTGAAAACCCTATACATTACAGTTAAGTAATGATGAACTAATGTAAAGTGTTCAATGCTTTTATTTACCGTCTCAATTTTACAATATCATCTCTTCAAAAACATGACAAATACTTAAAATCATGTTTCATGTACAACGATACTTTTACTCATATAGAAACAGCGTCAACACGTTATAAGATAAATAGCATAAATCTGGACGTACTAGTACACAATATCAATGTGTTATATCTAATATATCTGAATAAGATTTTCCATTGTAACCTACTGAATAAGATTTCCATTGTAACCCGTGCTTGACTGAATAAGATTTTCCATTGTAACCCGTGCTCGACTGAATACGATTTTCCATTGTAACCCGTGCTCGATTGTATAAGATTTTCATTGTAACCCGTGCTCGACTGAATAAGATTTTCCATTGTAACCCGTGCTCGACTGAATAAGATTTTCATTGTAACCCGTGCTCGATTGTGTAAGATTTTCATTGTAACCCGTGCTCGACTGAATAAGATTTTCCATTGTAACCCGTGCTCGACTGAATAAGATTTTCCATTGTAACCCGTGCTCGACTGAATAAGATTTTCATTGTAACCCGTGCTCGACTGAATACGATTTTCCATTGTAACCCGTGCTCGATTGTATAAGATTTTCATTGTAACCCGTGCTCGACTGAATAAGATTTTCATTGTAACCCGTGCTCGACTGAATAAGATTTTCATTGTAATCCGTGCTCGACTGAATAAGATTTTCCATTGTAACCTACTGAATAAGATTTCCATTGTAACCCGTGCTCGACTGAATACGATTTTCCATTGTAACCCGTGCTCGACTGAATAAGATTTTCATTGTAACCCGTGCTCGACTGAATAAGATTTTCCATTGTAACCTACTGAATAAGATTTCCATTGTAACCCGTGCTCGACTGAATAAGATTTTCATTGTAACCCGTGCTCGATTGTGTAAGATTTTCATTGTAACCCGTGCTCGACTGAATAAGATTTTCCATTGTAACCCGTGCTCGACTGAATAAGATTTTCCATTGTAACCCGTGCTCGACTGAATAAGATTTTCCATTGTAACCCGTGCTCGACTGAATACGATTTTCCATTGTAACCCGTGCTCGATTGTATAAGATTTTCATTGTAACCCGTGCTCGACTGAATAAGATTTTCCATTGTAACCCGTGCTCGATTGTATAAGATTTTCATTGTAACCCGTGCTCGACTGAATAAGATTTTCATTGTAACCCGTGCTCGACTGAATAAGATTTTCATTGTAACCCGTGCTCGATTGTATAAGATTTTCCATTGTAACCCGTGCTCGACTGAATAAGATTTTCATTGTAACCCGTGCTCGACTGAATAAGATTTTCATTGTAACCCGTGCTCGATTGAATAAGATTTTCATTGTAACCCGTGCTCACAAAAAATAACACAATGTTCCACTATAAAAGTCTTATAGAACAGAAAAAGGACAGAAACGGTCAATTTGGCATAAGACACTCTCCATCATGTGTCTCTAAAGGGATCTGATCATTTATAACGTTTTAGAGAAAAAGCTCTGCACTTCAGTAAATAACTCTTGGCTGTATACATCAATGTACGTGAAAAGAAAAAAAATGAAGCTTTTATCAAGGGGGAAATGCTTTGTTTAGTATATCTTGATTTAAACAGCAGAAAGTTAATTTTTACTGGCAAAATGTAGCCGAGGCAGTAAACGGATAGTTACAACAATATAATCACGATATACCACCATAGAATAACAGTTGTTAAAACACAACCAATGTGACGTTTCGATGACTACACGGTCGCCCTCATCATGACCAATGTGGAGCGTACTGGCGTATATGCTTGTAAAAGGCTCATGTACAGATTATGATGATTTATTCAATACGAAGATTATGACAAGATATTCCTTTGATGATACATTAAGGTCTTATCCTTATACTGATATAAACAAAATATCTTTCATCATTTATAAAAGATTACTGGTGGACACCTGCATTGTGATAGGAATGCTTGTAATTACCTTACTGAAAAAAAGGCGTTACTCTACGTTAGACAAATTACAGATGTTCTACTCACACTTTTCTAGCTCATGTCTAACTCCTGTGAAACACCGCGACAAACAGTGATATGTATAAATTTACCAACACGCTACCTTGTACCCTCTCGTTTTGTCTTTAGTTCTGTCGACTTTTAAGCCTCATAGGTAACTGTTTCCTGTAATAATTTATCTGTGATATGAAATCAGCGTTGTCTAGCAAATCCTTTTTCAAGTCCTCAGATTCATCTTTCAAGCGTGATTGTAAATCATTCCTTCTATCAGAGAAATCTTGTACTTTTATTTCTGGAAGTGAAGCATTGCTGTTCTGTATTTGTTTCCATTTTGATATTCGATCTGGTGTCACTGCCATTATATTGTGTTTTTGCGGTTGTCGGAACTGCAACTTGGAATCCGAATTTGATCGTGAACGCATTTCCGGTATATTCAAACAATGCGAACTATTTCCGGTCAATTTAACGTCAAATAGTGTGCCTGCAAGGTTCCGACATGTACAGTGTTTTATCTTTTGAACCGGATGAGAGTCATTTTGACTATTCAGATCTGTACCGTCATTTTCCGTTCCGTTTGATACCGATTTTCTCTGCATATTTTCCTGAAACCAAGGAGGTAAGTCCAGTATTATTTCCAGTTGGCCAGAAGTTGGCAATTCCCGGATGTTTTCTATGACCACTTTCATAATCGTTTTGTTGTTATTTCGGTCCTCTTTCGGAACTATTCTAGATTTTTCTATGTCAGCCGCACAGTTGTGAGCGCGGATGCTGTTGTCGTACTTTATGTAAATGTCTCCCTGCACTCCTTTGTAGGTATGGTATTTATTGCGGCTGTTCGGAACGTGAATTCGGTCCTGTTTTCTGTTTGTAGTATCCAGCTGATAACTTCTGCTTGTTGACTTGTTATGGCTGTCTGGAACAGAAAGTTTGTCCTGTATACGGTTTGTAGAATCCATATGGAACATTCTGGTTGTTGACTTGTTTTGGCTGTCTGGAATAGGAAGTTGGTCCTGCATACGGTTTGTAGAATCCATCTGGTATATTCTGTCTGTAGATTTGGCATCTCCATATTTTCCGTGTTCTTGTTTTCTGGTGTAATACTTGTCGTTCTCACATAGTTGTTCTAGTAATTGTTGCTTGTTCGCAGGCGTCTCCTCTACTCTTGGTATGTAGAAAAGTATGTCTGGTTCCTCAAAACAATGTGTATCCCCGCGAGATAAGTTTTGATTCTCCTGTAGATTGACGTAAATCTGTTTGGCCATATCTATCTCAGAACTGGGTGAACTGAAAAACGAATGAATGTGACTTACTAGATATTTTTGTAATGATTGCATCTTATTCTACAAAAAAAAGTATATCATCAATGGACAGTCATAATATGAGGCTGGTTGATGAGCTGTGAACCTTCTATTAAAGAGGTTAAGCAGGGGTGTCATTTTTCAGCTCTATTATTCCCTAACTACTTAAAGCTGTGTACCCGAACACTAGTGTCATTTGCCCAATTTATGTTCGAAGAGTTAGTATTCTAGAGTAAACAACGCAAGTGACTTTTACAAAATGGACAAAATTGCTTAAAGAACTTATTTGGATAAGAAAGGTCTAGCACCTAAGGCTATCCATATTGATATGGTAGCAACACTATGGAATGATGCCCATTCATATGCTACAGTAGTGTGTGGGTGGCCGAATTTAAGCTTTGCAGGCAAAGCCTTGGCGATGGAGTTGGAAGGCCTGTCACTGTTCCAGCTCCAGAAATGGTCAATAAAGCCAATGACATTGTTATTGCTGATAGGCTGGGATTTCACAGGAAAGAATACATTCCATTCTTACGGAAGATCTTGCAATGAGAAAGCCCTTAGTCCGTTGGTTACCAAGACTTCTAACAGCTGATGAAAACACACCAGGCGTGCTAATCTGAACTTTTTAGAAGCAAATCTTTCTAATTTTCTGCAGAGGTTTGTGACTATGAATGAAACGAAGGTCCATCATTTCACCCTATAACCAAACAACAGTCTGAACAATGGAAGAACACTGGTTCAACACCTCAAAATATACATATTACTTTATCATTACAAAGCTACATGTTTGGTTTCTTTAATGTAGTGAGTACATATATGACTTCAATATTGATTATTGTACTAAAAACACCAGTGAATAGTGCATTTTAGCATACAGATTGTACAGTAGATATACAAGTAAAGAACACCTATTAAAACTAAGGGTTGTACAAAATTCAACGAAGTAAACAACACCTTTCAACACTAATGGTTTAACAAAGACCACAGAGGTTAACAACACCTTCCAACACTAATGGTTGTACAAAGACCACAGAGGTTAACAACACCTTTCAACACTAAATGTTGTACAAAAGACACAGAGGTAAACAACACGTTTCAACACTAAACGTTGTAAAAAAAACACATAGGTAAACAAAACCTTTTAACACTAATGTTTGTACAAAAAGACACCTTTCAATGTGAAAATTGTACAGTATACAGCAAACATTCAAGTGAAGAGCAATGTTCAATATGATGTTCGTATAAAAAGACATTCAAGTGAAGAACCTTTCAATACGAAGATTAGTAGGCATTCAAGTGAAGAGCAATATTCAATATCACGTTGGTACAACATGCATACAAGTGAAGAGCACCTTTCAATATTAAGATTGTACAATAGGCATTTAAGTGAAGAGCACCTTTCAATATGAAGATCGAATATAAAGACATTCAAGCGAAGAGTCTGCGTTCATAAAATTACTACTTACTTGCCTTCTGTGCGTCTGATTCGGGTTTTGCTAGTAGTCAGTAGTGACGGAAACGGTGCTCCTTCAGTTTATGCAACATAGAAGAAGTTATGCTATTTTTATACTAGCTGTGACTGTGAAAAACAATCCGTACGTGCTCGATGGACTCACTGAATGATTTTGCGTACAATTTAAATGTGAAGGATTAGATGGGTAATAAAACGACAAGAACAATACATCGAGTCGATGTTAGTGAAACAATTCTTAGATATAGGTATTTACAACTGCAAAACGAGTTCATTACTTCTGTCTTTCAGTGGACAAGCGGAGTGTCATGTTTAATTGTTATGTATTTATATTGATGTGCTCGTTTAGGTGTCCATAATCTGGTCTGTCGTATTAGATGAAGTCGCAAAAACAGTTCTTTTGGTGCAGAATTACATCAGTGGTTCCGTCTTATCCCAAATTATGCATTTATACTCCATTTTTCTATTGGGTAATTTATCTATAGGATTATTTTAATTGTACGCTACAAAAGCCCACAGTATCAGTGAGGTGATACAATTTTCCATAAAAACAAACAAGCTGTATAATATAATTTGTTAGAGAGGCGATAGAAGTGTATATAAAGAACAAACAGCTGTATAATGTAGTTTGTTAGAGAGGCGATAGAAGTGTATATAAAGAACAAACAGCTGTATAATGTAGTTTGTTAGAGAGGCGATAGAAGTGTATATAAAGAACAAACAGCTGTATAATATAATTTGTTAGAGAGACAATAGAAGTGTATATAAAGAACAAAACAACTGTACGTAGAACCGTTTAAACAATAAGAAATCTGCTGTAAGAATATTCTATTCCTCTGTGTCCTACCATATCCCTATTCGAACTGTAGGAACACGTTCAATTTTTGTTTCTTGTTTTTTTGTTTTTTGTTTGTTTGTTTGTTTGCTTTTTTTTTTTTTTTTTTTTGCTTTTGACAAAGACAATTATTTGGTCATACTCTGTACGTGATGAAATATGTCATGATTCGATTTATCCATATTCATATAAACGAAATACATAGTTATATTCGATTATATGATTATGTAACCTGCTATCTTTTGTCAATGAAATTGATACACGTCGTGTAACAATTCATGTTTTAATACACATATTGCAGGTTTCTAAGGCCTACATACCTGTATCAGTGGTCGATAACCTGTTTAGGGTACCTTCATAGCTAAATAAACAAACATATCAACAACCTTAACTAAAATGCCAGGCCAGTCCATAACATCGCATCCACATACAAGTACATGCATCATCCATTTTATCGTCATAATCATTTAAAAATATTATTAATTAATCACGAGTAATGTTTATTGGTCATTTCGCTATAAAAAATCGTGCATGTCCTTATACAAAAATGTTGATTATTAACAGTTCAAGATTAGTACAAGCGTATAAAATCAAGTTCGTCGAAACACATATCAGTGCGAGACATATACACATGTTACGTAAATGTTGTCATGACAATATTTGCGTCATATATCATACGAAAGTTCGTAAGGTCAGGTTTTTCATCACATCTACAGTTTGTTATTGTTTGTAATCTTAGCATTGTAAACACTGCTGTGAGTATTTTCGGATTCAAATTTTAACAACAATATTGTCTTTAGTTCATCGAGAGACAGATTTCAATAACAACAACATTGTAAGTTCGATCGGTTCACAAAGGTCAGTTTTTCATCGAACGTTATCTTTAACTATAGTACATCAGAGTTCTTCAGAGTTCAGCATGATCCATCGATCAGGTGAATAATCAGGGAAATTGTTACAACATGGGTTATAATCTTTGAAGAAATCTTAGATTTTTAAACAATATTATTTCTTATAATTTCTTTTCTTCACATCATTGTATTATACGTAGAGGAGTATTTCATCACAGTCATACACTATCGACGTAATATTTATCTCACATGAAGTTGATTTCACTTGAATAGTCTTCAACATAGATACATGATTTGGAGAGTTTCTTCACACAACACAATGCGGTTCTGGCACATCGGCAAAAGGAAATCATTCCTATGACAGTTCCTCTCTTACGTAAATTTAAGATAATTTTTGTCACAAACTGTACCTAACCATCCCGTACACTGGGGAAGTGATCACATTCAGAAATAATGTATTTGTTTGTGTGATAGGAAGCCTGTTGGTTTCCCTTTTGTATACTCTGTTCTGATTTGGGAGCGTGACAATGCTTGGATTGGTGGATGGCGTCGTTGACGTAAAAGACACTTACCATTCCGAAAAAGAACATCCGTGAGATATTCAAAGGCCTCTTGTTATATCAATTTCCAGTTTGGTTAATATTTCTTAACGTTCAGTTATGTTCATGCCTTTTCCTATTTTTTTACTTGACAATTTGCTGTTGCAGATTGCATAATGTTTTCAAACACGTCTCTACATGTAGATTTAACCATTAAAATTTTACTGCAATGACAAAATCATTATACAGTTGTAGTCAATCAATTACCACAAATAAAGGTTGTAATCGAGAGCTGAATATGTACAAATAGAATCTACGGTGGTGTTTGTATTAGGACCGTATAATAGTAAAATGAAGATTGTATTCAAAAGGTAAACAATTATTTTCGAATACAGAATAGTTCGATAAATATGATAAGAACAACATGTTTATGAGCTTATGATAATGTATTCGATGAAGTTAATGCAATGAGTCCCCAATAAATCTCTACGTTGGTCCTCTGGAAATTATCCACGGGTTGAAGGGAATACATTGACAAGTATTGATTGTACAGACAACCAGTAACACAGGTGTAAGGTCATTAGCTGAGACGAAATAATTAGCATTGTTCCGGTCACATTTTCTATTTCATTAGGAATGTGGGATGGTCGGATTATAAACTGGACTTCATCACCTTTTAGTAGTCACAAACATTTTTTTCAAATCTCCTGAAAGGGCCAAACGTTTATTGACTGTGACATCAAAGTCGTATCAAAGGATTGTGCACAGACAAATGAATGGTGCCATTTACTTCAATTCAGAAATATATACATTAAAGATAAATAATGAGGTAAACGTCACGACAGCGGAAGTCAGTTGATATATTTATCACTTTCATATATACTATATATTATTTGATTTAATTTCAGCTTGATATGGATTGGATATTAGCTAATACACGTGTATAGCTATTTAATTTAGTCTTTCCCTGATGGTAAAACACTAAGCTGTTTATAAAAAGTTCAGTCCTGAACTATACTACCTGTTAATATACATGTTGGTAGACAATGTTTTACCATGAGCCATGTTGTAGATAATTTCAAGGAAAGGAAATCTCGAGAGTTGATAGATGAATAGCTATTTTTAATTTACTCTTTCCTTGATGATAAAAAACTTATACTAACTGTAAATATTTTAGGAGGTCGCTGAATGTCGGTCATCAGGTCAATAAAAATTCAGTATTTTTTTACTCAAGCCACGTTATAGTTATTTGCAAGGGAAGGAACCCACAATGTCGTGCATGATGACAATATGCACAAAGTGATGGTAACGGATACTCTGATGCAAACATTTTTGTCTGCGAATCAATTTGAAGGTGATGATATATGAAACTTTCTAACATGGTTATCAAGCATATTTCTTTGCGTTAGTTTCAAACTGGTTGCCATTGTCATTAATGAATAATGATTTATATCTCTTTTAGCAGCCATTATTATTTAAACTGTAACGGTTTATGTTAACGTCATTATTTGTTTTAAAGTTATGCTAATTGAATACTACTGTTTTCGGTATTCTGAAATGGCGACCAATTTTTAACTTCATCTCTGATCGAGGCTGTGTAGTTAGTACTACTGAATTCACATTCATTCAAGTGGCATGAACGAAATGATATATACCACCATACGTAAAATGTAAGCAGGGATATAACATCTGACAATTTGGGTAGAAACATGCTGAAGCAGGTATTGTTGACTATGATCGCCATTCTGTCATTCAATCATCTGGCTCCCATCAATCTACTGTTTGAAGAATGGAAATATTGATATGAAATGTATAATGAAAAGAACTCATCGACATTCGGACTTCACCTAATTCTGGCGAGAATAAGATCATAAAAATAGCAATAACATATCCCTTGGTGTGAATGCTACTAGGATTTAAGACGGGAAATGATATATAATCACTCTAGATGGCGGTCATTAAAATTCGTCATTGATATCAGCATTGGAGCGGCATGAAAGTACCAGGTACCAAGTTGCCAGTTGTTAAATCTGTGACTACATCCTTAGGAGATCACCACGGACTGTAATCACCTATAGAGCGACGAAGCCTTTCCATGTGACACCACTAATTGATATACACAAGTAATTAAGAAATATCTGAGTAGGTGTTCCACTATTTGTTATAAATTCCGGTCATACCATTCACTTAATTTCCCATACGGACCATGAACAGGGTGACAGAGAGATGGCCGAATGTAGTGATTACACCAGCATAAACAACGTCATCGCACTACGGAGATGTGTTATAGACTTCATAGGAGGCTTATTATGGCGTTCACGACCAACACTAATAGGACCAACTGACTGTTTATCCTTTTATATCGTTAGTCTATAAAATAGCGAATTGGCACACGTGGTGTGCCGTACACACACACAAACATGCTGTCTATGTTATTATGTTTCGTGTTAGTGTCATCACATCAAGATAGAATAAACCAAGGTGTCATCACACCAAGATAGAATAAACCAAGGCGTCATCACACCAGGATAGAGTAAACCAAGGTGTCATCACACCAAGATAGAATAAACCAAGGCGTCATCACATCAAGATATAATAAACCAAGGTGTCATCACATCAAGATAGAATAAACCAAGGCGTCATCACACCAGGATAGAGTAAACCAAGGCGTCATCACAACAGGATAGAATAAACCAAGGTGTCATCACATCAGGATAGAGTAAACCAAGGTGTCATCACACCAGGATAGAATAAACCAAGGTGTCATCACATCAGGATAGAATAAACCAAGGTGTCATCACATCAGGATAGAATAAACCCAGGCGTCATCACACCAGGATAGAATAAACCAAGGTGTCATCACACCAGGATAGAATAAACCAAGGTGTCATCACACCAGGATAGAATAAACCAAGGCGTCATCACATCAAGATATAATAAACCAAGGTGTCATCACATCAAGATAAAATAAACCAAGGCGTCATCACACCAGGATAGAGTAAACCAAGGCGTCATCACAACAGGATAGAATAAACCAAGGTGTCATCACATCAGGATAGAGTAAACCAAGGTGTCATCACACCAGGATAGAATAAACCAAGGTGTCATCACATCAGGATAGAATAAACCAAGGTGTCATCACATCAGGATAGAATAAACCAAGGTGTCATCACACCAGGATAGAATAAACCAAGGTGTCATCACACCAGGATAGAATAAACCAAGGTGTCATCACACCAGGATAGAATAAACCAAGGCGTCATCACACCAGTATAGAATAAACCAAGGTGTCATCACATCAGGATAGAATAAACCAAGGTGTCATCACACCAGGATAGAATAAACCAAGGTGTCATCACACCAGGATAGAATAAACCAAGGCGTCATCACACCAGGATAGAATAAACCAAGGTGTCATCACATCAGGATAGAATAAACCAAGGTGTCATCACACCAGGATAGAATAAACCAAGGCGTCATCACATCAGGATAGAATAAACCAAGGTGTCATCACACCAGGATAGAATAAACCAAGGTGTCATCACATCAGGATATAATAAACCAAGGTGTCATCACACCAGGATAGAATAAACCAAGGTGTCATCACACCAGGATAGAATAAACCAAGGCGTCATCACACCAGTATAGAATAAACCAAGGTGTCATTACACCAGGATAGAATAAACCAAGGCGTCATCACATCAAGATAGAATAAACCAAGGCGTCATCACACCAGGATAGAGTAAACCAAGGCGTCATCACACCAGGATAGAATAAACCAAGGCGTCATCACACCAGGATAGAATAAACCAAGGCGTCATCACACCAGTATAGAATAAACCAAGGTGTCATCACATCAGGATAGAATAAACCAAGGTGTCATCACACCAGGATAGAATAAACCAAGGTGTCATCACACCAGGATAGAATAAACCAAGGCGTCATCACACCAGGATAGAATAAACCAAGGCGTCATCACATCAGGATAGAATAAACCAAGGTGTCATCACACCAGGATAGAATAAACCAAGGCGTCATCACACCAGTATAGAATAAACCAAGGTGTCATTACACCAGGATAGAATAAACCAAGGCGTCATCACATCAAGATAGAATAAACCAAGGCGTCATCACACCAGGATAGAGTAAACCAAGGCGTCATCACAACAGGATAGAATAAACCAAGGCGTCATCACACCAGTATAGAATAAACCAAGGTGTCATCACACCAGGATAGAATAAACCAAGAATAAGAATACTGTAAAGGTATGATTTCCTTCGTTATCAAGCAAGTCTTTTTGTGTCGGGAAATATGTTATTGACAGCAGACAAGGACAAAGTTATTTGTCTTAAGTTTAGATATACCATGTCATTAACACTAATTACAAAATATACCACTGCATCAGCAAAAACTACGGCATCAAATAGGTTAAAAGATATTGCGGCAGAAAACAGAAAAACGCTGTTAAACACAAAAGTAAACCGTATTATTTACACACAGTTGCAACAGTTGACACCCGAGTTAGCTGTCAGAAAGACAGTAATACGACTGATCCGATTTTAAACCGTAAAATATGCTAAAACATATATAGGAAACATTTCACTACAATGTGTATGCCAGAGAATAACATAGCTGTTTTAGCCTGCAATTCTTCAATGAATAGCAACGACAAGGATTAATGCGCAGAAAGGAAATTGAAGAAATAAGCTAATAAATAAGCTCCATACACCATAAAAGTGCCCTCTACACCGCTGTCGACACTGGCTCTCGTATTCCAACCATGATGCAAATTAGCTGCACGAGGCGCTCGCGTGAAGGGCGGGGTATAAAAGCTGTCATTAGGTGACGCTGGTTATAATAAGGAACAGGGAAGGACATGCTGTAACCAGAAACTCCAGAAACAGCCTACCGTCGAATACGTAAGTCAATTTCTTTCCTTTCCTTTTTTTTCCCCCTACTATATCTTTTTATTTGCAAGTAATAACATTATCAACTTTTTTCTCAGATTATTTGCTGTTTTTTATATCGAAGCACGATATCGCCTGGCTTATTCTACATTATTTAATATCTTTTACTGGCTTTAATTAGACACAAGACGTTTATCACCATATATTGAATGTCTCTTGTCAAATTAGTGGAATATTGAGCAAGACTCTTACCAATAAAAGAATACAAAGTTTATTATACAAAACATACACTTAAAATTGAATTAGATGAAACATTGTAAAGCAATATACACTTATATGTCATCAACATATGTCACTATGCAAGCATATTTGAAAGAACATTACTTTATAGACATCAATGTTCTTCATCATCGATGCTATAGTGACGGGTGCTCCATCTTAACGATTAAACTGTCTAATAAGAAAACTGTTTCGGTAGATCCAGGAACAACATCACTAAGACAACAACATAGATATGGCGGAGTAAACATAATGTAATCTGAATGAAATAACTTATATCAATAATACGTAACATTATTCTTAATATCTAACAATGTAATTCCTAAGAAACCGTTTTAATCCTTTTTTTTACTTCCTCTGCTGTGTTTATCAGTCCTGTATTCATCTGTTACCGTCATGCTCTATTTCAAGCTGTAAAGATGAAAACCATGAGCAATCTATCATTATATACATTACGTCACTAACTTTCGAACACTCATGTCAACATTCTGTCAACTGAAAATTGCTATTACATATATAAATATCAGGTTTTTATCGGTCGGATATGAGATGCAGGCCACTGTCATCACTTTTAATTTTTAAAAAAAGTTCTTTTTGAATGCTAATGAATAACATATTTGTTAATTAACATAATAATACACAAGAATATTTAAGTCGGATGTTTTGGTACATAGGTATCATGTTTTTTTTCATAAGATGAACAAAACGATTTTGACAATATATATACATTGTATATAAACAAAATAGCGCCGTGAACAACCCTGTATCATAGACTGTATCATAATCTATGTATATATGTCTTACATGCCTTCGTGTTTAGTTATTTAACTTTATTTGGGTCCTTATTGATTGATGTCTGATATTAAGGTTAATGTCAATAGCCATTACATAAACACATATCTAACAAGAGATTCATTGACCATGTTCAACGTAAATACCAGACAGAATTGGAAATCAAGGACACGACAGACATCTCCATATCTTTTCCCATGACCAACAGGCAAGCTTTTCACAGCAATGAGCTAAACTTGATGATTTCAGTTTCCCTGTGATTAAGTTCCTATTTCTAGATTCGCTTCTCCAAACAATGGTGTTTACAAATCCTAGTTGACTCGAAATCCAAGAACGTGTTCCTCTGATGTTGTCAACTTACAACACAGGGTTTCAAGAGATGCAGGATGATAAAGATTCATATGCCTGATAATTGCATTGCTGCTAAAGTTCTCATTTGAAAATGTGATATGAATGATTTGGATTGACCAGGATTTATAAGGTGTCGTCGATTTAGCATGAGACAATTACCGGACCATTGGTGGGAAAATCTGAACATCATGTCGAAAGCTCGAAAGACCTTGCACAAAAGGATGTTCACAGTACATATCCAAAACGACCAGAAATTCATTTCAAATGATATAGTGTCACTTTTCACCAACACGCTCACTGACAAAGCATTGGTATCATTCGGAGCCGCCTAGATCAAGACCGGTCATGGCGAAATAACACTAATTTTTATATCCAAGACCTCATGGAGTTACTAGAATTTGTGCTTACATCAACATACTTTGTCTTCCGAGATACCATCTATCAGCAACGGTTTGACACGGTGGGTAGGCCAGTGTCTCCGATGGTGGCTTACTTATTCATGGAACACTTGAGGAAAGAGGCTACAGCCATGGCCCCCGTAGAAGACAAACCCAGTCTGTGGAAGCCGCATGTTGTTGACATATTGGAAATAGTAAAAAAAGAGGTCACAGAAAGATTTCACTGAGCATATCAACACCGTAGATACCATCAACGGCATAACCTTTACTTGTGAGGTTGAAATTAATGACGCTATACCATTCTTTGACACCCTCCTAGTAACGAACTATCGAAGTTTATGTATGTATGAAAAAGACGCACATAGACCCATACCCCTTACACCAGAAGTTGGGCGTTGTATGAACCTTGCTCAACAGATGTTTAACGATTGTTACAGAAGAACAAGGCAGAAAGAAAAAACAAAATCACATCCATGAAAACATGTGGATACCCAGATTGGGCAATCCAGAAAGTTAACTATGAATTTGGTGAAACCAAAGAGACTAAGAGACGAAACACCAAAGAACCAAAGGACGAAAGGACAGGTCGTCATCCCTAACATCAAAGTCCTGTCAGAAACCACTGGAAGCAATATTTACGGCGGGACATTCAACATTTCTACCAAGAATAGCAGAAGAGCTCCAAAACGACCTCATACCATTTATGATTAGCTAATAAATATATTATGGACAATATTTTTTCACTTGTGATCGCTGATAACGTTGATCCTAAAACGTGTCATATGCGCACGCTACACACTGACCTCATGACCCTCGCAATAGTTCTTTTATACAATATATAACAATTAAAAACAAAGGTCGTTATTTGCCTGATTTTGTTTTCATCTTTGTCAGCATATATATGTGGTAGAAAAAGGATCATTCTCTTTAGTTTGAGGGTAGGACAGAGAAATTTCTACCCTCAAAGGAGATCCCTGGCAGTGTAACCTTCGGCAAAGCCTAGGATTAAACAGTCATAAATCCCCTCCTCGGGCAGAGAATTTCTGTGTTACCCTCAAGCTAGGGAAAGATCATATTCATCTTTAACACAAATAGCGATTGGAAAAATGCATTTGCGATCTTCCGAAAACGAAAACCTCTATTTCCATCATCAAGCTAGGAGTATAAATTAATAAGTCTATGTAACTATGGCTGGGATTCCCCCACTTTTATTCTATAGGAAAGTGATTTGACACACTTTAAGTTAATGTGGCTCAAAAAGGCAATTGGGACATGGTTGCATCTAATATTACTCATGTCTTTCAAGTAAATATCACTGTGTGCTGTATATAGAACGGTTTTAGTTAGGGCGTGTGTGCTATGTTCTTGGGTCCGTACAATATAATATGTACACACCTGTCCACAAATTTACAGATAAACTTTTCAGTTGATAAATGCTTATCCTTGATTGAAACATTTCATATGATGACAAATGAAAATATAGGATCTTTACATAAAACTTAAACCACGTAGTCAACAGACTGCATATTTTATTCACAGCTGGTCGCTAGTTTTATTCGTAAGATTCATGAAGAACAACGATGTAGTCCACTCTTTTGATAATTATTGGATACTACTCTAACTGAAAGCTAAAACAGTATACGAAATAAATCTCCCATACCCAGTATGATTATAATGAATATAGATCATAACGATGAACATAATACTACCACCTAGTCAACACTCATTTATCAAAAGCCCTTGTTTAACATTCTGTCAGTTGTCAACACCTACCATGGAAATCATCATAGAATTCTGAAATGCATCATGAAAACAAGGAATGCTGATAATGGACAACAACAAAGAAAATTTCAAACTCTTTGAAGTGAGATGGGGATCTCAACCAGAGATGGACGCGGTTTAGATTAGCAAACAAAAGGCCTGCATATTAATGATAAATGATCTCTGACCCTTCCAGCCTTCTTAGCTATGTTTTATGTATTTACTGTTCAAATGTGTCCTATCCTAGACATGGAGTCATTGATATGATAGGGAAAATTCCCGTGTCAACCTTAAGGTGACTAAGGAAATATCGCACCGGTCAAAACTTCGGGAGAAGCCAATTAAATTACCATGCTCGCCATACAGCTTGATTATAAAACATGTCCGTTCTGGTAGCTGGTAACGCTTTACAGGTGGCTGAATTGAAGTTATTGTGATAGGAAACAGTAGTGCGCCAGACTTGACATTGTTCGGTGGTGATCTGAGGTATGCTGTTGGACGATCCTAACTTGGTATCATTTTATGTTTCTCTGGAAGCTGAGGGCTAGGAGCAATCAGTGCTGTCATGGTTATGTCTTGCCAAAGGACACAGTTGCTTGGATAGCTCATCATCCTGTGACTTTAAATGGCAGATATTATTTACTCCAGCAATGTCAATCTTTTGGTCAATCCAAGTAAATAACCTTTTCAAATGAGAAGATGGTATGCAACAACGGAACCAACAGGCAAACTAAGTAGCATCAAATACGCCAAGCTTATCTAAAAAGAAAGAGAATATTTCACTATTAAGATTTTGTTGTTTGTTGATTCGACGGTATATCTGTGATATCTTCAATAATTCAACAATGATACAAAACGCTTATAATTTCAGCGTTTTCTGGTTGTTGACTTATATTCTTGAGGATAACTCGTGAAGTATTGGGTAGATTTCAACTAAATGTTGCACGAATTATCAACACAAATCACAGGTTTCAAATTTTAGTTTATAAACGGAAGATTGTGAAATAAAGAAATCCTAGTAATTTTGGAATATTTTTTATTTTTTATGGTTGTTATGCAGCGTAATGTTCGTTATATTAAAATGAGAAATTATCATTTTCATATAATTTTTCCTAATATCCAAGTATCCTACGCTTACCCTCTAATGAAAAACGAAACTTTTATTATCATTATTTATTTTTATTCTTATTACTATTTTGATGCATCGTGTAATGTTCAAACGTTATAGATTGGAATACCTGTTGACTATGTGAATGTGAATAACACAGCCACGATCGTATTCGAGGAGGTACATCCCCGCTAAGGTGTGTGTGTAATCATCTATGTTTACTATACCTGATTCAAAATAAACTACGCACATACCCTCACGACGCCACGTCATAAGTGACTTCACATAAGACACTAGAAAATAACACATGCATAATTAGTGATCAATTAAGATTTTATTTTTTGTTGATTCGTCGGTATATCTGTGATACATTCAATAACGCTTATAGAATTTCTACCCAGAAATGCATTTGTGCGTTATTGGAAAGTTGATAATGATACATCAGTGTTTGTGATGAATTTACAGACATTAAGATATTTTTGACGGTTTACATTATTTTGACCGTTAAACGGTTGTAAGTTGCAGAGGGGAATGAACTTTCTACCATATATAGCTGTGTCCGTCCTTCTGCTCAGTCACTGTAACATCGGGCATGCCCAGTGGGCACAGACGTTTGGATGGGGAGGTGCAGGCAACGGTAAAAGGAGCGAAATGAATGACCCGACGACATGCAACATGGATCTACAACTAGTCAAACTCATGTCGGCTTTAATTCAGGTAAATGGATTTATTCATTGTAAAACCATAATGAGGCTCTGTAATTTTTAAAATGTTACTTTGATCAAAATAAATTTATTATTTCTTTATATTTCTATATCCACATTGGTTTCCTCTGGTCTTCTTTTTATTATTTCGATCTTTCCAGTCTTCGAGACAGCAGGCGGAAGAAATTTACTGACAATACATGTCACCAAAAAGCATTACCGTCGTACTTGTAAATATGTGAAATAGCATTGGTAGTTTTGTCCACTATAGAATACGTACGATCTAGGAAATACTTAATAAATATGACGAATTGTCTTGGCAGTATGACAGACAGATTAGGTGTGTTAACTTTGTTAACTTGACTTCTGAAAATTAGAATTCTTATTCGAAACACACCGATTGGTGTACGGATTAAAGCTAACCCAATTACAAACCTGAAACATGATTCCTCTTCGCTGTTCAATTGGCTATTCAGATATACCAGTAATACTAGATTAACACCACACATTTTGACTGACAGGTGGTCGCCTGATGTAAACATGTACTAAAGTAACTTTACAATATATGATTGAGCTATTTACATTAACAATGTGATTTTTGTTCAAATTTTGTCTTTTGTACATTCTTCGAGATTACAGGTGATAGTCATAACTTGTGGACATCCGAGGTTTGTCGTAACCTTCATGTCACTTTTTAATTCATTAAAATAGTGACACGGTTCAGAATACCCACGTTTATAACGTTCTTTTAAAATGATCAGATATATGAAATAGTGACATTTATTGAAATATGGGGCTTGTGCATCTCCCCATCAATATTTTGACATTTCTTTCGGTCACTTTTGATATTTTATCAGTCGCCTTTTAGAATTGAAAATTCATTCCCTAAACATCACTGACGAGTTCAACAAGGACGAAATTTCAAATTCCCAACGCTTAAAGACACTTCATACAATGCGGAGAACTGTTCTATTAAAATGTTCATATTGCAGTGAGGAAATTGATCGTGCAGATGCGATTGTGCCAATCTGATACTGTAGGAAGGGTTTTGTACAAGTAATGCCTAACATCACATGTTTTAATTGAAATTATTTTCCTAATAAGCAAGACCATTTGCTAAATAATTATCTGATATCCATCCATTGTGAAAATAAAAAGTAAGCCACTTAACCCTGAACTGCATCATGTAAACATATATCTTACTTATGCTTACATGTACTTATATGTACGTATCTATATCTTTCTTTTTATCAATAACCTCTAACTATTTCTTTTATGATGTTACACATTTACAATGATAAAAAGTACAATTACATATTCATAGAAATGTAGATTTTAAAATTCTATTATTACTATCATTATTTATTTTTGTTCTTGTTATTATTTTGATGTATTTTGTTATGTTCAGTTGTTATGGATTATAATACTTGTTGATTATGTGAATGTGAATAACACAGCCACGATCGTATTCGAGGAGGTACATCCCCGCTAAGGTGTGTGTGTAATCATCTATGTTTACTATACCTGATTCAAAATAAACCACGCACATACCCTCACGACGCCACGTCATAAGTGACTTTTATAAAAAACACAAGCAAATAACACACGCATTAACAGTGCTTAAAAATAAATCATACAGCTGTTCGATAAATTTCGTTATTTCATAGAGAGGAACATTTCAGAAGAACGTCAAGTACATGTTTATATTCTCAACCGTACCCTATTCAAATGAACTAAAACATGTCATGCAGGTTACGGCAATCCATGGGGACTTAGAGTCCATCAGCAGTCTGCACCATTTGCTCTCTTGAATATCATCATTTAATATCAATTCAGATAAGAATGAATGAATTAAGTATGCAGATCGACAGTGATGCTAAAAGCCTAAATGTCGACGGAGGGAAACAGATGTGGAGGTGCACTAGACCAAGAGTTCGGTTCATTTGTTATTTTAATATATCTGATAATTCCTAAGTACATGTGTATATACTGAACTCGTCAGTGATCCCAAGGTCCTATCAATTTGAACAAAAATGTACAAAAGACACACAAATGAATAGCATCTGTTTATAAAATTTGGATAAGATACAGAAGAGCTAAACAATGAATTAAACTGCAGGATACAGCTGTTTCGTCCTTCTAGGACTCGTCAGTAATGCCAAGGACCTATAATTTTGAAACCTAGTGGAAATTTAAAATTAGTTGAACGAATCTAGGTGGCGATGTGCATTAGACTCAACCCCATGATTTAATAAATTTCACTATCTCAAAACATAGGATGATCTGAAAAGAGTATAAGAGACAGAAGATATTCTAAAGCGTGCCACCGTTCAAATTAAAGAGTAACATGCAGTCATAATTGGTTAAAGATCAAACGTTTCATTTATCTATTTCAGAAATAAATGGAGAACATGCATGATAAAGTTTCTAGTTGTTTATCGAAATTTTACTATCAGCAATATTTTGTCGTAGAAGTCATTAAATTTTAAATAGTTTCCTCTAAAATTTCTCTTGAAGGCAATTTTTTTTTCTTGGCTCTATACTAGAAATTAGGCATAATGTGTTATAAAAATCGGTGTGTAAGGAGGCAATATGGTGTGTAACCATCAGACATGATGGTGTGATATAAAAATCGGTGTGTAAGGAGGCGATATGGTGTGTAACCATCAGACATGATGGTGTGATATAAAAATCGTTGTGTAAGGAGGCAATGTGGTGTGTAACCATCAGACATGATGGTGTGATATAAAAATCGGTGTGTAAGGAGGCGATATGGTGTGTAACCATCAGACATGATGGTGTGATATAAATATCAATGTGAAAGGAACTTTTATAATTCCAAATATATGTGGAACTTTTACAATTCCAAAGATATGTGGAGAGGACATAATTTATAACCTTCTAATGACATCTGGAAAGTTTAATCCTCTAAACATACACGGTATATGTAATCTTCTATTTCTACCTTTTTTTTAAGAAATGATCTTTCATGCACGTTTTAATTTTGTAAGCGTTTCATTCCATTGTCAACTTCCAATTGATGTGAAGGTAATCCGGGACAATTCCCCAGTACTGTGTCGTATTTCACAGCTTATCGTACCTTTATTCTTTTTCTTTATCTATTTTATTTATTGACAGTAAACTTAATTTGATTGTGCAAAAAGAAATATAACAGTACACCGTCTAAAGTTATAGGGGACAGTAATTGGTTAACCATTATTGGATCAATATCACTAAAATACACTATAGAGAATTCTGTGTGATTCATGTTGTACCGTTACAGAATAACAGCTCCTAGTCATGACTTTTAAAACTGGAATAGAGCTGCCATGTTCTCTACTTCAGCAAACCTTTGTCATCAGTCACGTATGTACTGCAACTAATCTTAAAACTTCATTGTTTCAGCACGAATTTAAAAGACTAAAGACCTGTAGCGAACTGAAACTGCCCCGAGACTTACTGGAAATTTAAAGGTAACCAATTCACTGATTCACTATTTCTACGTCTAATAACGTCACGCGCACCCTGTAGAACGGACAGTAGGAGTTTCATTTTTTCATCACATTCCGCACGTGCACGATATGTCACTCTATGTGCAATTACACAATTATCTATTGTATCTTCTGAACTTCCAATTACAATAAATATGTATACACACGTTTATTACCAAAACCATATTTATCTATTTATTTAAAAAAAAAAAAAAAAACACAAGTGCAGCAAACATCAATATACCGAGGAGGCAGGAATACATGATATCAACAGAACTGGAAAATCATGGCTCTCAATCACAGATCAATAATTGTACAAAAGACACACAAGTGAATAACACCTTTTAATAAAATTAGAGTTAGATACAGTAGAACCAAACAATAAACTAAACTGAATTGTACAGCTGTTTCGTCATTTAAGGGCTCGTCAGAAATGCTAAGGGACTTAAATTTGAAGTCTAGAATTCAAATTAGGAAAATCCAAAGTGATTGAAGGAAAAGTCTATCTATTCGGGGAGGAGAACTAGCCCCATGATTAAATAAATTTCGGAATTTTCATGTATCAGATAATTTTAGAACAGCGTCAAGTACAGGTGTATATTCAGGACCGTGCCTCTATTGGAATGAATTAAAACGTGACATGTAGGTTACGGCAAACTTCAGGGACATTAGGTCCACCTGTAGTGTCAACCAGCTGTTATCTCATAGATTGTACAACACACAGGTAAATGAACATCCAGATATGATAGAAACTGATCGATAATTTTACGAATCTTGGCAAAAGCATTTCCTTTTTATGTGATAAAAATTAACGTTTACATTTCATGCGAGATTTATTTTGATATTTTGATACTACCTAGAGAATGGTTTGTAGTGACGCAGTAAAAATCATTTCATAGCAGACTCTGAAAAGCAATTGTCTGAACATTGACGTATAACTGTAGTTGTCTTGTTTTCTATGTGTAATCTGACGCAATTGAATTGTATTACACTTTTGAATTTGTTTGGTTCTCATTTGTTAAACCTAATAAATAAACACCTTGTTCAGTTCTTTATTCTCATAACTTAATACATAAGTGTTGAGAAGGTACAACATGTGGTTATACAGTAATGTATAGATAGCCTACACATTCTATACAATGTACAACAGGTTACCCAGGAGGGTTTAGTTTATCTTGAAGAATAGTAAGAAATTTACATAGGTTGTGCAATGTACTGAAGTTTGAACAGTATATAAAGTAGAAATTAATACAATTTGGTATGTTACGATATCGAGGGTGGATATATAAATTTCTGTGCTGAACCAGTTCTGGATTTTGACATTTAAATATATAATGGAATTCATCCCCTATTTCATTTGAATCACATATCAAACACTTCCTGTCTTCTCTGGGTACATTTCTCCGTCTTCCAGTTTCTATGGGGAGATTGAAGTTACATGTTCTAAATTTTGTTAAGATACTTCTGTTTTAATAGGTAGTTTGATTAGATAACTTTCAAGTTTCAGTACATTTCTAAACATTCTGTAGTTTATACATTTAGAAATAGTCATAATATTACTTTCCCAGGATTGTAGAAACTGACTATATAAAACAGAGTGCAAAACATGTCTTAACCAAGTGTGGGATGCCTATGAAGCTTTAGATGATGTCAGTAATTTTAGGTATATTAAATTTTTGAGATAATTGGTGTGACAAGTAGTATAATTTTATCAAATTAATGCGCAACTTTTTGTCAATATACATCGATTTGTACAAATAATTATCAGGAAAATTCAAGTAAGATTATTCGTCTAACATGTGTGATAATTTCCCTTGATCTGTCGTGATGATCATGTTGACAAGCCGACGTGAACGTCTCCTTAGTTAAACACAGGTAGGTATCAAATATAGTACATTGTTACAATATTGTACACAGTATTCCAATTATACCCCGCCCACCGTTGTTTATCATCTGATTTTGATTACTTTCACGGCACAGTCTATAAAAAACCTTATTATACTTTTTTGTATATTACAGGATGCCGCTGGTACTGTTCTATATATTATTGTAAATTAATCATCTCTGGAAACATTCTCAAGAAATTCCAGCGACTTTACCACCACTAGGAAAAGTGTGGAAGTGCTAATGAATGCCCGTGTTGAGTTTTTACACCAATCGTCTCATAGCGTGGATACAAGCTTGTTCTCATATTGCAATACTACCAAATACACGATGGCACAAAAGTGCTTGTAGGCAGACATATCAAGTATTCAGGTAATGAGATTCTCATCCGTATAACTAATTGTATTTCTACTGTGAAATAAAAAAATACAAACGCAGAAAATGAAATACATCTTTATTATTTATAACCTATTATACTGTGTATCTCGGTTCTTACACTCTTCCTACACCTTCTGCACATTCGGAGAACACAAGACTGTTTTTTCCGACAACATCCTTCAAATGTCGTTTTCCTTGCTAATATGAAACAAATTTTGTAAACAAAAAAGTGTGATAGGAACATACACGTGACTTCAAATGACATTTGGGGGTGTTTTATCATAAGTTACCGCGACTAGATAAGTTAAGTTTAATATTTTGATACAGTCCTGAAATGCAGGTGAACAAGGAACGATTCTGTTTTTTACAGAATAATTGTATCAATAAGTTATCATTGATATCTCACTGTACATATCTACAATACCGTTGTCATTTCAGGTTCTTTTAAAACTATTTGGACCCCTAAATGTCTGTCCAGTGTTAACGTAAGTTTAAAAACTGTCATCTTAAAATGGAAAGAATACACCCTGTTGCGATTTTCCCCCAATGCTTTCGGGAGAATACATGTTTTACTTTCTTTTACTTATTTTCTTTTACAGAAAAATACAAATAGAATATTTCCATAGGGTAAATTGTAGTGATAAATGAAGTATTATCTACTAAGCATTAGAATGATCAGTAATCATATGTCTGATCGATATTTATCGGTTAAATATCGACAAAACGAGAACTGCATATCAAGATTGTACAGAAGGCAAACGAGTGAATTGCACCTTTCAGTTAAGTAATTATATACAGCAGAACTAGGTCATGGGTTAAAGAACATCTCTAACAGCTATTTCAACCCTTTAAGACTCGACGGTGTTGCTAAATACCTATGTTCAAACCAGGGTCTCGAAAACCAATATGGATGGAACGAAATGTCACAAAGGAACTACGTACACGCAGATTGGTACAGAGACACATATAAACCATGCCTCATTATCAATGTACAGAGACACATATAAACCAGCCTTATTATCAATGTTCAGAAACACATATAAAGCAGCCTTATTATCTATGTAGAGAGACACATATAAACCAGCCTTATTATCTATGTAGAGAGACACATATAAACCAGCCTCGTTTTCAATGTACAGAAACACATATAAACCAGCCTCATTATCTATGTACAGAGACACATATAAACCAGCCTCATTATCTATGTAGAGAGACACATATAAACCAGCCTCATTATCTATGTACAGAGATACATATAAACCAGCCTTATTATCTTTGTACAGAGACACATATAAACCAGCCTCATTATCAATGTACAGATACACATATAAACCAGCCTTATCATCTATGTACAGAGACACATATAAACCAACCTTATCATCTTGATGTAAGAAAGTAATAGTTGATGCTTAGCAAAAAACAATTATCAAATGTACCGTTTTCACACTAACAATCGTTTTATTTTTAAGATCAATTTGATTATATGAGTTACTTCTCTTACAACACGTCAATCTTCGTTATCATTAGAGTTATCTCCCTTCAGTCGCGTATTATCAGACAGAGGAAATGAGAATTAAGTACTACACATCATACTAAAAGTTAAAAAGAAAAAAAAACTTAACCTTAAATTATCAGCTTACAATACTTTCTTGTATATTTTTTCCTTAAGCATTTAAACACGTCGTCGTTACAATACTTTCTTGTATATTTTTCCTTAAGCATTTAAACCATACCTTTTATTAATTTAAAACACTCCTATACTTTTCCTTTGTTCTTATTTTTTTAAAAAATCAATTCTTCTGTTCACCTCATGACACCTCACTACATAAATGTTTGTGTAACTTTTACTTAAGTTACAACTTAATGAATCATCCAAATAAAAAACAAGAAAATACTCACATGATAACATGGTCGAATTCAAATTAAAAATCGATGAAACGAGAGTAAAATATGACATGCTAGTTAAGATGACCAGGCATTCTGGAAAGGTACATATCGTATGACTCATTAACGACCCAATCATGTAAAACGTGTCTAAATCAAGTATATACAGACATACATGTTGCATGCAAAAGTATAAAAAACGACGACGTGTTAATTAAATGATGATAGTTCCAACATAAAAACAGAAGAAAGACTTTTGAGCAAGTAAAAGCTGTCCCGAAAAGGTATCGACGACATCCGCCATGTAAATCTTGGTCAAGAAAGTAAGTAATGTGAAGTTCACAAAGGAGAACAAGGTAAACAACAATGAAAACAACAGGTAATTAAACGTGGTTCTAACACGTCCAGATTCGTATCACACAACAGAACCAACAGACAAACTAACGAGTACCAAACATGTCCAGCTTCATATCATACAACAGACCAACAGGTAAACTAACCAGTATCAAACATGTCCAGCTTCATATCATACAACAGACCAACAGGCAAACTAACGAACAGCAAACACGTCCAGATTCATGTCACACAACAGAACCAACAGTCAAACTAACGAACATCAAACATGTTCAGCTTCATATCACACAACGGAATCAACAGGTAAACTAACGAGCATCAAACATGTCCAGCTTTATATCGTAAAACAGAACCAACAGACAAATTAACGAACAGCAAACACGTCCACATTCATATCACACAACAGAACCAACAGTCAAACTAACAAACATCAAACACGTCCAGCTTCATATCACACAACAGAAACAACAGTCAAACTAACGAACAGCAAACACGTCCAGATTCATGTCACACAACAGAACCAACAGTCAAACTAACGAACATCAAACATGTCCAGCTTCATATCACACAACGGAATCAACAGGTAAACTAACGAGCATCAAACATGTCCAGCTTTATATCGTAAAACAGAACTAACAGACAAACTAACGAGCATCAAAACATGTCCAGCTTTATATCGTAAAACAGAACCAACAGACAAACTAACGAACATCAAACACGTCCACATTCATATCACACAACAGAACCAACAGGCAAACTAACAAACATCAAACACGTCCAGATTCATATCACACAACAGAACCAACAGTCAAACTAACGAACATCAAACACGTCCAGATTCATATCACACAACAGAATCAAGAGACAAACTAACGAACATCAAACACGTCCAGATTCATGTCACACAACAGAACCAACAGTCAAACTAACGAACATCAAACATGTCCAGCTTCATATCACACAACGGAATCAACAGGTAAACTAACGAGCATCAAACATGTCCAGCTTTATATCGTAAAACAGAACCAACAGACAAACTAACGAGCATCAAAACATGTCCAGCTTTATATCGTAAAACAGAACCAACAGACAAACTAACGAACATCAAACACGTCCACATTCATATCACACAACAGAACCAACAGACAAACTAACAAACATCAAACACGTCCAGCTTCATATCACACAACAGAAACAACAGTCAAACTAACGAACATCAAACACGTCCAGATTCATATCACACAACAGAACCACCAGGTATACTAACGAGCATCAAACACGTCCAGCTTCATATCACACTACAGAACCACCAGGTAAACTAACGAACATCAAACATGTCCAGCTTTATATCGTAAAACAGAACCAACAGACAAACTAACGAACATCAAACACATCCACATTCATATCACACAACAGAACCAACAGGCAAACTAACAAACATCAAACACGTCCAGATTCATATCACACAACAGAACCAACAGTCAAACTAACGAACATCAAACATGTCCAGCTTCATATCACACAATAGAATCAACAGAAAAACTAACAAGCATCAAACACGTTAACATTCATATCGTAAAACAGAACCAACAGGCAAACTAACGAACATCAAACACGTCCACATTCATATCACACAACAGAACCAACAGACAAACTAACGAGCATAAAACACGTCCAGCTTCATATCGTACAACAGAACCAACAGGTAAACTAACGAACATCAAACACGTCCAGCTTCATATCACACAACGGAACCAACAGACAAACTAGCGAGCCTCAAACACGTCCACATTCATATCGTAAAACAGAACCGATAGGCAAACTAACGAGCCTCAAACACGTCCAGCTTCATATCACACAACGGAACCAACAGACAAACTAGCGAGCCTCAAACACGTCCAGCTTCATATCACACAACGGAATCAACAGAAAAACTAACAAGCATCAAACACGTCCACTTTCATATCGTAAAACAGAACCGATAGGCAAACTAACGAACATCAAACACGTCCAGATTCATATCACACAACAGAATCAACAGACAAACTAACGAACACCAAAAATGTCCACATTCATATCACACAACAGAACCAACAGGCAAACTAACAAACATCAAACACGTCCAGATTCATATCACACAACAGAATCAACAGACAAACTAACGAACATCAAACACGTCCAGCTTCATATCACACAACGGAACCAACAGGCAAACTAACGAACTTCAAACACGTCCAGCTTCATATCACACAACGGATCCAACAGGTATGCTTGCAAGCATCAAACCCGCCCAGTTTTATATGATATATCAGAACAAACAGGGATCGCTGTCAAATTCATTTTCATCGTTTCACAAATGTTCTCCACTTTTTGCCATTTTGAAATTATGCTTTAGTGTGAAAAGATACAAAAGAAAGTAAAAAAATACAACTCTTCAAAGACGTATACTATCTTATTGTAGTTACCCTTCCAATACATTTAGATATAATCCCATCCTATATTTTCAACGTTTACGTTACATATTTTGGCATCGCTGTATTGATTTCCTGTTAATGTTTCGATTTATTCGGCTTGTTGTTGTCTTGTCATTTAACTAACAGGAAAAAAACAACATGAAAACTTAAAAAGTAAATACACTTATCGTGTGGGAGCCCTATTTTTAAAATATCTCAAATCTCTGAAGGGTCAATAACTGTTCCGCCTTTCGCTACATGTGTGATTGTTAAGTGATGCCGAGGTTGTCAACGAATCCAACAACCAGACACACGGCAATTTTCGAGTTCGGCTTGCTGTAGACATGTAGCTATTTCTATATCACGAGAAATTAAAAGCATTAAACACAAGCATTATTGACTATCTTCACGATATTACAACAGACCAAAACCGGAACGCTAATGATGACGACCGGAAGTAGTCATTTCCTTCAGTTTGGCTTTGCACGCACTTTGCACAGTAAGTCTTGGTAAAGATGAATAGCGATTCCCATCAGTATGCTGCTGGGGTGCCATGAACTTCTTTTGGATAGCTGAGTATATGTGGAGGGATTGTCGCAACATGACAGTAAATAGACCAAATATATGTATGGAAATAACTCCGACATTTAAACTTTGGTTAAAATGAATGAGGAATGAAAAAGATACCGACACTGTCACGAGAATGCCATTAAACTATTGGACAGAAGATACACATTATATAGAACATGTCTTTATTTTACAATTAGACACAATAAAGCAAATTAACACAAAAGTATCTTTCTTGCTTTTATATATAGTATATGGTAAAAACTAGCTATAATATATAAAGGATATACTTAACCGCACCTTAATAACTACATTGTAGTTTGATCAATAAACTGCCACCAGATTACAGGTTATCAACACCCAGGTCACGTGTTATGTAGGATGTCCTACTGGAAAATACTTAGTAATTCAGAGTTTGTTAACATGCCTGCAACATGTTTATTGTAGGGGAAGACGACTGAGTACTTCAGTCGGGTTAGAGGAAGAAGACTGAGTACTTTAGTCGGGTTACAGGAAGAAGACTGAGTACTTGAGTCGGGTTACAGGAAGAAGACTGAGTACTTGAGTCGGGTTACAGGAAGAAGACTGAGTACTTTAGTCGGGTTACAGGAAGAAGACTGAGTACTTGAGTCGGGTTACAGGAAGAAGACTGAGTACTTGAGTCGGGTTACAGGAAGAAGACTGAGTACTTCAGTCTGGTTAGGGGAAGACGACTGAGAACTTCAGTCGAGTTAGGTGAAGAATGCTGAGCATATTAGTCGGGTTAGGTGAAGAATACTAGGCATATTAGTCGGGTTAGATGAAGAATACTGAGCATATTAGTCGGGTTAGAGGTAGAAAACTGAGCATATTCGTCGGGTTAGGTGAAGAATATTAATCATATTAGTCGGGTTAGAGGTAGAATACTGAGCATATCAGTCTGGTAAGGTGAAGAATACTGAGCATATTAGTCGGGTAGAGGTAGAATAATAAGCATATTAGTCGGGTTAGGTGAAGAAAACTGAGCATATTAGTCGGGCTAGAGGTAGAATAATGAGCATATTAGTCGGGTTAGGTGAATAAACAGGGCACATTAGTCGGGTGAGGTGAAGAAAACTGAGCATATTAGTCGGGTTAGAGGTAGAATACTGAGCATATTAGTCGGGTTAGAGGAAAAATACTGAGCACATTAGTCGGGTTAAGTGAAGAAAACTGAGCATATTAGTCGGGTTAGAGGTAGAATAATGAGCATATTAATCGGGTTAGGTGAAGAATACTAAGCATATTAGTCGGGTTAGGTGAAGAAAACTGAGCATATTAGTCGGGTTAGAGGTAGAATACTGAGCATATTAGTCGGGTTAGAGGTAGAATAATGAGCATATTAGTCGGGTTAGGTGAAGAATACTGAGCATATCATTCGGGTTAGTTGAAGAATACTAATCATATTAGTCGGGTTAGAGGTAGAATACTAAGCATATTAGTCGGGTTAGAGGTAGAATACTGAGCACATTAGTCTGGTTAGGTGAAGAATACTGAGCATATTAGTCGGGTTAGGTGAAGAATATTAAGAATATTAGTCGGGTTAGGTGAAGAATACTGAGCATATTAGTTGGGTTAGAGGTAGAATCATGAGCATATTAGTCGGGTTAGGTGAATAAACTGGGCACATTAGTCTGGTTAGGTGAAGAAAAATGAGCATATTAGTCGGGTTACAGGTAGAATACTGAGCATATTAGTCGGGTTAGGTGAAGAATACTGAGCATATTAGTCGGGTAGAGGTAGAATCATGAGCATATTAGTCGGGTTAGGTGAAGAATACTGAACACATTAGTCGGGTTAGGTGAAGAAAGTCGGGTTAGGTGAAGAAAACTGAGCATATTAGTCGGGTTAGAGGTAGAATACTTAGCACATTAGTCGGGTTAGGTGAAGAATACTGAGCATATTAGTCGGGTTAGAGGTAGAAATCATGAGCATATTAGTCGGGTTAGAGTAGTAGAATAGAGCATATTAGTCTGGTTAGGTGTAGAATACTGAGCATATTAGTCGGGTTAGAGGTAGAATACTGAGCATATTAGTCGGGTTAGAGTGTAGAATCATGAGCATATTAGTCGGATTAGAGGTAGAATCATGAGCATATTAGTCGGATTAGAGGTAGAATCATGAGCATATTAGTCGGATTAGAGGTAGAATCA
Source organism: Ylistrum balloti (assembly GCF_031769215.1). Classification (NCBI taxonomy): domain Eukaryota; kingdom Metazoa; phylum Mollusca; class Bivalvia; order Pectinida; family Pectinidae; genus Ylistrum; species Ylistrum balloti. Next base: position 440,033 of record NW_026782039.1, read on the forward strand.
TGAGCATATTAGTCGGGTTAGGTGAATAAACTGGGCACATTAGTCTGGTTAGGTGAAGAAAACTGAGCATATTAGTCGGGTTAGAGGTAGAATAATGAGCATATTAGTCGGGTTAGGTGATGAATACTGAGCATATTTGTCGGGAAAGGTGAAGAATAATGAGCATATTAGTCGGGTTAGGTGAAGAAAACTGAGCATATTAGTCGGGCTAGAGGTAGAATAATGAGCATATTAATCGGGTTAGGTGAATAAACAGGGCACATTAGTCGGGTGAGGTGAAGAAAACTGAGCATATTAGTCGGGTTAGAGGTAGAATACTGAGCATATTAGTCGGGTTAGAGGTAGAATAATGAGCATATTAGTCGGGTTAGGTGAAGAAATGAGCATATCATTCGGGTTAGTTGAAGAATACTGAGCATATTAGTCGGGTTAGGTGAAGAATACTAAGCATATTAGTCGGGTTAGTTGAAGGAAACTGAAGAAAACTGAGCATATTAGTCGGGTTAGAGGTAGAATACTGAGCATATTAGTCGGGTTAGGTGAAGAATACTGAGCATATTAGTCGGGTTAGGTGAAGAATACTAAGAATATTAGTCGGGTTAGGTGAAGAATACTGAGCATATTAGTTGGGTTAGAGGTAGAATCATGAGCATATTAGTCGGGTTAGGTGAATAAACTGGGCACATTAGTCTGGTTAGGTGAAGAAAAATGAGCATATTAGTCGGGTTACAGGTAGAATACTGAGCATATTAGTCGGGTTAGGTGAAGAATACTGAGCATATTAGTCGGGTAGAGGTAGAATCATGAGCATATTAGTCGGGTTAGGTGAAGAATACTGAACATATTAGTCGGGTTAGAGGTAGAATATTGAGCATATTAGTCGGGTTAGGTGAATAAACTGGGCACATTAGTCTGGTTAGGTGAAGAAAACTGAGCATATTAGTCGGGTTAGAGGTAGAATAATGAGCATATTAGTCGGGTTAGGTGATGAATACTGAGCATATTTGTCGGGAAAGGTGAAGAATAATGAGCACATTAGTCGGGTTAGGTGAAGAAAACTGAGCATATTAGTCGGGTTTGAGGTAGAATATTGAGCATATTAGTCGGGTTAGGTGAAGAATACTGAACACATTAGTCGGGTTAGGTGAAGAAAACTGAGCATATTAGTCGGGTTAGAGGTAGAATAATGAGCATATTAGTCGGGTTATGTGAAGAATACTGAGCATATCATTCGGGTTAGAGGTAGAATCATGAGCATATTAGTCGGGTTAGAGGTAGAATACTGAGCACATTAGTCTGGTTAGGTGAAGAATACTAATCATATTAGTCGGGTTAGAGGTAGAATACTAAGCATATTAGTCTGGTTAGGTGTAGAATACTGAGCATATCAGTCGGGTTAGAGGTAGAATCATGAGCATATTAGTCGGATTAGAGGTAGAATCATGAGCATATTAGTCGGATTAGAGGTAGAATCATGAGCATATTAGTCGGGTTAGGTGAATAAACTGGGCACATTAGTCTGGTTAGGTGAAGAAAACTGAGCATATTAGTCGGGTTAGAGGTAGAATAATGAGCATATTAGTCGGGTTAGGTGATGAATACTGAGCATATTTGTCGGGAAAGGTGAAGAATAATGAGCATATTAGTCGGGTTAGGTGAAGAAAACTGAGCATATTAGTCAGCTTAGAGGTAGAATAATGAGCATATTAGTCGGGTAAGGTGAAGAATACTGAGCATATTAGTCGGGTTAGGTGAAGAAAACTGAGCATATTAGTCGGGTTAGAGGTAGAATAATGAGCATATTAGTCGGGTTATGTGAAGAATACTGAGCATATCATTCGGGTTAGAGGTAGAATCATGAGCATATTAGTCGGGTTAGAGGTAGAATACTGAGCACATTAGTCTCGTTAGGTGAAGAATACTAATCATATTAGTCGGGTTAGAGGTAGAATACTAAGCATATTAGTCTGGTTAGGTGTAGAATACTGAGCATATCAGTCGGGTTAGAGGTAGAATCATGAGCATATTAGTCGGATTAGAGGTAGAATCATGAGCATATTAGTCGGATTAGAGGTAGAATCATGAGCATATTAGTCGGATTAGAGGTAGAATCATGAGCACATTAGTCTGGTTAGGTGAAGAAAACTGAGCATATTAGTCGGGTTAGAGGTAGAAAACTGAGCACATTAGTCTGGTTAGGTGAAGAATACTGAGCATATTAGTCGGGTACAGGTAGAATAATGAGCATATTAGTCGGGTTAGGTGAAGAATACTGAACATATTAGTCGGGTTAGAGGTAGAATAATGAGCATATTAGTCGGTTTAGGTGAAGAATACTGAAAATATTAGTCGGGCTAGAGGTAGAATAATGAGCATATTAGTCATTAGTCTTGTTAGGTGAAGAATAATGAGCATATTAGTCGGGTTAGGTGAAGAATACTAAGCATATTAGTCAGGTTAGGTGAATGAGAATACTGAGCATATTAGTCGGGTTAGGTGAAGAATACTGAGCATATTAGTCGGGTTAGGTAGAATACTGAGCATATTAGTCGGGTTAGGTGAAGAATATGAGCATATTAGTCGGGTTAGGAATACTGAGCATATTAGTCGGGAAGGTAGAATACTGAGCACATTAGTCTGGTTAGGTGCAGAATACTGAGCATATTAGTCGGGTTAGGTGAAGAATACTAAGAATATTAGTCGGGTTAGGTGAAGAATACTGAGCATATTAGTCGGGTTAGGTGAAGAATATTAAGAATATTAGTCGGGTTAGGTGAAGAATACTGAGCATATTAGTTGGGTTAAGTGAAGAAAACTGAGCATATTAGTCTTGAGCATATTAGTCGGGTTAGGTGAAGAATACTGAGCATATTAGTCGGGTTAGCATATTAGGTAGAATACTGAGAAGGTAGAACATGAGCATATTAGTCGGGTTAGGCATATTATAAAGGTAGAATGGACATTAGTCGGGTTAGGTGAAGAATACTGAGCATATTAGTCGGGTTAGAGGTAGAATACTGAGCATATTAGTCGGGTTACAGGTAGAATACTGAGCATATTAGTCGGGTTAGGTGAAGAAAACTGAGCATATGAGTCGGGTTAGAGGTTGAATACTTAGCATATTAGTCGGGTTACAGGCTAATACTGAGCATATTAGTCGGGTTAGAGGTAGAATACTGAGCACATTAGTCGGGTTAGACTAAGAAGACGGAGCATATTAGTCGGGTTAGGTGAAGAATACTAAGCATATTAGTCGGGTTAGAGGTAGAATACTGAGCATATTAGTCGGGTTAGAGGTAGAATAATGAGCATATTAGTCGGGTTAGGTGAAGAATACTGAGCATATTAGTCGGGTTTGAGGTAGAATAATGAGCATATTAGTCGGGTTAGAGGTAGAATACTGTGCATATTAGTCGGGTAAGGTGAAGAATAATGAGCATATTAGTCGGGTTAGAATGAGCATATTAGTCTGAGCATATTAGTCGGGTTAGGTAGAGAAACTGAGCATATTAGTCGGGAGAAGAATACTGAGCATATTAGTCGGGTTAGAGGTAGAATACTGAGCACATTAGTCGGGTTAGACTAAGAAGACGGAGCATATTAGTCGGGTTAGGTGAAGAATACTAAGCATATTAGTCGGGTTAGGTGAAGAAAACTGAGCATATTAGTCGGGTTAGAGGTAGAATACAGAGCATATTAGTCGGGTTAGAGGTAGAATACTGAGCACATTAGTCGGGTTAGACTAAGAAGACGGAGCATATTAGTCGGGTTAGGTGAAGAATACTAAGCATATTAGTCGGGTTAGAGGTAGACTGAGCATATTAGTCGGGTTAGGTGAAGAGCATATTAGTCGGGTTAGAGGTAGAATACTGAGCATATTAGTCGGGTTAGGTGAAGAATACTGAGCATATTAGTCGGGTTAGAGGTAGAATACTGAGCATATTAGTCGGGTTAGGTGAAGAATACTAAGCACATAAGTCGGGTTAGGTGAAGGAAACTGAGCATATTAGTCGGGTTAGGTGAAGAATACTAAGCATATTAGTCGGGTTAGTTGAAGGAAACTGAGCATATTAGTCGGGTTAGGTGAAGAAAACTGAGCATATTAGTCGGGTTAGAGGTAGAATACTGAGCATATTAGTCGGGTTACAGGTAGAATACTGAGCATATTAGTCGGGTTAGGTGAAGAATACTGAGCATATTAGTCGGGTTAGTTGAAGGAAACTGAGCATATTAGTCGGGTTAGGTGAAGAAAACTGAGCATATTAGTCAACTAAAATCAAGAATACTGATCAAATTAATCGGGTTACAGGTAGAATACTGAGCATATTAGTCGGGTTAGAGGTGAAGAATACTGAGCATATTAGTCGGGTTAGTGAAGAAACTGAGCATATTAGTCGGGTTAGGTGAAGAAAATAAGCATATTAGCATGAGCATATTAGTCGGGTTACAGGTAGGAAACTGAGCATATTAGTCGGGTTAGGTGAAGAATACTAAGCATATTAGTCGGGTTAGTTGAAGGAAACTGAGCATATTAGTCGGGTTAGAGGTAGAATACTGAGCATATTAGTCGGGTTAGGTGAAGAAAACTGAGCATATTAGTCGGGTTAGAGGTAGAATACTGAGCATATTAGTCGGGTTACAGAATAGCATATTAGTCGGGTTAGGTTACTGAGCATATTAGTCGGGTTAAGGTGAAGAATAATGAGCATATTAGTCGGGTTAGGTGAAGAATACTAAGCACATAAGTCGGGTTAGGTGAAGTAAACTGAGCATATTAGTCTGGTTAGTTGAAGAAAACTGAGCATATTAGTCGGGTTACAGGTAGAATACTGAGCATATTAGTCGGGTTAGGTGAAGAAAACTGAGCATATTAGTCGGGTTAGAGGTAGAATACTGAGCATATTAGTCGGGTTACAGGTAGAATACTGAGCATATTAGTCATATTAGTCGGGTAAGGTGAAGAAAACTGAGCATATTTGTCGGGTTAGAGGTAGAATACAGAGCATATTTGTCGGATAATGCGAAGAAAACTGAGCATATTAGTCGTGTTAGAGGTAGAAGCACATGAGCATATTAGTCGGGTAAGGTGAAGAAAACTGAGCATATTAGTCGGGTAAGGTGAAGGAAACTAAGCATATTAGTCGGGTTAGGTGAAGAAAACTGAGCATATTAGTCGGGTTAGAGGTAGAATACAGAGCATATTAGTCGGGTTAGGTGAAGAATACTAAGCATATTAGTCGGGTTATTTGAAGGAAACTGAGCATATTAGTCGGGTTAGGTGAAGAAAACTGAGCATATTAGTCGAGTTAGGTGAGGAAACTGAGCATATTAGAATACTGAGCATATTAGTCGGGTTAGAGGTAGAATCATGAGCATATTAGTCGGGTTAGGTGAAGAATACTGAGCACATTAGTCGGGTTAGGTGAAGAAAACTGAGCATATGAGTCGGGTTAGAGGTAGAATACTGTGCATATTAGTCGGTTTAGGTGAAGAATACTAAGCATATTAGTCAGCTTAGAGGTAGAATCATGAGCATATTAGTCGGGTGAGGTTAATAAAGTGGGCACATTAGTCGGGTAATGCGAAGAAAACTGAGCATATTAGTCGTGTTAGGTGAAGAATACTGAGGACATCAGTCGGGTTAGGTGAAGAATAATGAGCATATTAGTCGGGTTAGAGGTAGAATACTGTGCATATTAGTCGGGTTAGGTGAATAGAACTGAGTATATTAGTCGGGTTTGGTGAAGAGAACTGAGTATATTAGTCGGGTTTTGTGAAGAATACTGAGGACATCAGTCGGGTTAGGGGAAGACGACTGAGTACTTCAGTCGGGTTAGGTGAAGAAGAATCAGCACATTAGTTGGGTTAGGTGAAGAAGACTGAGCGGGTTTGTCGATTCAGGTGAAAAAGAGAGTACTTTAGCCGTGTGGGGTGAAAAAGAGTGAGTACTTAAGAAGCTTAAATTGTTTGACTTAAGAAATATTGAATATTTTTAACAATCCTGAGGTCACAACAACATTGTTTCTCAAAGATCATACTAGCAGCGGCGTTTCGCAAAAAATAAATGAAATTTTCGCCGTTGCGTTGAGTCACAGTAATGTAGAATATGGAAGAGATTTGACCCTGGAAACATAACATTTAAAAACAACAACAAAATACATAATGCTAACATGTATATTCATGTATTCAAGTATCAAAAGATCGGCGAACGAAATGATGAGTACTACCCAAACAAAGACCACGTTGTAGATAAGCAGAGCCACCCGATGATTAGAGGAATTGTGAATTATACACACGTAGGAAGAATTTTATTACACGTCGTCAATACACATTAAGTAGCATCAATTTGATATATTGTTGATACGGCAATGATATTGTTATGTCTGTTAATAAATCAATGAATTTATGATCGATTTTCCTTTTTTCAGTATGTTATTTAATACCAGACTCCGTGTTTACTGTATATCATCGTCACACATCCGCTGACATGTATTGATAGTAATCTAAAATTGTTGTGAAAATTAACGCAAAATTAATTCTGTATAATTATCTCAGCCATATTGTCACAAAAAGTTAAAACAGCCTCACCTGTAATTCCCGCTTTGTTCATCATTTTCATAAATACATGTGCGTGTTATCAATTTAGGTTTGGCGATTTACTTGTATCCAATATAGCAAAGTTAAATGAATTAGTACGAATCCCCGTAATAGGGTGTTTCCATCACTTTTTTACACTATAACTTAGGCCATACCAAATGCACATTTGTTTTGTACTTTCCAACAAATGGATGAAGTAAAATGCTTACCCTGGTGAACATGTGAAACATAGAAATCATTGGTGTGATCTTGTTGCTGGTGGACTATTTGTCCTCGAGGTTTACCGTAACTAGCATGTCACGTTTTACACGTTGGCAAGATTCAGAAATTAAACTATTATACTTGACGGTCTTCTAATATCGTCAGACATGTGAAAATAACGAAATTTACATAACTATGCCGTTAGTGTACCTCTCTATAAACACCTGTAACACAGATATCATTTGTGTGGCCTTATTGTATGATACACAGTAATAAACGCAATACTTATTTCGACTAGCACGTGTAACACAGATATTGTTGGTGTGACCTAATTGTATGATACACGGTAATAAACACAATACTTATCCCGACTAACACGTGTAACACAGATATTGTTAGTGTGGCCTTATTGTATGATACGCGGTAATAAACACAATACTTATCCCGACTAACACGTGTAACACAGATATTGTTGGTGTGGCCTTATTGTATGATACACGGTAATAAACACAATACTTATCCCGACTAACACGTGTAACACAGATATTGTTGGTGTGACCTAATTGTATGATACACGGTAATAAACACAATACTGATTTCGACAAATACGTGCAACGCAGATATTGTTGGTGTGCCCTTATTGTATGATACACGGTAATAAACACAATACTTATCCCGACTAACACGTGTTTTACAGATATTGTTGGTGTGGCCTTATTGTATGATACACGGTAATAAACACAATACTTATCCCGACTAACACGTGTAACACAGATATTGTTGGTGTGACCTAATTGTATGATACACGGTAATAAACACAATACTTATCCCGACTAACACGTGTAACACAGATATTGTTGGTGTGGCCTTATTGTATGATACACGGTAATAAACACAATACTTATCCCGACTAACACGTGTAACACAGATATTGTTGGTGTGGTCTTATTGTATGATACACGGTAATAAACACAATACTTATTTCGACAAATACGTGTAACGCAGATATTGTTGGTGTGCCCTTATTGTATGATACACGGTAATAAACACAATACTTATCCCGACTAACACGTGTTTTACAGATATTGTTGGTGTGGTCTTATTGTATGATACACGGTAAAAAACACAATACTTATCCGACAAACATGTGTATCAAAGATATTGTTGGTGTAGTCTTATTGTATAATACACGGTAATAAACACAATACTTATCCCGACTAACACGTGTAACACAGATATTGTTGGTGTGACCTAATTGTATGATACACGGTAATAAACACAATACTTATCCCGACTAACACGTGTAACACAGATATTGTTGGTGTGACCTAATTGTATGATACACGGTAATAAACACAATACTTATCCCGACTAACACGTGTTTTACAGATATTGTTGGTGTGGTCTTATTGTATGATACACGGTAAAAAACACAATACTTATCCGACAAACATGTGTATCAAAGATATTGTTGGTGTAGTCTTATTGTATAATACACGGTAATAAACACAATACTTATCCCGACTAACACATGTAACACAGATATTGTTGGTATGACCTAATTGTATGATACACGGTAATAAACACAATACTTATCCCGACTAACACGTGTAACACAGATATTGTTGGCGTGGCCTTATTGTATGATACACGGTAATAAACACAATACTTATCCCGACTAACACGTGTAACGCAGATATTGTTGGTGTGGTCTTATTGTATGATACACGGTAATAAACACAATACTTATCCCGACTAACACGTACGCCTCATATGATCATATTACTGTTGATTTAATTTCACGGTCATGAATCGGAATGAGCCCGAACCTGTTTGACAATGAATCCCACCATTTTGTCTCCCTAGGGTGTTCCACTGAAGAAGGGGACGTTGAGCAATCTGAATCAGAACATGAGAATCATTATACTAATGCATTTTATCAAATTAAAATACCATAATAAAAGCCTGTTTTAATGCACATCAGTTTGAAGGAATTATCGTCATAAATCAGCAATGATCTCACATTATCACGTGGTCATGTGTCAGATATTGTCGCCATGATAAGTATGCCTCTGTTTTACCTAAAAACAACGGACCTCGACAATGCAATTTATGGTTATATATAAGAATGGTCGTTATAGCTAATTGGATTGGCAAAATACTGTATGTGCTGTTTTAGTTTTGTTGGCTATAAATCTGAGTTAAATGGAGTTAATATCCGCCGTTTTCTGGCTTCTTTTAAACGAACTCATTAGAATAGTGACAAGTCCTCCAAGTTATCTTTCAAATTTATTGACAACGAGTTGTCTTTAATAGGCAACCATCATATATACCATATCGGTGGAAAATACACTGAAAATTCGAAATCAAATACACAACGTACTCTTCCAATCAAGTTACTTATCTCGACGTTTACAAATAGAATAGCCAAGGGGAACAGCATGACCATTAACTAACCAGTAATAAATATAATGACTTCCTCGGTTCCTCATTTATGAATCTTTCCATTTTTGTAAAATAACCTCTAGCTTAACAAACCAATTCTATTTGTATGTCCATTCGATACTATGCTGTATAATAAGATTGGTGATTTATTTGTCCTTATTGTGAATTTGTGAACTTTCCCATTTTTTAAAGTAACTCTCTAGCTTCACAAACGTATGGAGGTTATATATTAGTTCTAGACTGAGGTCTATGCTAAGAGTGATGACTTCGTTTTCTCTAATAAGCAAATTAAGAAAAACAACAAATTACTTTAATAGATTGACTGAGTATTGTTATAATTCGGGAATCTGGCGTTGGTTCCCAATTCCTAGTTCCTAGTTCCGTTTAAGAAAAAAAAGGAACCGGGAACCAGATCCTAGTTCCGTTAAGTAAAAAGTCTGTGTTGACAAAGCGAAACGTCCAATATCCATGCTATGATTTTAATTCGATTCAAGAATCGAACCCACAACCTTTCAGATAGAAATTAAGACTACTATAGCTGTTGTAAGGGTAACGGGTCTGAGTCGGAACTTACTTTCAAACTCAAGTTCCCTTTTCTTATACGGAACTAGGCTCTGTTTCCCGGATTCGTTTTTCTTCAATGAAACTTGGAACTAGGAATTGGGAACCAACTTCAGTCTCCCAATCACAATTCCCTGATTTGGATATGTGAATGATTTAAGACAGTTACAGCTCGATTAAAATCTGACATACTACCAGAAATATCATCTAGAGTTAATAATGTGACTCTGACACGTGACGCCATCTAATGTAGAGTTACGAGCATTGTCATAATCATTTCAATCCACTTAATTAATATCAGTACGAAGACTTTCGATAATTAGTGATATAAATAATTAAATCCATGACTGATATTTATCTTAAATCATTTTGATAACTGACTAATTTAAATCTAATAAACACGAATCATGCATGCTGGAACCACTCCCCCGTTCAAGGGTGTTAAATAGAGACATATTCTACTCATGTGTGTGACAATCAATCTCTGGATACACAGGTTCTGGTGTTGTTGAGGCGTTTTGACAATAACTTAAAAACATCCTCACTACATGATCTCTGTTTAGCTACTCACAATTAATGATTAACTGTCCAAATCTGGTAGGAAAATATTCATAAACAATATTGATACCTAATATGTGTTTACATTATATAATCCAGAATTATCGCAATAAATTATGTCTAGAAATAAAGAACAAATTTAACGTAAATCTAATCATTAATTGTTGTATATCATACAGTATAGAAGCCTTTCCTCCTAAAAACTTGGCACTGATCCGTCCCTAGTATCCCACTGTGCACTTAGATTATACAAAAGCACAGACTGCATATCACTTTCCTGTACAAATCTAGAACCACATGTAGTATAGCCGATTAGTCTCGTCAGTGATGCTGCTGAGGGCCTAAGTTGTTGAAACAGGGATGAGACTGAATAAATCAAGCCTGCTAAAATAAATGCCAAAGACCAGAATGAACGGTAACCAAAATTTCAATAAATTTCATAAATGCATTATATAAGTATAAAATAAATTTAAAAGAACGTCAAGTGCTGTGTATATTCAGTACCGTGCCACTGTCCGATTGAATTAAAACAAGACATTCAATAAAGACCATGCAAAAGACACATAAGTGAATAGAGCCTTTCAATCAGAAATTAAATAAGATAGAAAAAAATCATTATGTCAACACAATCATAATCCGAACTCAAATTCAATAAAACTGGGGCAAAATATGAACAAAAGAAAAATTTAAACAATGACTCCTGAAAAAGTACAAGGAGTACGCGTTTTCTGCTTCATCGATGACAGTCACCATGTAAACCTTGTTATCCAAGTAAGTAATGCCACGTTCTCAAATAAGAACAATGTATACAACAACAGAGCCAACAGGCAAACTATCGAGCATCAAACCCGTCCAGCTTCATATCGCACAAAAATAAAATTTTTCTCAATGAGATCACTATGTCGACCGTAAAACCTCCCATTTGTGACCTGTTTTGATAAGATCTATTCTTCAATGGATTAAATATTTATATATATTATAAAAAGTCAATGTTGATTAAATATTTATATATATTATCCTCGTAGAAAAACAATGTTGATTAAATATTTATATATAAAAAAAGACAAGTCAGCCCACAGAGGGGTGATTAAATATTTATATATATTATACATATATCTATTCTGTACTACACAATGTTGATTAAATATTTATATATATTATACATATATAGGTACACCAATGTTGATTAAATATTTATATATAATAGTCTGTAGGGAAACCCTGTACTACACAATGTTGATTAAATATTTATATATATTATACAAATTTTCTGTAACACAATGTTGATTAAATATTTATATATATTAACTCGTTCAGATAACGTCAAATTGGTCGTAATTACATATATTATACATATATCTATTCTGTACTACACAATGTTGATTAAATATTTATATATATTATACATATATCTATTCTGTACTACACAATGTTGATTAAATATTTATATATATTATACATTCTATTCTGTACTACACAATGTTGATTAAATATTTATATATATTATACATATATCTATTCTGTACTACACAATGTTGATTAAATATTTATATATATTATACACAGATCTATTCTGTACTACACAATGTTGATTAAATATTTATATATATTATACACAGATCTATTCTGTACTACACAATGTTGATTAAATATTTATAAATCTAATTAAATGACGCATCTGGACAGTTTGAATTGATAAATTAAACGGCTTTTTATCAAGTATTGTAAATTAGCCAATGGAAAGTTGTTGCACGTCAGTAGTGAAATATCCCGTGGAACATTTCCAATGGCACAAAGACCAGTAGAAATGAAAAACACAACTTCTCCCTAAACCCCATACTAATGACGTAGCTAAGGAGACCTGAAATTCCAATTATTCATAAAAACTATATAGCAAATATAGTTTGAAAGTGTAAAACATTTTGGATTGATAGATAAGATCGTGGTTGTAACATCAGCCGGACTTTGAGTAATGTCTGTATCAAACTGTGAGGTAGATACGTTATCTAACCAGGTGTCTACAGGGCCATGCTTACATTGCTATGGGGTTCAATACCTGTCGGTAACGTCACCTAAGTCTTTCCGTTTCATTTGTCATTCCCACCTGATCCTCTTCGTTATTACTTATAATTGCTAGACAGTTTACATGTTAGGTAACACAGGTAACTAGCGCGTGCGGTGGTTTACTGGTGTATCGAGTCCATCATTTTCTGCCAATATCCTGTGATTCCGTGTTATCTGAAGGTTCAATTTCAGCCAAACGTCGATTCTGCCATTTCTTTGTAGATATCAACATAGGATTAACGATCATTAAAATCGATACTTAACTGTTGATTATCACCGACACGTATCTAAACTACGTCGTGAAGTTGTAAAGTATATGACTGTAGTTACTCGATTTTCACCTGTATGGTGATCCCATAACACACCTCGGAACCTCACCTATGTGGTGATTGAATCAACACTCTTCGGATCTTCACTTAAATGTGGTGCGAACCAAAACATCTCGGATTTTCACCTGAGTGGTGATCGAACCGAAACACCTCGGATTTTCACCTGAGTGGTGATCGAACCGAAACACCTCGGATTTTCACCTGAGTGGTGATCGAACCGAAACACCTCGGATTTTCACCTGAGCGGTGATCGAACCGAAACACCTCGGATTTTCACCTGAGTGGTGTTTGAACCGAAACACCTCGGATTTTCACCTGAGCGGTGATCGAACCGAAACACCTCGGATTTTCACCTGAGTGGTGTTTGAACCGAAACACCTCGGATTTTCACCTGAGTGGTGATCGAACCGAAATACCTCGGTTTTCACCTGAGCGGTGATCGAACCGAAACACCTCGGATTTTCACCTGAGCGGTGATCGAACCGAAACACCTCGGATTTTCACCTGAGTGGTGTTTGAACCGAAACACCTCGGATTTTCACCTGAGCGGTGATCGAACCGAAACACCTCGGATTTTCACCTGAGTGGTGTTTGAACCGAAACACCTCGGATTTTCACCTGAGTGGTGATCGAACCGAAATACCTCGGTTTTCACCTGAGCGGTGATCGAACCGAAACACCTCGGATTTTCACCTGAGTGGTGTTTGAACCGAAACACCTCGGATTTTCACCTGTATGGTGATCCCATAACACACCTCGGAACCTCACCTATGTGGTGATCGAATCAACACTCCTCGGATCTTCACTTAAATGTGGTGCGAACCAAAACATCTCGGATTTTCACCTGAGTGGTGATCGAACTGAAACACCTCGGATTTTCACCTGAGTGGTGATCGAACCGAAACACCTCGGATTTTCACCTGAGTGGTGATCGAACCAAAAAAAAAACTCGGATTTTCACCCTTGTGGTTATCGAACTTACACACGTATGGTCTCCACCTGAATGTGGACCAAAACAATACACCTAGGATTTTTATCTTCATTCATATCAAACTAACACACCTCAGATCTTCACCTGAGTGGGAATCGAACCAACACATCTTAGATCTTTCATAGAGGTTCTAAAGTCAAATACCAAACTGACCTTAGAGAAGTAACTTAGGGAGATCAGAGAGGGAGGGAGAGGGAGACAGACAGACAGACAGCGAGAGAGAGAGTAATATACTAAAGTAAACCTGTCTGAAACTAATTCCAATCGTGAAGTATGAAGATATCTAATGAAATAAACTACAATAAGATCAGGTGTTCCAGAAGAGTTATTAAGTGTGTTAAAAATAATTTTATTATCAGTCGAGTATTGGATAAATAGGACATCTGAAGTTAATCCTAACTATCGTTATATTTATGTGTCTACAACTAATTATTTAGCAGAATAGCAACATCTTACAGGAGTTTTAGTAGGCGGGCATACGTGTCACAACGGCAATAATTCCCGGTTGACCATTAAGATGTCAAGCAGTGTAAGATTAAAAAAAACTTAACATACATTTTGCGTGATTATTAAGCCTTCTAGTACCGTCTTTATAGACTCGACCACTGGTACTGACTGTTAGTGCCCTACATTTCTGCGGCACTGAGAACACGAAAGTAGAGTGATACCAGCAAAGGGGAGTGGCATCAGTGTGTTACGTCACAAGAACCAGGTACGTCTCTGTAAAGGTCTTTGTGATATGATCCACTGATACAATTTTTATGGTACCTTATTTCTGTACAAACCGAAGACTACCAGTAGCGGAAAACGACATACCATTGTTTTCACATCCAATGCTCGGCTTCTATGCACATTGTATAAGTGTTTAATGGAAGTAAACGGATGTTAAAAGATAAAAGCATCAGATGAAAAGAAGATGGAAAACACGGAACTCAAGTAAATTGGATCATTGCAATTTACGTTTTATTCAGAGAGCACAACTGAAATACCACAAGAAAAGGGAATGATTTTTTAAAAATCCTTTTACAGACGTTTTGACGTGAATGTTTAACGTATGACATTAAAATAATACTGAGTAAAACATTGTGATGATTCAGACAATGGTGGAATATTAGTATAACCACTGTGGAAAGAAAAACAATTGACGGATTTAATCAGTGATAAAATAATCACATTATCAAATGCATTGTATTTTCATGTCAAGGAACTGGCGCATTACTTTATATGAAGACATATAGGTAAAATACATAAAATAACTGCTTTCTGACGACCTGAGACAGCTTCATTAAGTTAACGGTAAAAGTGAACATCGCAGTTAAAAACAAACAAAAACGACAACATATATTGTAAACACAATTGCTCCAAAGAGTTAATGTTCATAAAAGAGCAACCTCTCTTCTCCTATCGAGATAAGATGGTTCACTTATTTCTCAGTTATTGAATATTAGATATCAAATTAATACCATATACCATTAAATAGGTCAACTGTGATACATATTTGTGAGCAATAATTAGAAAATGAAATTCCATTATGATAGATTGTCAGAAGACCCTTTCGGAACACCTGGTCTTATTATCCTGGTACCTTTCCAGGGAGTCGCCCTATAGATATTTCTTGTGTTCATATTTTGTCAAAGTTTTATCGCGTTTTTGTTCGAATAAATATTATGTTGACATGTCAGCCTTGTCAGTATTTATGGTACAAGAAACACGAAAGAAAACAGCAGATGTTAATGCACACCCAGGAACAGATATGGTAGAGCCAAATAGTTAATTCGGGTGCTTATTATCAAATTCGAGTTTACATCATAACTATACCACACATTGTCCGTTTCAAAAATTGTTATAATAATAATAGTTAACATCACTATCATAGGAACAACGTAATACTTTCTTAGAAAATCTTCAAAACATTGCAGAAAACAAACTGGTGTTCCCAAACTGCGATATAACCTATAGGAACTGCTTCATACACGACACCCACTACGTGGATCTGTTTAGTTACCATTACAGTCTCGTTCTTGTGAGAACAGAGGTGATAACGACACTCACCATGTGGATCTGTTTAGTTTCCATTACAGTCACGGTCTTGTGAGAACAGAGGTGATAACGACACTCACCATGTGGATATGTTTAGTTTCCATTACAGTCTCGTTCTTGTGAGAACAGAGGTGATAACGACACTCACCATGTGGATCTGTTTAGTTTCCATTACAGTCTCGTTCTTGTGAGAACAGAGGTGATAACGACACTCACCATGTGGATCTGTTTAGTTTCCATTACAGTCTCGTTCTTGTGAGAACAGAGGTGATAACGACACTCACCATGTGGATATGTTTAGTTTCCATTACAGTCTCGTTCTTGTGAGAACAGAGGTGATAACGACACTCACCATGTGGATATGTTTAGTTTCCATTACAGTCTCGTTCTTTTGATAACGACACTCACCATGTGGATCTGTTTAGTTTCCATTACAGTCTCGTTCTTGTGAGAACAGAGGTGATAACGACACTCACCATGTGGATCTGTTTAGTTTCCATTACAGTCTCGTTCTTGTGAGAACAGAGGTGATAACGACACTCACCATGTGGATATGTTTAGTTTCCATTACAGTCTCGTTCTTGTGAGAACAGAGGTGATAACGACACTCACCATGTGGATATGTTTAGTTTCCATTGCAGTCTCGTTCTTGTGAGAACAGAGGTGATAACGACACTCACCATGTGGATCTGTTTAGTTTCCATTACAGTCTCGTTCTTGTGAGAACAGAGGTGATAACGACACTCACCATGTGGATATGTTTAGTTTCCATTACAGTCTCGTTCTTGTGAGAACAGAGGTGATAACGACACTCACCATGTGGATCTGTTTAGTTACCATTACAGTCTCGTTCTTGTGAGAACAGAGGTGATAACGACACTCACCATGTGGATCTGTTTAGTTACCATTACAGTCTCGTTCTTGTGAGAACAGAGGTGATAACGACACTCACCATGTGGATCTGTTTAGTTTCCATTACAGTCACGTTCTTGTGAGAACAGAGGTGATAACGACACTCACCATGTGGATCTGTTTAGTTACCATTACAGTCTCGTTCTTGTGAGAACAGAGGTGATAACGACTCACCATGTGGATCTGTTTAGTTTCCATTACAGTCTCGTTCTTGTGAGAACAGAGGTGATAACGACACTCACCATGTGGATATGTTTAGTTTCCATTACAGTCTCGTTCTTGTGAGAACAGAGGTGATAACGACACTCACCATGTGGATCTGTTTAGTTTCCATTACAGTCACGTTCTTGTGAAAACAGAGGTGATAACGACACTCACCATGTGGATCTGTTTAGTTTCCATTACAGTCTCGTTCTTGTGAGAACAGAGGTGATAACGACACTCACCATGTGGATCTGTTTAGTTTCCATTACAGTCTCGTTCTTGTGAGAACAGAGGTGATAACGACACTCACCATGTGGATCTGTTTAGTTACCATTACAGTCTCGTTCTTGTGAGAACAGAGGTGATAACGACACTCACCATGTGGATCTGTTTAGTTTTCATTACAGTCTCGTTCTTGTGAGAAGAGTTGGTAGCAACAAGGCATACTAACGAACATGGAATACAGGAAACAAGAAAAGGATATACCAAAACAAAAATAAAAAAACATCAAATACTGGCCACATTCTACAATGTTGTCATTTTCCATGAATCGTCTAAACAATGGCACGAAACCCAGAATGGTACACGAAATCATGATAGTCAGCACTGAAAAGGACAGGACTGAGACACTAGTTTGTAAACATTTGCCATGATTAATCTTTCTTTATTACAGTTTTAATGGACTTTTAAAATACACACAAGTGAATAGCTCTTGAATGGCTTAGTGGAAACTGTGAAAAGGAGAAACCTACAAAAGACACGAGGGAATATCACCTTTCAATACAAATTTAGAATTAGATACAGTAGAGCAAAGTAATGAATTAAACTGCATCATGCAGCAACCAGTCCATCTTCACGTGTAATGCAGAACTCGACAGTGATGCTAACAACGTAAGAAGTGAGTTTATCCGGCGTGAGTTTGGCCTAGGAACGATCTGACAGAGTCAACAGATACCGACTTGTAATCTATGTCCTAATTTCCTATCGTTATTGTCCTTTTTCGTTGTCGTTCAGAGGAATACCAAGTCAGTAGTCTAGGTCTGTAATGCGTGTGTCGGTATATGTGTATTTGATGTACTGCCATTTTAGAGTGTCATTGTCTTAATCGAATATGTAACACGTATCTCCTTGTTGTCCTGTTTATGAGTGAAATTCCACGGAACACAGGTGTGTTTACCAATAGGATACAAATCTACTGTACAAAAGCTGTAACCAGAGTGAAATAAGAAAGCAGTAGTGTCCCTGCACCGGGAATCGAACCAACGACCCGTGACATACGAGTCCGCTGCACTACCAATACAGGGAAATTTCCTACAAGGTGACCATTAAGCGTGGAATTATATTTATATTTCATAAAGTAAAGAAAGATTCAATGATATGTACCGTGATTTGTATAGTATTGGGAACCAATGCAAGTGGCCTTTATAGGCAAGTTACCTTTATGTGCGACCGCCTTTCAGTTCAGCTGTATTTTGAAGTATTTCAGGATAGAAGTTGGTGTTCGTTTACGACTATAAGAGGAAATCGAATTATGACGTAATGGAAGTTGTCTGTTTTAGTTTTTTAGTCTGTAAGCAATATGATGGTTGTGAAATAAAATGTTTGCTTGTGTTAGAAATACTCGGCGTTTTAAGTGATATAGATGGACGTAACACTTGACTTTCTTAACTCATTCCGACAACAAACAAACCAATCCTTTTATTTCTACATTTCAGATGACGCTACGCATGTTCATAACAATCCACTGAGTTGTGCAATACTTTAATGTCATCTTGTCGGAAATGATCACATGTTTAAATATTGTACCTGGCATTAATGGACACGACACTACACTACCGGAAGTGCTCACTAACTTCTCATCGGAAGTTAACCAACACGTGATATAGTGCAACTGTATCTATGTACCAAGATATTAGTTTTTCAGCAATTTTCACATTATTTTATAACGTGATGATGCTATCATTTCTTTATCAGAAATAATGTTAAATGTGTATATATTTACTGCTATACTGTACGGTGAAAACTTCAAAGCTGTCGATGAAAACGTGGTGAAATCAACCCATGCTCATTTACTATCCTTTGATACAGGTGAAATCGAAAGTCTTAATCGGAAGCGAAATCGATTAATGTAACTTGATCAACGTAAGAACAATTAATTGTTTTCTCCCAACCATTGAGGTCGGTTAAGTCATCGGCCCGTATTGACGATTCATATGTAGTATGGATCTTAACAAACACAATGGAATGGCGACAAGTCAAAAAATGTTAATTTCAATCTTAAATTATATATATAAAGGACAACAGCGTGGAGACCAAGCAGACCAGGTGTTTATTATGTAACACAGATAAAAAAGGAGGCTATAAAATATTATCGAATGTTGATAAAAAATAATTTAAGTTTTTTTGTTTACACACCTGTTTAAAGAATACGACGTATTATAGCCCCGTTTCTACGTACGAAGACCCATCCCTTTGTCCCTATCTGGCTAAATGTCACCTGATCACGTGACTCTCCCACTACCAACACGTACTCCGCTATATAAAATGCAGTGAGGTATATCTATCGATCTATAGCTCCTACATATACCCCGAAATCTGTCATCCCCGCTAGCCATCGTCCGCTGTTGTCGCTGTTCACATCGTAAGCAACGTTTCTGGAAGATAAAGGAACCTATCATAGACTTAAGTTTAGTGGTCGAGTAAGGTCTGATAAAAACTCCAACGTAAAGGGGGAAACAGGGTCTCCTTTAATACAGAGAAACGTACAGGAATTTAATTTAGTGAAAGTTTATGCATTGATCAAACTGACCAAACTAACCAGTTTAAATATCTCACATTGTGTTGTCAAATACATCTTCTGGAGATATATCACCTGTGTAAAATTTAGAGATTTTACGTAGACTAATTTCATATACAACAGAGATGGAATGGAAAAAATACCTGTCCACTAGGCTCTGCTTAGCATGTGCATTGCTATGTGTCCTTGTCCTGGACTGCCGCGGGTGTTTTATTCGAAACTGTCCTCCGGGTGGCAAGCGGAGCATGGGAATGATGTCGAGGGCTACACACCAGGTAAGCATTTCAAGATATATCCAATGTGTGTGAGGGCAAATAATTTCAGTGGTAACGCCTTTATATCGTCTCTTTTTTTCTGCAACCCGCTCAGACCGAATGAGGTTATGGACATGTTATTGGATCATGTTAGTGTCATATAATTGTTATAGACGGAGAGATAGATATCGTTTTAATATCAAAATCAAAAATCGAAAGACGAATGCATAACTATTCTAATACCGAAAAATGCAGCTTTGAATTTCATAACACGCAGAAGAAAATCGGCAGGTATGTCGACGCAATACTTGGTCAACACCGCTGGCATTACGTGATAATTGATCATTATTTTAATACTAAAAGGGAAAATACATTTTTTATTGAGTGAAAAAATGTGGAAAGAAATCAAGACAATAACGAATTGTGATTATCAACAAAAGAACAATAAATTGTTTATCAAACTACTGCTGATGATTGCTGAAAAGGTTGCGAAAAACAGGTTTACGCTGACACATAAAAAAGTATTGTATGGAAAGGGTAAAATGTTTTAGTCGTATTTAACTTTTATTATATATTTTACGTCACTATGTTTTGTTTACAAAATATCCTTTCTTATTTTTTTTCTCGTTCATTTTTCAACAAATTAATTTGATGGAGTAAAGCATCTTATAACCACCGAACACAGTGGAATATCTGTCTATATTTAAGTATATCCGTTTATTTTATGTATTGATCAACTGTTTGTTTTGGAGTAGGAGTACAGGAGGCAACCTTGTGGAGACTACCTGTTGTTGTTGAGTGTTTTGTAAACAATTTATCGTGCTAATCCATCTTCTGACCACTGAACTCGGGTACAACCTCCACCATGTTGTCGCTCAAGTACAACAGACGCTAGTTAATACTCCAGCAAATACTAGGTTATTTATCTGCCTGTAGTGCCTAACGGAGACGTACATGTCAAGTATTCTGATAAGAGAAAATCCATACATCGTCAGATTTTAAAGGTATTCCACAGCTATATTTTCATAACGTAAAGATGACTACAGAAGGATATATAAGATATTATTTTTCATCAAATAGAGTTACAGAAAAAGATTAAAGAAATGGCCGGATATTTGAAGTACTTTATGCATAGTTTTGCTTATATAGTCAGTTCTAAGAAAAGCAGCTCGTTATATCCTTATAACCTTATACAGAAATAGAAAAAATATTTCTATTTCTGAACAAGATGATAACGATATAACTAGAAATAGAAAACATATTCTATTTCTGAACAAGATGATAACGATATAACTAGAAATAGAAATAATATTTCTATTTCTGAACAAGATGATAACGATATAACTAGAAATAGAAATAATATTTCTATTTCTGAACAAGATGATAACGATATAACTAGAAATAGAAATAATATTTCTATTTGAGAATCTTTATAAAAGATTAGCCGACACTACAAGACATTGTGAAGTATCACTTGTTTTAACGAGATTTTGTTTACCACCGCGTGCTGTTTTTGCCCAGATCTCGTCGATGTGTGACATATGGCTGTATTATTTGGTCATGAATACATCCAAATCATGTTAAAATGATTGCCTGGTACATATTCCTATACAAACTATTCACCAAATTCTAATTTAGTGATAGAATAGTGTTTTCAACTAAGTCCCAGTATTGTTTACTGGACATGTAAGCTCAGTTTGATTGTCACGTGTCTGTGTGTTGCGCGTGATTTGATCATGATCAATGTCCCATTGCACCACAAGAACGAATAAAGGATGTGATTTCGAATGCCGACCTCGACTTCTCGGCACGATCCTCCATGCCATGTAGTGGCAATATCCGGTGTATGTGACGACTTTTGCTTCGGTTCATTGGTTTTGTTTTATACAATGTGCACGATTATTGATGTAACGCGATTGTCTGACTGGTCATAATTCTGTTATAATAAGCAACACCTGATATACATATTTATTTACCACTAAAAGGAGAGTCATGAGTCTGGATGACATGTGTATCTATACTAATTGCAATGAAAACATACCACTTTGTCGTCGGTTTTTTGTTATTTTTAATTTCGTTTTTATTGACAAAAATATGACTACAACGACAAGAAAATCTCGTCAAAGATTTGAACAAAGAAATGTTCTATTGCTATAACAATCTGTTGAAGACGTTGTTAAGAAGAATCATTTACGTTTTCAATTCCTGTATAAATTTGGTTTGATAATGTTCCTGACTATGACAAAGACATTGTTCTCAGTTAGATAGCCAACTGAAGATAATCAACAGATAAATACCTGAATAAGGTTTACATTAAATCGATTAAACGAGGACATAAGGACAGAATGGGATATCTTACTGAAAAAAGGCTATCGGCGACATTTGCCTTTTAAATAGGCTATGTCATGATTTTTATAGTAACCGAAGACTATAATGAAAAAAAAATGTGGAACACAAAGTGGACAAATGGAATTTCTGAGAGAGAAAGTATTTCCTAGAAAATGAATGTTAAGACTAAGGAATAATGAATTATCCCCAAATTTCTCCTTTGAAGTGGTGTGTAACGAACAGGAAGAACAAAAACCAGTTAAACTATGCTTTCTGTAACCGAGAAAATAGCAAAACGATGCACCATTTAAAAAGTTTACAGCCATTGGTAGGGATTCTTATAAAACTTTGCTAAGAATCCTTATCTGATCGTTCTAACGGTGAAACAGAAGAATGGCCAAGTCCGTGAAGTATGGTTTCCGTGATTACCAACCAAGCTTCAGTTTCACACAGGTAATGAAACAGTGTTTGTAGGCAAGGACAAGCGATTAGATCTCCATCGATAGCACCAGACACTTATCATCGCTGTCGGGAAGTATCAACAGTCTCCATTTCAATTTCAAACCACTAATTCATTTAAGGATGATAGACCTTGGCTTTCACCCTTACTGGAAGTTAATTCAGTATGGTTTCGTATCTCTGCACACCTACACCAAAGCAGGATAAACATTTCATTTTATTCGGCACATTTAAGTCGGCCATGGATAAACAGTACATGTATGTCAGTATATAAAATGATAAAATGATTTCAAGTCTGTTGTTAACAAATAACTGTTTAAATTAGCTTCCAATTTTGGTATATTGTCAATACAGTACAGAAATAATTAAAAAAGGCTATACCGGATAAATCTACGTTTTAGTTATTAAGTCAGTTATCACAACAAATTTACACAAACTACAAAATTATACATGAAGACCAATACACTAAGTAGGTTTTAACTATACATGTATATACCACGAATTATACTATCAAAATGTTACATCTAAACATTTTTTATTACTAAAACGTATTGGGAAAATAAATAGGATTTAAACAGCATTCTTCGAAAACTGACCAGGGTATGAGAGACAAAGTATGAACTTAATGACAAAGTGTCACCGCGAAAGAAGTTGTAACCAGTAGGTACAGTATGGAGAGGTCTAAAGTCTTGTGACGCCCACACTTCAATTACTTTACCAAACGTTTAATAGACTTGTTTGTTTACTACCGACCTTTCCTCCATATTCTGTTTGTTTCACAAAACAGTCTTAATTGAGGTCACGTGCTCGTATAGGTATAGACAGAAGTACACAAACGACACACACAGTTAAGTGGCATCTTCAAGTAGGACTACAGCACCAAATTTGTGTTCCATATAATGAATAAAAATGGGATTCTTTAATGATGCTTAACATTACTTCTATATGTTATGGAATCGAGAAGGCAAAATCCAGGCGAAAGCTTTGTTTATCAATTTTCAAACAAAACGAGGACATGATTGGCTGGTTCTTTCTTTTCAGTGTAATTCTTTGTTTAAAATGGTAGTATTTAATTATTAAACACACGCGTTGATATATAAATCTCATTGGGGTAAATAAGATTTACCGCTTTTATCAATCTACCATTGTTACGATGAACAATACAAGGTTGTCCTACAGTGACCTATCTAGACCGACAGCTACAACAACTTGCAGATCACTATTTTTTCAGAAATATAGCGAGTATACACCAAAATGATTGTAAGAACAACAAGAAAATACCAACATGTCGACATAATCATAATTCGAAGTCATATTACAAAAAACTACTGCAATCTATAAACGAAAGAAAGATTTACACGATAACTCCAGAAAAAATACAAGGAGAAAAAAACCTTAGTGTTAGTGTCTTCTGCTTCACCGACGCGCTGCCATGTAAACATTGGTCATTCTATTAACTAATGTCACTCTCTCAACCGGCAATTTAACGAATATCAAACACGTGCAGCTTCAAAGAAATAGAATGTTTCTAAATGATATCACTTTGACGACTGTAAAATTTCACGATGATTTTCATCAACCTACATCTTTGAAACCCTGTGTTACGAATTTGTCTCCCAGTAGTCGACATCTTGCACGAAAATCGTAATCTTTGAAAAAAAAACCCCATAGGATATCGAATCAACTGCGATATGTAAACACCATATGTTGGGGAGGTTAAAATGTTGCTATCCAGAAATGGGAAAATTCGAAAAAGAAAAATGATTATTATACAGCTTGATGGAAGGTTGTACATATTGGAAGTTAATACGCGAAATGAATAAATTCATATGTTAGATCCGAATGATAATTAACTATCATTAACAGACAAAATAATACAATTAAAGAGACAATTGGCAAATCCTGAGAGACTAAAGTAAACAGAAATGTAGTTCCTCCGATCCGTAGGAACACTGTGGAGGAGTGCCAAAAAATCAATCTCATTGAAAGACAATACGTCATCAATATATCGATATATCTGAAAATGAAATTAAAGGACTTTGCAAGGTTTTTGTGGCCTGTTTGATGAGTTCTTCGATAAATTCAGCATCACATGAAAATAAAAACAAGTCCTCCAACAAAGGGACATAATTAGTTTCCATAGGTAAGCATATAATCTGTTGGAAGATCATACCTACAAACTCGACAAAGTTGTTTGTTTTCTACGAGAACATGATATGGATTTGCGTCACATATCGACGGTTTTAGAGATATGTATCGACAAAAAATCAAACTTTTATAAAGAGAAAATACTAATCAACTTGACAGGTAATATCGCCTTAGTGTTAATTTCTGGTGTTTTCATTAACATTTGAAATGAAATTAAAATGCTAAATGCCATATAAAATTAAGTAATTCCATCACGAATCGTAAATAAGGATGGTTCCATTATTCCCAACATCCACAACATCGCCTTAATTCGATATTCAGAAACTAGCAATCTTATTCTGTACCGAACATCTACCATATTCTGTCGGTATTGTTGTAATCAACTTAAACTCCTCCTTTGTTCAATTTACCTTCCACACTCAATCTTTACACAATTTCCTCTATTTTTTAAGTAATAAATAAAAAGATTATTCCGTCACCAGTTGTAGGAATTTATTTAGTCACATAATTATGATATTTATACTTCCGTCACCAGTTGTAGGATTTATATAGTCACATAATTATAATATTTATACTTCCGTCACCAGTTGTAGGATTTATTTAGTCACATAATTATAATATTTATACTTCCGTCACCAGTTGTAGGATTTATTTAGTCACATAATTATAATATTTATACTTCCGTCACCAGTTGTAGGATTTATTTAGTCACATAATTATAATATTTATACTTCCGTCACCAGTTGTAGGATTTATTTAGTCACATAAT
Organism: Ylistrum balloti; assembly: GCF_031769215.1. Lineage (NCBI taxonomy): Eukaryota > Metazoa > Mollusca > Bivalvia > Pectinida > Pectinidae > Ylistrum > Ylistrum balloti. The sequence continues at coordinate 465,690 of NW_026782039.1, forward strand.
TATAATATTTATACTTCCGTCACCAGTTGTAGGATTTATATAGTCACATAATTATAATATTTATACTTCCGTCACCAGTTGTAGGATTTATTTAGTCACATAATTATAATATTTATACTTCCGTCACCAGTTGTAGGATTTATTTAGTCATATAATTATAATATTTATACTTCCGTCACCAGTTGTAGGATTTATTTAGTCACATAATTATAATATTTATACTTCCGTCACCAGTTGTAGGATTTATTTAGTCACACCAGTCGAATCTTAGTCTGGCGATAGAAATGCGACGATGTCCAGAACAACTTCAATCATTTATCTACAAAACTCATGTCCTGTACGGTGATTTTAAAACAATTAAAATACTGATATATGTACAGATCTTAAAATAAATTCAAATTCGATGAAAGTAGCGTACAATTGAAAGAAAAGAAAGATTTACACGGAGATCCCTGAAAAAAGAACAAGGAGGGGGTATACCTGGGGGTTCGAAAGAGGTAAATCCAAGTAAGTCATTTCACATTTCCAAATGGTTAAAAACAATGAAACCATTATAAAGTCAACGATAGTACACTATCTTTATTTTGTCAATGCATTTTGTAGTACCTTGCCATCAGAAATCTGCCTCACAGCATCACAGCAAAACCTATGGGAAATCGACAATATCCAATTTATATTTCGACAATTACAATATCGTGTCACCGGAAGTCGATAATGTCCAACCAAATTTCGAATAAACTGCCTCTTTATGATATCTGGCGATAAATATATTCGTAATATAAATTTGGATGGCATATTTTCACCGGAAGCAGACAGTTTTTTGTGGCCTTGTTCGTAAAATTCAGATTGGATTTGGAAATCGCGGGGATTTTATCTTGAGTGCGTAACTATAACACAATATGATAAAGATGTTCTGTTTTAACCCGACACCTGCACATTCACTGATTGGTTGGGGAGTTAAAAAAAGAGGTGTCACCTGCTCTTAGAGGTAGGCTTTAATGGATAGTTGGCAGATACACGGCTCATTAACGTCAGCGAGGAGACAGTGCTGGTGTCGGTTTCCCTATAACACCATTACAAATACATACGAGAGAATAATGCAGTGGTAATTGATATATGGGGTTTATAAGGATATTCGATACACAAGTCTACTGAAGTGGCGAAAATTACCGGGATTTGTTTAGCTGCTTTAAACAGTAATAAAGATGGCTTTCGTTTTAGTTTTATGATTAGGTTATAAGCAGCAGGAATATATATATAATCTACCCGACAATGTCTTCCTACATCCTCACATCTCTTTATCTATATCTCATACCGCAATAAACGTAAATATTATACCATACGTCGCCTCCCGTATATCTATGGAGCATGTTACAATGTAGACACAGTTAAGACTTTAATTGAACATTCATATATCCGAATCTGTCGCCTTCCAGACTTTTAAAATGTATTGTAATGTCACTAGTTCTTAGGTATGATTTCAATGTGTTTTATCTCTCTCTAGCTTTAAAACAAAACAGTAATAGGATATTAATGAAGACGACATATTGTGTATATACCTATATTGCTATTCCCTGTCCACCGTTTACTCCCTATTTATCACATACGGGATCTACATGATGGAAAGATTCCCATCAACACCGCGTGTGATTTTTAACAGCAGTAGATTTACAGAAATTAGCATTCAGTAACTGAAAACAATAACATGGGGCGCCGATTTTCGTTGTTCTCTTTGAACAAGCTGAGATTTGAAATTAATTTTGACTCACATTTTCTCAAACTGGATAGCTCTGATTGTACAAATGACACAAAAGTAAGTAGTATTTCACAGTACGAATTTAGAATTGAATACAGTACAGCCAATCAATGAATGCAGCTATTTTGTTCTACGACTCGTCAGTTAAAATTCGGAGGCGAATGAAAACAGTTTAAAGTGTGGAAATGTATGACATGAATAAGGTATGACGATATTCATTTATCAAGATGAGGACTAGACAGGGTGATACAGTGCCCTAAGTCTAATTGTCTCCTAGTTTGTTTGTCACTCTAACTTAATAAATATCTTTGATTTCTCTACAATAATACAATGAATTCTTTTCGAGAATTAAAGAATCCTACGTATGATGATGATGCAACCTATTCAATTGACAAACATGTGGTGTTCTAGGCAAATTATGCAAATTTATCGAATACATTTCTTTATGGGTAAAATCTTTTTAACTCTTCTTTCCTTGGAATCTCAGAAGAGTCCAAGTAGGACAAACCAGTTGTTTAGCGCTGACTTCCCTGTTTGGAAAAAATAGTTTTTATACTAGTGGGAAAATCTTGAAACTTTTAACAGGTAAGTTGTATATGTCTCTCCGTTATTTACACTGGTCAGTGTATGAGTTGAAAGGGTAGTTTGTCTGTGGCTTGGACGACACACTTACAGACATCAGACATAGTGACGAAATCATCCTGTCTCGCGTCCTGGTTGATCAGACAGTTTGAAGGACTGGTCATCATGACGTCGGGACCCCTTGTCCTGGTTGATCAGACAGTTTGTAGGACTGGTCACCATGACGTCGGGACCCCTTGTCCTGGTTGATCAGACAGTTTGTAGGACTGGTCATCATGACGTCAGGATCCCCTGTCCTGGTTGATCAGACAGTTCGTGCAGTACGGTGAACGGCTAAAGATGCCCTCTAAATCACGAATGCATCCTATTATAGCATAGTTTGTTGATCAAATATATTAATTATCTCCGCAGGTTATGTGGCTTTGTGTGACAAAGGATGGTAGTGATACGTGCAGTTGTACACGCCATCCTCCCCGGGGGCCGGGCATTGTCAGACTACATATATCACCGCCATCGTTAGACCAGCTATCCCTTACCGCATCATCACTTGCGGGCGTGCCATGTGCGATATTACAAAATAACTTGTAAAGCTAAACACGATCGAGTGTAAGCGACAACCAGTGATCCAGTGATCCATGGAATACAGCGAACCTGATAGAATACTATATCGCATATTTTAACTGTTGGTCATGATACAACTATAAATAAACTTTATGGTTAAGATTATGCTTTCCATAAGTTTTTTGTAATGTATTGTAAGGAATTCTTCAACGCACAACCAACACTTTATACGTTAAAACAAAGACACTTTGACCTAACCGGCATGCGTAAACCCGTCTCGAGAATGTAAACAAAAATGGCTTCCAATTAAACCCAAGGCGGGAGCACGTAAAAACAGTAAATGGATGCGACAAAATAATGCACTGTTCGACAAGAATATGAGATTGAATGTATGAACGTATTTAGATATAATAACCCTCAAGAAAGATTTATATTACCATGTCATCACGATGGTCACCCATCGCGTTGATATCTTTACATGCAACTCTGTTCCCACCAGATGGCGCGTCATTTCGCGCTATGTGACGATCCTTGCTATATTTGCAAACATTAAACTGACCACACCGGACGTAGCAGATGTTTTATACACGATTGCTTTCGTCTGGATCTGTATATTTTCCAATCTACTTGAGTTTTAGAAAACGTTGGTTGATTAAATTGTCCCTTTAAGTTTGACCAGCAAACATCGAAGGAACAATAGTCAGGACTTTTACATGTTTATTTACATTTTTTATACATATATCACATTTTGCATTCTTTTGTAAGATAGAATAGTTTTTGTTCAAAGTTGTGTCACCTCTCAGGAAGAATCAAAAGTAGTATTTTAAATAACACATCCTCAAAATACCAAAAAGCTAGGATTTCCCCGTATATCTTGTAGGATTCGAACCAGGAATCCCTGACTCACGCTTAACGGATCGAGCGAAAGAAAAGCTCCCTCTAGCCGAGCAGTATGTTGCTGCTAGTATTTTACCACTGTAACATACTAAGGAGTATAAAACAACATTTGGATGTTTAAAAAAAAAATAGTTTTAGTTTTGGCATTTTGGTATAGGAAAAATTCTACTGTAAAAGAGTTTGATGCATTTTTCCTGAAATTATTGGTCATGTTTGGGATATACAGGTATATCAGTTTGGTTAGGAAAAAAACATCATTACATGTGTATATATCTATAAATTAAATAACAAGTACATTAATAGTAGAGAGATCACATTTGTGTAAATAAAAAATTTCCTCTGATTTCTGACATGTGATTGCTATGGTTATCTACTGAAAAAATGCTGAAAATGCAAAAAATACTGCTAATTCCAACCTAACACTAAAACTTTATAAAAGAAATTTATTTCTAAACACCTATCTTAAAATCAACAACACTGTCATGGTAACAAAGTACTTACAGCAAATTCCAACTCGGAAATCCTTCATAACATGACCACATGTAAACACATGTAATTTCACTTCCAGTAAAGCTAGGTTTTGTTATGTAGACACGGATTCGAGACGGCCCAAATATTAAACTCTAACACAAAGCTAAGATATTATTCTGGAAAAAATGAAACCCCACATTGTCCACTTCAACATGACAAGACCAATTTTAGCAAGGATTTTTTTTATTTAAATTCAGTTAATTTTAATTAAAACCTTTATAATAGGGTAATCTAATGAAAAAAAAAATATCTCCGTTAAACTGTATACTGCTACCTGAGGTACGTATCGTTTATTAAGATTCCGATAGATATACTATGTAGACATTACCGTTCAGAACCTGAAGTAAGGCTCGTTCTCCATGTCCATATCATTTGTAAACGCAAACGCATCCCAACCGTAGACTTTTTTTAGTACAACACTAGCATATCAAAGAGATCACAGGTAGCAATCATTTTAATATCACCAAGCGAGATGTAATATACAATCTACAATCCGGAATGGCCTGTAGTAAATCTAGAGATGTGACTTTTATGGTATTACTAGTATACGTCTTTCTCTTTATTATCGTGATAACCTCACGTAACCAATATTCTGCAATCACAAATTTATAAAGATTAAATCCGTGTTTTACTAGATTTGAGAAGTTTTATGTTTTAAAGTTTATGTTTGATTTTCTAATAGAATTCGTACAAAAAAATAATAATGAAATTGTTGTACATTCTGTGTGTGTGTGTTTTTTTTTTTTTTGGTTTTTTTTTTGTTAAATCTAACAGCTTTCTTTCTTAACATGTTTTGTGGCAGTAGGACATGACTAGGTCGGTTTTACTTTGATATACGTGTGTATCTGGTTGGATTTACATGTATATCCGGTTGGATTTACGTGTGCATCCGGTTGGATTTACGTGTGTATCCGGTTGGATTTACATGTGTATCCGGTTGGATTTACATTTGTATCCGGTTGGATTTACATGTGTATCCGGTTGGATTTACGTGTGCATCCGGTAGGATTTACGTGTGCATCCGGTTGGATTTACGTGTGTATCCGGTTGGATTTACATGTGTATCCGGTGGATTTACATGATTATCCGGTTGGATTTACAGGAGTATCCGGTAGGATTTACGTGTGTATCTGGTTGGATTTATTTGTATCTGGTTGGATTTACATGTGTATCCGGTTGGATTTACATGAGTATCTGGTTGGATTTACGTGTGTACCCGGCAGGATTTACGTGCGTATCCGGTTGGATTTACATGTGTATCCGGTTGGATTTACGTGTATATCCGCTTGGATTTACATGTGTATCCGGTTGGTTTTACGTGTGTATCCGGTTGGATTTACGTGTGTATCCGGTTGGATTTACATGTGTATCTGGTTGGACTTACATGTATATCCGGTTGGTTTTACGTGTGTATCCGGTTGGATTTACGTGTGTATCCGGTTGGATTTACATGTGTATCTGGTTGGATTTACATGTGTATCCGGTTGGACTTACATGTATATCCGGTTGGTTTTACATGTGTATTCGGTTGGATTTACGTGTATATCCGGTTGGATTTACGTGTGTATCCGGTTGGATTTACATGTGTATCTGGTTGGATTTATTTGTATCGGGTTGGATTTACATGTGTATTCGGGTTGATTAACGCGTCATCTGGAGATTTCAGTATGGAGGTCAATTTAGCTGAATAATTTATATTCACTTGTGTTTTGAAATTTTAAGCTTTTTTTACTTTGAAGCAACTTCCATTTTCGAAATTGCGACGCACTTTCATAAACAGAATATCTTCGCTTGAAGATACAACCAAAGTTTGCCTGTTAAAAACGTTTATTTTCTCATTGTTATTTACATGTTACAATCCCGTTAATTCATAAAGTATTTTTATTATCTATTTAGATATACACGTACCTAACTGAACAATAGTTAAGAAAACCTCAAAGACCCAGGTCAAATTTATTTATTGAACAGACAGAACTGATACGTTCTAATTAAAGCATGGCAATTTCTCCTTTGTAACGACGTGTAATTCAAGTTTTTAAATTCCATTTATACAACATTAAATGGATCACATGTTTGCCCTATCGAATTCCGTCATATTTAATGACTTGTCAATGTTGAATTCGTACGAGATAGCACAAGTATAACACCAGGATGTAGAGATGCCGAGATAGGAATCCTTATGTGACCAGAAGGTTTTTTTTTTTTTTTTTCGTTTTTGTTTTTTCTTTGGTTTTTTTTCAGCTATGGTTTTCCCCCTCGGGTTCTATAGAAACCTGTATGTAAATGTCAGTTATTAGTATTAGAATGTCACAGACTAAATCGACCATTTGGCGACCCAGAGGATATAATTCAGAGTTCCCCTAAAAACTCTTATCTGCCCACTGAAGTAGTTCATGTCGATATCCCAGTGAATCGTCTGTCTTTGGTCGGATGCCATTGTGGGCTGTTTTCGTTTTGCCTCGTCATCGCTTCACGCTGTCACGTGACAGACAGGTCCATATACCCCAGAGTCCCTTCAGCATACCTTATTGGTTTTATGGCTCTATAAATGCCATTTTGTTAGAGAGAATATTGCTCTCAGAACTACAGTAAAACAATTTTCCAAGCGAATACTATATATCGTTTAATACAAGGATAGCTGTACTTATTCGATCAGACCGACTTTATACAAGTCATCAGAATATATCAATTTTATCACACGTTTCCGACCGTTGTGTACGTACATCTAGGAGTATAGTACATTCATTTAAGTTGGTCGAGTCCTTAAGGATCTAGTATAGTACTAAATACAAAATCAGTTGTCTACAAGGATCGTACACGGGGTTAAGGGTCTAGTCCAGTATTGATCACAAAATCAGATGTTTACAACGATTCAAAACACGGTAGTACAGTATTAGATACAAAAATGGCTAAAATCACCCAAAATAAAAGGGCCATGAAATATATTTCATTTTTTTTTATTTCATCATGACAGAGGATGTTTTTCATGTGACGACCTCATCTCTTCTCTGCATATTCCTGTCGGTGTCCCATAAATGCCTTTGGAGAGTCGATATTTTGTTATCGATATACTCAAAACTCGAGTAAATCAAAGCAGATGAATTAAACAAATAGATTTGATATCTAATTGTCTGTAAGAGAGCAACCATCTTGTATATTTCAAACGCCTTGGGTAATTTCTTTTTTTTTTTTTTTTTTTTAGTTTTTTTTCCGTTTTGTTTGTTTGTTTGTTAGGTTTATATACTTTGTTTTATTTTTAAGTTTACGTGTTATAAAGTGCAGAGTTCCATTACAAGACTTGGAGACATTAATCATACGTTACTAGCCTCCTGGTACCTTTAATAGATACATACATATGTAGGTATATATGTCGAGATATTTCTCGAAGAACATTAAATTTTAAGAGTGGTTTATTTTCATTGATTTCGTGGAAACACTTTAAGAACTCGTATGCCGACGAAATGTTCAAGTAAGTAGATATAAATAACACGTGATTGAGATACATTTATCTACGAAATCAAGAGTCCACGAAAAAGAATTTCTTAAATCTCGAAAATTGAGTCACGTGAAAATATGGGATTTTACAGTATTAATTATAATTTTAAAATCTGGACAGACAGTGTCTTTTCTATCCCACTTAATCTTCAAATTTAACAAACATCAAATGTACTTGATATTTACGTTCAGGAGGGTTATTAAAGCATTTCTCAACTTCCAAGTCTGCCTTAACTTGAACTTTAAAATTGCTACCAAGAAATGAAGTTTTCTACCAATCTGGGCATTGTTTTGCTTTCTTCAACTTCTTTGAATGGTTTCCATTAGTCCTTGAAAGGGTACAAAATAAGTATTTACCTCAAAACTCTATGTAAAGATTTCGGCGATGTGGGAGGTGAATTGATGTAAGAAGCCCTTGTTTCAATTACATGACATTTCCCTTCCGATCATTTCTACCAAGGAATCTAGTAAAAATTTCCAACCGGAATAGTTATCATGGTTCAGCAACGTCTCACTGTTCCGGTTCATATTTCTATATTTTTAATCCAGGTTGTTTTTTTTTCCACTCGACAAGAAAATTTTACGTGTGTCGTTCCCAATCATCTGTTTTCATACTTATTGATCATTACGGTTTTTTTTTTTTTTTTTTTTTTACATTTTGTCATTTTTCCTAACCATAAAAAATTTAAACATTATTTTATTTTATTTTCAAATAAAAAATAACTAAGCTTTGAGTCTGAATGATTTGGACTATAAATATTCTGATTCGGCCCTCATTCTCACGTGTTGAGTCTGAATGATTTGGACTATAAATATTCTGATTCGGCCCTCATTCTCACGTGTTGAGTCTACATGATTTTGCTATAAATATTCTGTTTCGGCCCTCATTCTCACGTGTTGAGTCTGAATGTTTTTGCACTATAAATATTCTGAGTCGGCGCTCATTCTCACGTGTTGAGTCTGAATGTTTTTGCACTATAAATATTCTGAGTCGGCGCTCATTCTCACGTGTTGAGTCTGCATGATTTTGCTATAATTATTCTGTTTCGGCGCTCATTCTCACGTGTTGAGTCTGAATGTTTTTGCACTATAAATATTCTGAGTCGGCGCTCATTCTCACGTGTTGAGTCTGCATGATTTTGCTATAATTATTTTGATTCGGCGCTCATTCTCACGTGTTGAGTCTGCATGATTTTGCTATAATTATTCTGTTTCGGCGCTCATTCTCACGTGTTGAGTCTGAATGTTTTTGCACTATAAATATTCTGATTCGGCGCTCATTCTCACGTGTTGAGTCTACATGATTTTGCTATAATTATTCTGTTTCGGCCCTCATTCTCACGTGTTGAGTCTGAATGATTTGCACTATACTTATTCTGTTTCAGCCCTCATTCTCACGCTTTGCGTCTGAATCATTTGGCTCTAATCATTCTGTTTCGGCCCACGTTCTCACGTTTTTATTTATTCTTAGCTCTAATGGTGGTAACAGTTTTGTGACTTGCTATTTATTTTATTGTGAATCATTTGGCTATAGTTGCTACATTTAGCTATGATATATGAGATATTGACTTGGTTCATGTAGAAATAAATATCGAAAAAGCTCTCCTCAATTGTTCTGGTCTCCCAAACCCCAGGGAGTATACATGTATTGTTCTTGTCTCCACAATCCCAGGAAATATACATGTATTATTCTGGTACCCCCAACACCAGGGAATATACATGTATTGTTCGGGTCTCCCCAACCCCAGGGAGTGTAAATGTATTGTTCTTGTCTCCCCAACCCCAGGGAGTGTAAATGTATTGTTCTGGTCTCCACAATCCCAGGAAGTATAAATGTATTGTTCGGGTCTCCCCAACCCCAGGGAGTGTAAATGTATTGTCCTGGTCTCCCTAACCCCAGGGAGTATAAATGTATTGTTCTGGTACCCCAAACCCCATGGGGTATACATGTATTGTTCTTGTCTCCCCAACCCCAGGGAGTGTAAATGTATTGTTCGGGTTTCCCCAATAACAAGGAGTGTAAATGTATTGTTAAGGTCTCCCTAACCCCAGGGAGTATAAATGTATTGTTCTGGTCTCCACAATCCCAGGTAGTATAAATTTGTTGTCCTGGTCTGCCCAACCTTAGGGAGTATAAATGTATTGTTCTGGTCTCCCCAGCCCCAGGGAGTATAAATGTATTGTTCTGGTCTGCACAATCCCAGGGAGTGTAAATGTATTGTCCTGGTCTCCCTAACCTCAGGGAGTATAAATGTATTGTTCTGGTCTGCACAATCCCAGGGAGTATAAATGTATTGTTCTGATCTCCCCAACCCCAGGGAGTATAAATGTATTGTTCTTGTCTCCCCAACCCCAGGGAGTATAAATGTATTGTTCTGGTCTCCCCAGCCCTAGGGAGTATAAATGTATTGTTCTGGTCTCCCCAACCCCAGGGAGTATTAATGTATTGTTCTGGTCTGTGGGGTTTGGACTTTATGCCGAGTTCATGTGCTTATCCCTCGTTGAATTTTGACTGTGTTCCTCTCTTTTGTTATTATATAAGTGTCTTGTTTTCCAACTGAATGGATACGGTTTCTATGAGTCGACACTTCAGTAAACGTGTTGTTTAAGCAGTAGAAGACGCTCAATCTCCCGGATCACCTGATAATATTTTCCGTGTTTTTTTTTTTTTTTTGTGAAACTTCATGCAAATCCTTCTTTTGTTCATATTTTGTCCTAATTTTATCTTAGTTAAGTTTGGAATTTATATTATGTACTATGTATGTGTCACATTAAAGTATCAATAACATATAGTTTAGTTAGATCTTAGAAGATACATTTAAGGCACATGTTATACAAGTGGTGATGTTAACCTGTTTGAAAATTGTTTTGACCTTGTGGCCTAAATATAAACAGAGTCGGGTAATTGTAGTAAAGTGTACGGCAGGGTATACACCTTGATTCGCTTTGAATTTTATTAGATTGCGTTCGGTTCTTCAGGGGGCCATACGTGATGTTAGTACATCAATTGCGATAACAGTTTTTTTCTACTTATTTGATAAATCAAGCTTCATAACGGCTTTCAGATCAGCCTCGTCATTGTCATGATCGCTAGGAATAATTGTTATTTCGATGACGTCTCTGATTGGATTTTCTACTTTGTTAAAATTGTGGGCGTGGGACTCTGAAGTGGAAAAATCAATGATATTTAGAGTTTGGAATGTCTAGCGATGAAGCAAACCTTGAATTTTACCGTACCCACATGTCTCCCTCACTAATCTGATCTGGTGTCGAAAAACGTGGTGCAGATTAGTACCATTTTACGTACTCAGATTTGTATTGAGTAATAATTCATGCAGGTATTACACTACTACTAATAATTATACTATATATAGATGTTATCCGAGTTGGGCGATCAGGAGGACACACCGGCACATGAGAGATGTGATGGACGAATGTTGGGGGTAGAGAAAGAGGCAAGTTTTAGGGGATGAAGAATTGGATATTTTTTTAATCCATTAAATCTCAAGTCATCATGTGATCACACCATTTTGTCATAAACTTTGTCAACCATTTCGAAAATTAAACTCCAAAAATAGTTTTATAGTTTTACATATAGTTCTTTAGACCTTAAGAATCTACACTTACTGTGATATGATGACGTTTTATGTTGATATGACAAAAATGCCTGCAATAATAGTTATCAACAATTTAGTACTAATTAATGTTATACGTGAAAAGGTCATAGACCAAAGCGCAACAACAATTGGTAAAGTGTTTAAAACGTTTTGTAACAAATGTCCGCTTCATTAATCATGGACTGGTCTATACCTTCTTCTGAAAGACCTTGTTTGGTTTGGGAGCATCCTTTACACGAAATGTGCACCATGATCCAATACAAGCAATGTTTCTGCCATAGTTCTGTATGTGATTTGAATTATATACTCAACGAAAAAGGAAATGCACAATTAAATTATGTAAATAATGGGAAATCTGTACAAAATTTTATATCAATGTGAAGAGAAAAGTCCGCTCTTTACAATATTGTAGAGGAAAAGTCCGTGTGACGTCATTGGTATCGTCAGTAGTTACTCAAAGTGGTATACCCACCAAAAACAAAATGACCCTTCAGTATCTGGTGTTGGCACCTCTTGCACGATTCCTTGCACGAATTCTCCTATGCATTGAATTCGTGAAAATATTAATTCTGTTCCATTCTTGTGTTAATGCTGCTATCACGGTTTGTTGGGGGAGTGGGGAGGGGGTTGTTGTTTACGTTTCCGCCTGTCCAGCTCAGCCTACAGATGCTCAATAGGAGACATGTCGGGACTCTATGGGGGCCATACCAGAGACTGAACGTTGTTTGCCGTGAGAAAACCACAACAGACTCTGGCAACATGCGGTCGAGCATTGTCTTACTGGAAAAGTGTCGAACGGCATTTAGATTTGGATCCAGGACTACTCCGGGGGATTATACTCCATGGGAGATGACTCCCCAAAGCATTAAAAAGCCCCACCGAATCTATCGCGTTCAACCACGCATGCGTCGACGAAACGCTCATCGCGTCTACGCTATACCCTTTTTCTTTTCAGTTTTGATGTATTTCCTGTCCAAATATTCCATCATGTCCTTACAGCTAAGGTGTGCTGCAATGGGGGACTTTGTGCGTTTCTTTTTTTTTGTTTCTTTTTGTTGAGTATATATACCAGAGTCGACTGTGCCTCTTTTTGTCTGCTGTACCTTAGTTAAGGCATGTTTTATTTCAATATCCATATGTTCAATAGTGTAGACTTGTCAATGGTGCCCTTTTGACCTTTGTTTATTTGAATAATTCATGGAAATTCAAAATGAAGAACGACACCGGTTTTACTCATATATCTTAATGCAGTATGTTTAAATGCTGTTCAACGAAGACTAGTATAGTTATTATCTTAGTCTCAAATATGTATTGATAGCACATTTGGATATTGTAAGAAAGGCATTGGCTTATTGAGGATCAATACTTTGTCATACTGAACTTGTTGATGTGGTGACATAATAGTGAATCAGTGATTATGTACGTCCATTCGCAAGAATGATTCAAAATTCAAATGTTGGAAACACACAACAAATATCAAAATTTGATCAGCAAAATGTGTGTGTGTGTACGTGCGTGCGTGCGGGTGTCCGTGTGTGTATCTTATGCAGGTTTGTTTTTTGTTTTGTGAGCTGGCGACACTTTTCTTAATTTTTCAAAACTTAAATTTTGTTTGCACCATTAGCATTTAAACAGTTAGAAAACGTTTTTCCCGGATTTCAATTCTTTTCAAATTTTACTCGTTGAGAGAAAATATGCATCAGCTAAGCAAATCAAAATGGTGGACTAAACTTTTTTTATCATACCAATACATGTACCAATACAAATAAGGGGGAAAATCAGGAAGTTTGCAAAATAGGAATTTATGAAAAAGTTAGTACAAAAACATGTCATTGACGCATGTTATAACATGAGGTATGTTCAGTGAACATGCTGGCCCTTTCGGCCTTTTTTTATCTAAAAGATGAAAATGCGGGTGTATTTTTTATTGCTATTTACAGTCATGCAAAATCCTAAATGAAATTCGAATGTGGGTGGTGTTAGTAGGAAATAAGATATCAGCTAGAACCCAACAATTCAGGCCATTTGTATAGAGAAACATAATGAAACAGTGTTAATGTTTGAGGCGCAATCCTTGTTCCTGAAAAATTGAGACTTTTAGATATAACTTATGACTTCCTGTTCAACTATATAGCTTGTAATTCAGGTATTGAAAGGTACAACCCTGCATCGCCAAAGACTTTTTCTTACCTTGGTAAACAATAAACCTTGTATTACAAGATAAGAACAAGGTATAAACGAAATCACTATATTATTATGGTAAAAGACGGCTTTTCGTACGCCATGATGTAAGTCTATACGACGGATCGAGTCGTTCACTGGGCGATGAATTCTCGTCGCAATTCTCGAGGGACAGCCCATTTTACGAAGTTAACTACAAAGCGCCCACAACAACTCTAACAAACACATGTCATTCTGCATTCATCTCCATTTATACATTGTTACAACACAATTATGGATCTGTTTACATGTACGTATACCTAAAATGATGATATACCTCACACACAACCTACAGCGATGATATACCTCACACACAACCTACAGCGATTATATACCTCACACACAACCTACAGCGATGATATCCCTCACACATAGCCTACAGCGATGATATACCTCACACACAACCTACAGCGATGATATACCTCACACACAACCTACAGCGATGATATCCCTCACACATAACCTACAGCGATGATATACCTCACACACAACCTACAGCGATTATATACCTCACACATAACCTACAGCGATGATATACCTCACACACAACCTACAGCGATGATATCCCTCACACATAGCCTACAGCGATGATATACCTCACACACAACCTACAGCGATGATATACCTCACACACAACCTACAGCGATGATATCCCTCACACATAACCTACAGCGATGATATACCTCACACACAACCTACAGCGATTATATACCTCACACATAACCTACAGCGATGATATACCTCACACATAACCTACAGCGATTATATACCTCACACATAACCTACAGCGATTATATACCTCACACATAACCTACAGCGATGATATACCTCACACACAACCTACAGCGATTATATACCTCACACATAACCTACAGCGATGATATACCTCACACATAACCTACAGCGATGATATACCTCACACACAACCTACAGCGATGATATACCTCACACATAACCTACAGCGATTATATACCTCACACACAACCTACAGCGATGATATCCCTCACACACAACCTACAGCGATGATATACCTCACACACAACCTACAGCGATTATATACCTCACACATAACCTACAGCGATGATATACCTCACACACAACCTACAGCGATGATATACCTCACACATAACCTACAGCGATTATATACCTCACACACAACCTACAGCGATGATATCCCTCACACACAACCTACAGCGATGATATACCTCACACACAACCTACAGCGATGATATACCTCACACATAACCTACAGCGATTATATACCTCACACATAACCTACAGCGATTATATACCTCACACATAACCTACAGCGATTATATACCTCACACACAACCTACAGCGATGATATCTCTCACACACAACCTACAGCGATGATATACCTCACACACAACCTACAGCGATTATATACCTCACACATAACCTACAGCGATTATATACCTCACACATAACCTACAGCGATTATATACCTCACACATAACCTACAGCGATGATATCCCTCACACATAACCTACAGCGATGATATACCTCACACATAACCTACAGCGATTATATACCTCACACATAACCTACAGCGATTATATACCTCACACACAACCTACAGCGATGATATACCTCACACATAACCTACAGCGATGATATACCTCACACATAACCTACAGCGATTATATACCTCACACACAACCTACAGCGATTATATACCTCACACACAACCTACAGCGATGATATACCTCACACACAACCTACAGCGATGATATACCTCACACACAACCTACAGCGATGATATCTCTCACACACAACCTACAGCGATGATATACCTCACACACAACCTACAGCGATTATATACCTCACACACAACCTACAGCGATGATATCCCTCACACACAACCTACAGCGATGATATACCTCACACATAACCTACAGCGATTATATACCTCACACACAATCTACAGCGATGATATACCTCACACACAACCTACAGCGATGATATACCTCACACACAACCTACAGCGATGATATACCTCACACATAACCTACAGCGATGATATACCTCATACATAACCTACAGCGATGATATACCTCATACACAACCTACAGCGATGATATACCTCACACACAACCTACAGCGATGATATACCTCACACACAACCTACAGCGATGATATACCTCACACATAACATACAGCGATGATTATACCTCATACATAACCTACAGCGATGATATACCTCACACACAACCCACAGCGATGATATCCCTCACACACAACCTACAGCGATGATATACCTCACACATAACCTACAGCGATTATATACCTCACACACAACCTACAGCGATGATATACCTCACACATAACATACAGCGATGATTATACCTCATACATAACCTACAGCGATGATATACCTCACACACAACCTACAGCGATGATATACCTCACACACAACCTACAGCGATGATATACCTCACACATAACATACAGCGATGATTATACCTCATACATAACCTACAGCGATGATATACCTCACACATAACCTACAGCGATGATATACCTCACACATAACCTACAGCGATGATATACCTCACACACAACCTACAGCGATGATATCCCTCACACACAACCTACAGCGATATTCCTCACACACAACCTACAGCGATGATATAACTCACACATAGCCTACAGCGATGATTATACCTCATACATAACCTACAGCGATGATTATACCTCACACACAACCCACAGCGATGATATCCCTCACACACAACCTACAGCGATGATATAACTCACACATAGCCTACAGCGATGATATACCTCACACACAACCTACAGCGATGATATCCCTCACACACAACCTACAGCGATGATATAACTCACACATAGCCTACAGCGATGATATCCCTCACACACAACCTACAGCGATGATTATACCTCACACATAACCTACAGCGATGATTATACCTCACACATAACCTACAGCGATGATATACCTCACACACAACCCACAGCGATGATATCCCTCACACACAACCTACAGCGATGATATCCCTCACACACAACCTACAGCGATGATATAATTCACACATAGCCTACAGCGATGATATCCCTCACACACAACCTACAGCGATGATTATACCTCACACATAACCTACAGCGATGATATACCTCACACACAACCCACAGCGATGATTATACCTCACACATAACCTACAGCGATGATATACCTCACACACAACCTACAGCGATGATATCCCTCACAGACAACCTACAGCGATGATATAACTCACACATAGCCTACAGCGATGATATCCCTCACACACAACCTACAGCGATGATTATACCTCACACATAACCTACAGCGATGATTATACCTCACACATAACCTACAGCGATGATATACCTCACACACAACCCACAGCGATGATTATACCTCACACATAACCTACAGCGTTGATCATACCTCATACATAACCTACAGCGATGATATCCCTCACACACAACCTACAGCGATGATATACCTCACACACAACCTACAGCGATGATATACCTCACACATAACCTACAGCGATGATATACCTCACACATAGCCTACAGCGATGATTATACCTCACACACAACCTACAGCGATGATCATACCTGATACATAACCTACAGCGATGATTATACCTCACACATAACCTACAGCGATGATATACCTCACACACAACCCACAGCGATGATATACCTCACACACAACCTACAGCGATGATATACCTCACACATAACCTACAGCGATGATATACCTCACACACAACCTACAGCGATGATTATACCTCATACATAACCTACAGCGATGATATACCTCACACATAGCCTACAGCGATGATATACCTCACACACAACCTACAGCGATGATATACCTCACACATAACCTACAGCGATGATATACCTCACACATAGCCTACAGCGATGATTATACCTCACACATAACCTACAGCGATGATATACCTCACACATAACCTACAGCGATGATATACCTCACACATAACCTACAGCGATGATATACCTCACACATAACCTACAGCGATGATATACCTCACACATAACCTACAGCGATGATATACCTCACACATAACCTACAGCGATGATATACCTCACACATAACCTACAGCGATGATTATACCTCACACATAACCTACAGCGATGATATACCTCACACATAACCTACAGCGATGATATACCTCACACACAACCTACAGCGATGATATACCTCACACATAACCTACAGCGATGATATACCTCACACATAGCCTACAGCGATGATTATACCTCACACATAACCTACAGCGATGATATACCTCACACATAACCTACAGCGATGATATACCTCACACATAACCTACAGCGATGATATACCTCACACATAACCTACAGCGATGATATACCTCACACATAACCTACAGCGATGATATACCTCACACATAACCTACAGCGATGATATACCTCACACACAACCTACAGCGATGATTATACCTCATACATAACCTACAGCGATGATATACCTCACACATAGCCTACAGCGATGATATACCTCACACACAACCTACAGCGATGATATACCTCACACATAACCTACAGCGATGATATACCTCACACATAGCCTACAGCGATGATTATACCTCACACATAACCTACAGCGATGATATACCTCACACAAAACCTACAGCGATGATATACCTCACACATAACCTACAGCGATGATATACCTCACACATAACCTACAGCGATGATATACCTCACACATAACCTACAGCGATGATATACCTCACACATAACCTACAGCGATGATATACCTCACACATAACCTACAGCGATGATTATACCTCACACATAACCTACAGCGATGATATACCTCACACATAACCTACAGCGATGATATACCTCACACACAACCTACAGCGATGATATACCTCACACATAACCTACAGCGATGATATACCTCACACATAGCCTACAGCGATGATTATACCTCACACATAACCTACAGCGATGATATACCTCACACATAACCTACAGCGATGATATACCTCACACATAACCTACAGCGATGATATACCTCACACATAACCTACAGCGATGATATACCTCACACATAACCTACAGCGATGATATACCTCACACATAACCTACAGCGATGATTATACCTCACACATAACCTACAGCGATGATATACCTTACACACAACCCACAGCGATGATTATACCTCACACATAACCTACAGCGTTGATCATACCTCATACATAACCTACAGCGATGATATCCCTCACACACAACCTACAGCGATGATATACCTCACACACAACCTACAGCGATGATATACCTCACACATAACCTACAGCGATGATATACCTCACACATAGCCTACAGCGATGATTATACCTCACACACAACCTACAGCGATGATTATACCTCATACATAACCTACAGCGATGATTATACCTCACACATAACCTACAGCGATGATATACCTCACACACAACCCACAGCGATGATATACCTCACACACAACCTACAGCGATGATATACCTCACACATAATCTACAGCGATGATATACCTCACACATAGCCTACAGCGATGATTATACCTCATACATAACCTACAGCGATGATATACCTCACACATAGCCTACAGCGATGATTATACCTCAAACATAACCTACAGCGATGATATACCTCACACATAACCTACAGCGATGATATACCTCACACATAACCTACAGCGATGATATACCTCACACATAACCTACAGCGATGATATACCTCACACACAACCTACAGCGATGATATACCTCACACACAACCTACAGCGATGATATACCTCACACATAACATACAGCGATGATTATACCTCACACATAACCTACAGCGATGATATACCTCACACACAACCTACAACGATGATATACCTCACACATAACATACAGCGATGATTATACCTCACACATAACCAACAGCGATGATATACCTCACACACAACACACAACCTACAGCGATGATATACCTCACACACAACCCACAGCGATGATTATACCTCACACATAACCTACAGCGTTGATTATACCTCATACATAACCTACAGCGATGATATCCCTCACACACAACCTACAGCGATGATGTACCTCACACACAACCTACAGCGATGATATACATCACACACAAACTACAGCGATGATTATACCTCACACATAACCTACAGCGATGATATACCTCACACACAACCCACAGCGATGATTATACCTCACACATAACCAACAGCGATGATATACCTCACACACAACACACAACCTACAGCGATGATATACCTCACACACAACCCACAGCGATGATTATACCTCACACATAACCTACAGCGTTGATTATACCTCATACATAACCTACAGCGATGATATCCCTCACACACAACCTACAGCGATGATGTACCTCACACACAACCTACAGCGATGATATACATCACACATAACCTACAACGATTTTATAACTCACACATAACCTACAGCGATGATATACCTCACACACAACCTACAGCGATGATATACCTCACATATAACCTACAGCGATGATATACCTCACACATAACCTACAACGATTTTATAACTCACACATAACCTACAGCGATGATATACCTCACACACAACCTACAGCGATGATATACCTCACACATAACCTACAGCGATGATATACCTCACACATAACCTACAGCGATGATATACCTCACACATAATATACAGGATTACTTGTAGGCGCTTTTGTTTTGTTATGTCTAGATATTGACAAAAATTTGAATACCCTTAGGTATATCAAACTCGAGACAATTTAACCAAATGCTTATAGATGCTAAAGAAACTTTAATAAGAGCTTTTTACTATAAAAGAAACAAAATTGCAACGGTTAACAAACACTGTTTATACATGTCTGGTATGTCAGATATTGCACGGGCGTGTTTTATCTGAATCCATCAACAGACCCTGGTCAATGAACATTATTACATTTTACTTAGAGACCAAATCTTGGTACCGGTGTTGTTTCACTCTTCTGCATGTGATCTCTTAGCAGGTACACTGTGGCCATGGTTACCTTGACAGCAGGCTGCCTGTTATCTACGGTCCATCACCATATACAAATATTTTAACAATGAATCAAATGACAGATGCTTATTTCCCAGGTGGAAGTGCCGACCACTCAGAGAAAGAAATCGGGTGGGATGAATGGATTATTTCTTTTGTCTTTAAGGCTTCTGAATTAATCTGAAAAACAATGGCCGACCATACGTATAGGTTTAGATGTCTCTGATGAAAATTAACTATACATCTACGTGGTAGTATCACACTTATTTGAATTGAAGGCATTATTATAATTTGTATTATAAGACGCTTTATGTTGAAGGAAGACGGTATTGTAAGACACTGGGTATTGAAGGAAGTATTGTAAGACACTTGGTATTGAAACAGTATTGTTAGACAATTGGTATTGAAGGCAGTATTGTAAGACACTTTGTGTTGAAGGCAGTATTGTAAGACACTTTGCGTTGAAGGCTGTATTGTAAGACACTTTGTATGGAAGGAATTATTGTAAGACACTTGGTATTGAAGGCAGTATTGTAAGACACTTGGTGTTGAAGGCAGTAATTTAAGACACTTGGTATTGAAGGCAGTATTGTGAGACACTTTGTGTTGAAGGCAGTACTGTAAGACACTTGGTAATGAAGGCTGTACTGTAAGACACTTGGTATTGAAGGCAGTATTGTAAGACACTTGTAATTGAAGACAGTATTGAAAGACACTTGGTATTGAAGGCAGTATTGTAAGACACTTGGTATTGAAGGAAGTATTGTAAACACTTGATATTGAAGGCAGTATTGTAAGACACTTGGTATTGAAGGAACTATTGTAAGATACTCGGTATGGAAGGCAGTAATGTAAGACACTTTGTATTGAAGGCAGTACTGTAAGACACTTGGTGTTGAAGGCAGTACTGTAAGACACTTGGTATTGAAGGTAGTATTGTAAGACACTTGGTATTAAGGCAGTATTGTAAGACACTTGGTATTGAAGGAACTATTGTAAGACACTTGGCATTGAAGGCAGTATTGTAAGACACTTTGTGTTGAAGGCAGTACTGTAAGACACTTGGTATTGAAGGTAGTATTGTAAGACACTTGGTATTAAGGCAGTATTGTAAGACACTTGGTATTGAAGGAACTATTGTAAGACACTTGGTATTAAAGGATCTATTGTAAGACACTTGGCATTGAAGGCAGTATTGTAAGACACTTTGTGTTGAAGGCAGTACTGTAAGACACTTTGTATTGAAGACAGTATTGTAAGAAACTTTGTGTTGAAGACAGTTGAATTGAATATGGTATTGTAAGACTCTTTGAACTGACAGTATTGTTAAACGTTTGAATAGTGGGCGACATTGTCAGTCTTTTGAAATTGTAGGCAGTATTGTAAGATTCTTAAATTATAGGCAGTATTGTAAGATTCTTAGATTGTAGGCAGTATTGGAAAACTCTTAAATTGTAGGCAGTATTGCAAAACTCTTAAATTGTAGGCAGTATTGCAAAACTCTAAAATCGTAGGCAGTATTGTAAAACTCTTAAATTGTAGGCAGTATTGTAAGATTCTTAAATCGTAGGCAGTATTGTAAAACTCTTAAATTGTAGGCAGTATTGTAAAACTCTTAAATTGTAGGCAGTATTGCAAAACTCTAAAATCGTAGGCAGTATTGTAAAACTCTTAAATTGTAGGCAGTATTGTAAGATTCTTAGATTGTAGGCAGTATTGGAAAACTCTTAAATTGTAGGCAGTATTGCAAAACTCTAAAATTGTAGGCAGTATTGCTAGACACTTTCATTTTAACTGTGTATTGTAATACGCGTGTGGGCTATATGGTATGTAAGACTCTTTGAATTGCATGCAGTCTCGAAAGTCGATAGCGCTTATGTCTCAAAACGGCAGACGCCAAAAAGAGGTATTGGTGTTTAGACGGATGATACATCGTTTCGGTGTAAGGATTCAGAATACAAAATCGAACCAGTATAACCGGACCTGGTAAAACAATAAATATAACGAATTGTGTGCGTTTTTTGGTTTATGAATCAAATCCAATGTTGTTGACAAAATGTGTTGATATTCTAGGTATAGTTAACAAATTATCGTCCTGGTTGCAAAGAAATATGAAGTAAGATTTATTTGCGCAAAGGTATGATATTTTCCGAGAGCGGGTATTATATATTGTTTATCAATGAGGTATAGCACGATAGAAATGTTCACCAGACGCCTGATGTTACTTATACTCTCTGAATTACCAGCAATTACATAACTGATTAAATCTGAACAATAAAGAACGATGAAAAAAGCAAACAAATACATTTGTATATCGTTTGAAACAATAAAATCGAAAAGTGTACTACAAATATACACCCACTTACAACTTTGCAATGTAAGAAAATTGGCATAAATAGGTAGGATTGATCGTTAAAACCTCCCAAAACATGTAAACTCAAAAAAACAAATTACTTCGAAAGGCAATAAACATAGTTATTACTGCTGAAGGTTTTCTCCTTTCTGCCTACTGGGCGGAGCTTCTGGGCACACGTGTTCACATCTTTACATACTAGACCATCAGGGGGATGGTGATGTTGGTGGGTATAGCTACACAACATAAAGGGTACACCTATATCTAGTGCACAGTGTGGTGACAATGGTACACTAACAGCTGTGGTCGTGCGAGGGCTAGTGTCAAAGATACACCAACAGCTGTGGTCGTACGAGGGTGAGTGTCAAAGATACACCAACAGCTTTGGCAGTATGAGGGGGAGTGTCAAAGATACACCAACAGCCAGGGTCGTACGAGGGCGAGTGTCAAACGTAAACCAAAGGCTGAGGTCGTACTAGGACGAGTGTCAACCGTAAACCAACAGCTGGGGTCGAACGAAGACGAGTGTCGACCTTAAACCAACATCTCAGGTATTACTATGACGAGTGTCGACCGTAAACCAACATCTGGTGTCGTACGATGGCGAGTGTCGACCGTAAACCAACAGCTTTGGCAGTATGAGGGCGAGTGTCAAAGATACAACAACGCCCGAAAGATCTAACACGGCACAATAGAAACCCCATGCAGATTAGCTTCGGTTAACTGGAACTTCAACTTTCAAAATCCTGGTCGATCTAACGCTTAAGGACATGTATTGACCTATTGCTGCAAGCATATGAATGACGACGATTTTGAACGTCGCCGTCTGGTATTCAAATGTTTCTATTCTTTGTGAATTTACTGCATTTGTTTAATACTCGGTTTAAATAATCTCATCAAATAACGGATACATCAAATAAATCCAGGAGTACGAGAGGTTAGACTTTCATACTGATATCATGTAAACATGCTATAGATCCTTTTAAAATTATTGAGAATGGTAACAATGCATACAGGTCTTTTTATTGCATGTCGTAATTTGAGTAATCTGATTGGACGAGAGTCATCACGTGTCAGGGTAACGTTTTCTAGTAGTCTCTTTCAGACCAATTTTTAAAGTTATTGTTAAAGAGGATAATAAAGATAGTCTGAGAAGAGCGCATCCATTTCTCATTTTGTTATTAAGAGTTTTAAGAGTTGTATGGTATTGTGTTTGGAAAAATAAAGTGGTTAAAAAGACAATTGAACAAAAACCAACAAACTGCATATGTAACCAACCTTGGACATTGGGCTCGACTGAATTTTCCGCAGAACACACGGTGAACCTTCGGCTATCGATTGGTTAAAAACGGATCCTGACCTACAAAATATCCAATAAAGCAATTGTATGGAAAGAAAAAAACATCTTAACACTGAAATAAACTTAACATACATATATACAAATTAATAATTTGAAATATATATGTTTGAAAGCTTGTTAGAAAAGTTTCCCTTTCAAAGCGAACTAGCTCTGTACAATAAATATGTCCTTATATGGAGCGTCTACCCTTTGTGGGTGAGCATCACCAATTTCTACATCAGTCTGATGGGTGTATTTGTTGTAACCTGTGTGTGACCCTAACATCACACTCTACATCAGTCTGATGGGTGTATTTGTTGTAACCTGTGTGTGACCCTAACATCACACTCTACATCAGTCTGATGGGTGTATTTGTTGTAACCTGTAAGTGACCCTAACATCACACTCTACATCAGTCTGATGGGTGTATTTGTTATAACCTGTGTGTGACCCTAACATCACTCTCTACATCAGTCTGATGGGTGTATTTGTTGTAACCTGTAAGTGACCCTAACATCACACTCTACATCTGTCTGATGGGTGTATTTGTTGTAACCTGTAAGTGACCCCTAACATCACACTCTACATCAGTCTGATGGGTGTATTTGTTGTAACCTGTAAGTGACCCTAACATCACACTCTACATCAGTCTGATGGGTGTATTTGTTGTAACCTGTGTGACCCTAACATCACACTCTACATCAGTCTGATGGGTGTATTTGTTGTAACCTGTAAGTGACCCTAACATCACAACATCTGTCTGTAAGTGACCCTAACATCACACTCTACATCAGTCTGATGGGTGTATTTGTTGTAACCTGTAAGTGACCCTAACATCACACTCTACATCAGTCTGATGGGTGTATTTGTTGTAACCTGTAAGTGACCCTAACATCACACTCTACATCAGTCTGATGGGTGTATTTGTTGTAACCTGTGTGTGACCCTAACATCACACTCTACATCTGTCTGATGGGTGTATTTGTTGTGGGTGTATTTGTTGTAACCTGTAAGTGACCCCTAACATCACACTCTACATCAGTCTGATGGGTGTATTTGTTGTAACCTGTAAGTGACCCTAACATCACACTCTACATCAGTCTGATGGGTGTATTTGTTGTAACCTGTAAGTGACCCCTAACATCACACTCTACATCAGTCTGATGGGTGTATTTGTTGTAACCTGTAAGTGACCCTAACATCACACTCTACATCAGTCTGATGGGTGTATTTGTTGTCTGTAAGTGACCCTAACATCACACTCTACATGTCTGATGGGTGTATTTGTTGTAACCTGTGTGTGACCCTAACATCACACTCTACATCTGTCTGATGGGTGTATTTGTTGTAACCTGTAAGTGACCCTAACATCACACTCTACATCAGTCTGATGGGTGTATTTGTTGTAACCTGTAAGTGACCCTAACATCACACTCTACATCAGTCTGATGGGTGTATTTGTTGTAACCTGTAAGTGACCCTAACATCACACTCTACATCAGTCTGATGGGTGTATTTGTTGTAACCTGTAAGTGACCCTAACATCACACTCTACATCAGTCTGATGTATTTGTTGTAACCTGTGTATTTGTTGTAACCTGTAAGTGACCCTAACATCACACTCTACATCAGTCTGATGGGTGTATTTGTTGTAACCTGTAAGTGACCCTAACATCACACTCTACATCAGTCTGATGGGTGTATTTGTTGTAACCTGTAAGTGACCCTAACATCACACTCTACATCAGGTGGGTGTATTTGTTGTAACCTGTAAGTGACCCTAACATCACACTCTACATCTGTCTGATGGGTGTATTTGTTATAACCTGTGTGTGACCCTAACATCACACTCTACATCAGTCTGATGGGTGTATTTGTTGTAACCTGTAAATGACCCCTAACATCACACTCTACATCAGTCTGATGGGTGTATTTGTTGTAACCTGTAAGTGACCGTAACATCACACTCTACATCAGTCTGATGACCCTAACATCACACTCTACATCAGTCTGATGGTCTGTGTATTTGTTGTAACCTGTAAGTGACCCTAACTAACATCACTGATGGGTGTATTTGTTGTAACCTGTAAGTGACCCTAACATCACACTACATCAGTCTGATGTATTTGTTGTAACCTGTGTGGGTGTATAACCTGTTGTACACTGTCTGATGGGTGTATTTGTTGTAACCTGTAAGTGACCCCTAACATCACACTCTACATCAGTCTGATGGGTGTATTTGTTGTAACCTGTAAGTGACCCTAACATCACACTCTACATCAGTCTGGTGGGTGTATTTGTTAACATAACCTGTGATGGGTGTATTTGTTGACCCCTAACATCACACTCTACATCAGTCTGATGGGTGTATTTGTTGTAACCTGTAAGTGACCCTAACATCACACTCTACATCAGTCTGATGGGTGTATTTGTTGTAACCTGTAAGTGACCCTAACATCACACTCTACATCAGTCTGATGGGTGTATTTGTTGTAACCTGTAAGTGACCCTAACATCACACTCTACATCTGTCTGATGGGTGTATTTGTTGTAACCTGTAAGTGACCCTAACATCACACTCTACATCTGTCTGATGGGTGTATTTGTTGTGGGTGTATTTGTTGTAACCTGTAAGTGACCCCTAACATCACACTCTACATCAGTCTGATGGGTGTATTTGTTGTAACCTGTAAGTGACCCTAACATCACACTCTACATCAGTCTGATGGGTGTATTTGTTGTAACCTGTAAGTGACCCTAACATCACACTCTACATCAGTCTGATGGGTGTATTTGTTGTAACCTGTAAGTGACCCTAACATCACACTCTACATCAGTCTGATGGGTGTATTTGTTGTAACCTGTAAGTGACCCTAACATCACACTCTACATCAGTCTGATGGGTGTATTTGTTGTATTTGTTGTATTTGACCTGTAAGTGACCCTAACATCACACTCTACATCAGTCTGATGGGTGTATAACATGTACATCAGTCTGATGGGTGTATTTGTTGTAACCTGTAAGTGACCCTAACATCACACTCTACATCAGTCTGATGGGTGTATTTTTGGTGACCCTAACATCACACTCTACATCTGTCTGATGGGTGTATTTGTTGTGGGTGTATTTGTTGTAACCTGTAAGTGACCCTAACATCACTCTCTACATCAGTCTGATGGGTGTATTTGTTGTAACCTGTGTGTGACCCTAACATCACACTCTACATCAGTCTGATGGGTGTACCCTAACATCACACTCTACATCAGTCTGATGGGTGTATTTGTTGTAACCTGTAAGTGACCCTAACATCACACTCTACATTAGTCTGATGGGTGTATTTGTTG
Organism: Ylistrum balloti; assembly: GCF_031769215.1. Taxonomy (NCBI): domain Eukaryota; kingdom Metazoa; phylum Mollusca; class Bivalvia; order Pectinida; family Pectinidae; genus Ylistrum; species Ylistrum balloti. Next base: position 493,477 of record NW_026782039.1, read on the forward strand.
TAACCTGTAAGTGACCCTAACATCACACTCTACATCAGTCTGATGGGTGTATTTGTTGTAACCTGTAAGTGACCCTAACATCACACTCTACATCTGTCTGATGGGTGTATTTGTTGTAACCTGTAAGTGACCCTAACATCACACTCTACATCTGTCTGATGGGTGTATTTGTTATAACCTGTGTGTGACCCTAACATCACACTCTACATCAGTCTGATGGGTGTATTTGTTGTAACCTGTAAGTGACCCTAACATCACACTCTACATCTGTCTGATGGGTGTATTTGTTGTAACCTGTAAGTGACCCTAACATCACACTCTACATCAGTCTGATGGGTGTATTTGTTGTAACCTGTAAGTGACCCTAACATCACACTCTACATCTGTCTGATGGGTGTATTTGTTGTAACCTGTAAGTGACCCTAACATCACACTCTACATCTGTCTGATGGGTGTATTTGTTGTAACCTGTAAGTGACCCTAACATCACACTCTACATCTGTCTGATGGGTGTATTTGTTGTAACCTGTAAGTGACCCTAACATCACACTCTACATCAGTCTGGTGGGTGTATTTGTTGTAACCTGTAAGTGACCCTAACATCACACTCTACATCTGTCTGATGGGTGTATTTGTTGTAACCTGTAAGTGACCCTAACATCACACTCTACATCTGTCTGATGGGTGTATTTGTTGTGGGTGTATTTGTTGTAACCTGTAAGTGACCCTAACATCACACTCTACATCAGTCTGATGGGTGTATTTGTTGTAACCTGTAAGTGACCCTTCACACTCTCTACATCAGTCACACTCATCACATCATGTATGATGGGTGTATTTGTTATAACCTGTGTGTGACCCTAACATCACACTCTACATCAGTCTGATGGGTGTATTTGTTGTAACCTGTAAGTGACCCCTAACAACACACTCTACATCTGTATGATGGGTGTATTTGTTATAACCTGTGTGTGACCCTAACATCACACTCTACATCAGTCTGATGGGTGTATTTGTTGTAACCTGTAAGTGACCCTAACATCACACTCTACATCTGTCTGATGGGTTTATTTGTTGTGGGTGTATTTGTTATAACCTGTAAGTGACCCTAACATCACTCTCTACATCAGTCTGATGGGTGTATTTGTTGTGGATGTATTTGTTGTGGGTGTATTTGTTGTAACCTGTAAGTGACCCTAACATCACACTCTACATCAGTCTGATGGGTGTATTTGTTATAACCTGTGTGTGACCCTAACATCACTCTCTACATCAGTCTGATGGGTGTATTTGTTGTAACCTGTAAGTGACCCTAACATCACACTCTACATCAGTCTGATGGGTGTATACTTAGCTGTCATTTTGAGTACTCTCTAAACAAAGACAACACAAAATAAGCGGTTTCGTATCATCCCATTAAGAAACTGGATGACCGAGTGCAGATTCATCGCGGGACGTCCAGACTGCGGATTACTGATGACACCAGAGAGGACAATTCGGCCCGATCTATTTACCAAAGATGACTGTTTATAAATGTAAGAGGATGTCTTTCCTCAATAAAACGGACACATTTTATTTTCCAATGAGGTTTTTATATCTAGTTTTGATATAAGTTATGTCACATCTCCATATCAGCCGCTACATCCATACAAATAAAACAATGAATCTCAATATCTATGTTGTTTAAATATTCTGTCAACTTTACAGGGACTCCAATACATAACGTTATCACCCCACAAGATGTTAGGAAACGTTAGCTGTTCTATCAACTTTACAGGGACTTCCATACATAACGTTATCACCCCCACAAGATGTCAGGAAACGTTAGCTGTTCTATCAACTTTACAGGGACTTCAACTTTACAGGGACTCCAATACATAACGTTATCACTTTGAACGGCATACAGTGGGTCTTCCGTATGCTGTTCAGCGGCTGTCCATAACGCACCGGCCTGGTTGTTCATATCGCACCGCTCAGGCTGTCCATAACGCATCGGCTTGACTGCTCATAGCGCACCGGCCTGGCTGTCCATAACGCACCGGCCTGACTGTTTTTAACGCACCGGCCTGGCTGTCCATAACGCTGTTTTTAACGCACCGGCCTAGCTGTCCATAACGTACCGGCCTGACTGTTTTTAACGCACAGCTCTGGCTGTCCATAACGTACCGGCCTGGCTGTCCATAACGCACCGGCTTGGCTATTCATAACGCACCGGCTTGGTTATTCATAACTCACCGGCCTGGCTGTCCATAAGACACCGGCCTGGCTGTCCATAACGCACCAGCTTGACTGTCCATGAGGCTACTACTTATTGGCAAATGGATACATGCTATGTACTGATACAGAGTTTCCAGATATAAAAGAACTCGACTACATAAATAATCTTTGTATATTATAGCGATACCAATCCGCGTTGTCATTGAAGAAAAACTAAATCGACCGTCCTAGCCAGTACTTTGCCCTGAACTGATTTGCCAGCTTACCAGCTGGGCGTGTGGACACAGGTGTGTAGTACGATTGTACAAGAGGACTTGCTGTTCGAGTTTTGATTAGCTAGATCCTTACCAATCGCAAAACACGAAGGAGATCTGTCGTTTGAGCTACAACCAACGCCGGTAAGATTTATATCAGCGCGGGGTCCTTATTTCCTCACAGGCTTATCCATCTCATTATCTTTTAATTTGTAAACAAGAAGCCCATACTAACTGTTTCGCTCAGTTTTTTAGTCTGGTTGCAGCTACCTCATCTAATTCAAAGAATTTACATAATGTACACTTGTTTTCCATATTGGACCTCGCCTCTCTGTTCCAAGAGTATTCAAACCCTTTATGTATAAATAAATAGAATTCAAAAATGCTTCCCTTTAATGCTACCGCAGCAGAATTTCAAAGATTAACGTTTTTGTTTGTAACCTGTTTTATCTCGTCCCTCTCTGCCTGGGGGTTGATATCCTTGATTTATACATAAATGAATCCCCTCTACTTAATGATGCTTTAGACCTGACCCAAATCCGTCCATTTCTACAGAAAAAGAATGAAAGCTTTGTCCCTATTTCGCCTATCGGGACCTACCCTCTACATCTCAAAACCTTTCGTTTAAACAAAATTTAATTTTCTCTACCTTTCGATCTTCAGATCCATTTTGTATATGACTATGTCTTTCCTACAGAAGAAAAGTTTTACAGATTTCGTTGTACTTCCCCTACTGAGGTTCCCGCAGTCCCATCTCCACTGCTTATACAAATTAGTCCCTTTTCCCCCTTAGGATACTCTAGCCAAATTTTGTCAAAATCGTCTTCGTCGTTTATGACTGGTAGCGATTAATAAAGATGACGTCGGACGCCGTTAGCGTACATGACGTTTCGGACCGGCTGCCTAAAAACTACGTCACCACTCGCTCGAGGTTCGTGTCATCAGTTCTATTGTATAACCTCAGCGCAATAACACAATGTCATATGCGGTTGATGTGCTAAATTTAGCCGCATATTTCATCTATTATCGACGATGGGGCGGTTTACTGGATCACCACAACTTACTGAACTTGATTTTCTTTAAAACCACTCCTGTGTGATGTAGACCTGCCAATCTTAGAGTTGCTCTTAAAACACTAAATATACTCAACAAAAAAAGAAAGGTTAACATGTTTCCTTGGCGAATACATGTAAATGAGTGAAAACAAAATGACGTTTGTGCAATATTAGAAAACGGTAATGTTTTGCATTACAAAATCCAAGTGGGTTACCAAAATCATTCAAGCGTGAAAGTCTGTATTAGCGAAAGAGCTGTACGAGGTTTTCTACGACTAACTTGTATCTTCGCTTGAATTTCATAAACATTCAAACTGACAACTGTTCCTTAGATCATTAGGACTTAAAAATCACCGAATCTTGCTATCTATCAACTTTATCATTATGCCCCGGCTGTCACAAGTACAGAGAGAAAGGGCTGTAGGCATGATCCAGGCTGGGGAGTCTCGCCGTCGAGTTGCACGGCATTTTGGTTGCAGTGTTAAGACAATTTGCCAGTTGGTAAGTCGTTTAAACCAAACTGGGTCAACATCCGATCGTCCCCGAAGCGGCCGACCCCGTAAAATGACCGCCAGGGATTACCGTCGTATACGATTGATACACTTGCGCAATCGATTCGTAACCGCAGTAGAGACTACAAGGACATTGTTTGGGCGTCGTGTGTCTCCCCAAACAGTCCGCAACAGGTTGAGGGCCTACCCATTGAAAGCGCGGCGTCCCTACACTGGACCCACTTTGTTGCGACGCCACCGTAATAATCGGCGTAACTGGACCCGTGTTCACCGTCGTTGGGCCTTACGACAATGGAACAATGTTCTGTTTTCAGATGAGTCCAGGTTTTGTCTGCAACACGGTGACGGAAGGCGCAGAGTGTGGAGGCGACGAGGGGAGCGTTTTGCGAACTGCTGCGTCGCAGAACGTGACCGCTTTGGCGGTGGAAGTGTAATGATTTGGGGTGGTATTTGTGGAGGGGGGGGGGACTCGTACCAGGCTTGTTGTGTTAAATGACAATTTAATCGGCATTCGATATCGGGACGAAATTTTTAGACCAGTGGTTCTGCCATTCTTAAGATGCCATGGCGTTGGCGCCATTTTTCAACAGGATAACGCACCAGAGCACACCAGTCGCGTCAGTAGAACTTTCTTGCAGCATAATAACGTACAGGTGTTAGATTGGCCATCTGAATCACTTGATTTGTCACCGATTGAGCATGTCTGGGACGTTCTTGGGCGACGCGTGAGAGAACGTCAAAATCAGCCGTCAAACTTGCAGGAGCTGGCCCAAGCCTTGATCGCTGAATGGAACAACATCTCTCCTCGAATTATCCGCCGGTTTACGAGTTCCATGCGATGACGCTGCAATGCTGTTTACTTCGCAAACGGTGGCCATACCCGTTACTAATGGTGTTACCTTTGAAATTGACCCCAACGTCCTTTACAGTCGAATAAAATCAACTGAACGCAAAGTTTTATGATGAACCATGACTGCAGTTTTATCAGAATTGATCAATTACTTTATTCGTACATGATTGGTAAGGATTTATGAAGGGGTTAATTAATTAATCACAGAATAAAGTAGTGTTACCTTTCTTTTTTTGTTTAGTATATGTTTATTTGTATAAACATGATTTATTTTACAACAATTGCGAAACAAGCCTTGAGCTTATATCAGTCACTCTTGTTAGCCCTGATGGAAACGCGCGATGGGTCTTTTTCGGTGAGAGGAAACAGGAGTATCGGGGAAAAACCACTGTGGTCGGGTAGGTGACCCTCATACTTTTTTCGCGTCCGTTCCGGGAAACGAATCGGAGAGGTACATCAGCTAAAATGTTATAAAACCTTGGACGTCTTTTCAGAGGTACATCAGCTAAATGTTATAAAACCCTGGATGCCGTTTTAGAGGTACATCAACTTAATGTTTTCAACCATGGACGCCGTTTCAGAGTTACCCCAACTAAATGTTATAAAACCCTGGACGCCGTTTTAGAGTTACAACAACGAAAGGTTATCTAACATTCTCCAGCATGTAATGATGGATAGCTCGAAATTTTAGAACGTAGATTAGAGAAAGAGCATTATCAAGTGACAATAAGAACTCAGTAGCAATTTTATAAACAGCAGAAAGTATTAACGGCCATTAAATACATTGTGATGCCTTGTAGCTTTCACTGATTAGTTGTCATAAAGGCGACTGTCAAATGTTATTTATGATACTCGAGTGATTCATTTCATACTTTTTATTTTGATAGATGTCAAAATTTACCTGTCGTGTTAGAAAGGGAGCTTCCAAACGATAATTATTCAAATAATTCATATATCTCTTAGAAATTTACAGCTTTAGAACTTATCACCACAAGCCACAACAAAACGCTACATTTCCGAGATAACCAGTATTTCTGCTATTGTTTCTTTCTGTAATCTCGTAATCGCGTGCTGTGTCAGTTATCGAACATAATGCAAATCATATCCTTTGAAAAAACATAGTATGAACATGTAAGATTGAGCAACTTCTCGTATTCAATACAGGATTATGTGATTAACGGGGTTTACAATACCGCAATATGTTGTGAAATATTAAAATCAGTCGTAATAGATTTAATGGACAAAGATAATGAATGCACGTGGAAACTCCCGTAATTGTGTCAGTTTAATTGATATTTACTAAACGGATTAACGTCATATCGAAAGGATATATGTGACAGAATCCAGAAATTATGGAACATTGCTCAAATTGATTACACTATGATGCCATCGGTTATATCACACAAGGGTACAAAACATACCCCTCACATCGGAGACATTCAGTGAACAATGATATGATCGAAGGGACACAACCCGTACAGAATTATCTCCAAGTATCAATAGTAAGGGTGGTTCCAGGCTTGCCATCATTAACGGGAACTATCCACGCGATTCGGACTCGGTTCAAACTGTTAATCACTACAAGGAAATTTATAATAAAGACAAATTTGTCTTGAAATTCAGTTAAACAATAAAAACAATTAAAGCTGTTTATCCTTTGAGATTTCAGTAATAAATGAACACAAAGAAAGTTATATTGAAAAACCAAGGAAAACAGAGAAAATTATCTCCGAGCTCTGGGAAACAAAGGAAAACAGAGAAAAGTATACCCCAGCTCTGGGAAACCAAGGAATAAAGAGGAAATTATACCCCATCTCTGGAAAACCAAGGAAAACAGAAAATTATCTCCCAGCTCTAGGAAACCAAGGAAAACAGAAAATTATCTCCCAGCTCTGGAAAACCAAGGAAAGCAGAGGAAATTATCTCCCAATTCTTACAATAAGAAATAAGAGTAGTTTTTATGACAATTTTTTCCAGACAATCAGGAATATCTACGTCTAAAGCCTAGGTGTAATCCTGACAAAACACCAGGCAATCAAGAATACCCACGTGTAAAGGTAGGTGTAATCCTAACACAACACCCAGGCAATCACGAGTACCCACATTAGGTGTAATCCTAACACAACACCCAGGCAATCAAGAATACCCACGTGTACAGTTAGGTGTAATCCTAACACAACACAACACCCAATCAAGAATACCCACGTGTACAGTTAGGTGTAATCCTAACACAACACCCAGGCAATCAAATCACCCAGATAACCCACGTTTTAAGGTAGGTGTAATCCTAACACAACACCCAGGCAATCAAGAATACGCACGTGTACAGTTAGGTGTAATCCTAACACAACACCCACCCAATCAAGAATACCCACGTGTACAGTTAGGTGTAATCCTAACACAACATCCAATCAAGCAAGACTATCACAAACAAAGGTCAATGAATATATGACCAGGTGTTCTAGAAAGGTAGACGAATACTGATTTCACTTCTTCGTTGAAATTCGTTATGTAAATTTAGGTAAATCCAGGTTATATCAGGTTTTAAATATGTAGACGGGGTAGTTACAAAAATAACAGGAGAACATCAACTCCTCAAAAAGTGCAAAGACAATAATACCCAGTGTTCCGGAAGAGTAAGCGTTTTCTGCTTCATCGACGACACCCACCATGTAGATATTGGCCAACCCAAGTAAGTAATGCCATGTTTTTAAATGAGAACAAGGAATACAACAACGGAACCAACAGGCAAACTAACGAGCATCAAGTACGTCCAGTTTCATACCGTACAACGGAACCAACAGGCAAACTAACGAGCATCAAACACGTCCAGCTTCATACCGTACAACGGAACCAACAGGCAAACTAACGAGCATCAAGTACGTCCAGTTTCGCAAAAAAATTTTAAAAAAATTAGAATATTTCTCAATGAGATCATATTTCGACCGTAAAACTGATATCTTTTGAAACCCTGTGTTACGATTTTGTCCGTCAGTTAGCGACTTCTTGCATGCAAATTGTGATAATGAGAACAGACCCTTGAATAGCCATCAATTGCGACATCTAACATCATTGGTTGTGGATGCAGGGTTGGTGTTATCTAGAAATGAAAAAAATTACGAAAGGGAAATGAAACTATCCTGTTTATCATAAAGTTGGTGGAATGCTGTCCATGTTGATTTCGTTGTATATAAGAAGGATATTGTCGATAAACATCATTTCATGGAAAAGCAAAACGTCATCAATATATCTGAAAGTGAAAAACAAAACAAAATGTAGGTGCTCAAGGAAACTACAAAATATGCTCTATACTATGAACCAATCTTCTCTAAAAGAAACATGCGTCAGATGGTCTGTAGGCGCTCAATGTTTCTTAATAAAAAATCATAAAATAATTCATTGGATTCGTGCTATAACAATTTTGCGTTTTAATTGGCTCTAGGATAGAATATGAGATCTAAATTTTATACAAGAAATATGATATTACACAAGTGATTTTATGTTTATTTGGTGGGCGTGAAGAGTTTTAGAAAAGACTTTCAGGATATTTTGTCAGCTTTAAAACGTCGATGTATATTATATACTGCTGTCGTAAGCAAAGTATACGGTCTCTTTTTTTAATAAATTAAACGATATTTGATTTTCGTGAATAGATTGAACGGTCAAACTCGACAAACGAGATAAACACCATTATGACATAATCTTTGGTGACAACAATGTGATCTTCTAACCATACAAACTACGTCATTCAAAGGTACCGCAACAAAACGTCGTGGAACCGCGCGAGTCTTTTTAAAAGTACCGCAACAACATGTTCTCAGACCACGTGAATTGTTTAGAAGTACCGCAGCAACATGTTCTCGAACAACGTGAGTGGTTTTAGAAGTACCGCAGCAACGTGTTCTCGAACAACGTGAGTGGTTTTAGAAGTACCGCAGCAACATGTTCTCGAACAACGTGAGTGGTTTTAGAAGTACCGCAGCAACATGTTCTCGAACAACGTGAGTGGTTTTAGAAGTACCGCAGCAACATGTTCTCGAATCACGCGAGTGGTTTTAGAAGGACCGCAGCAACATGTTCTCGAACCACGCGAGTGGTTTTAGAAGGACCGCAGCAACATGTTCTCGAATCACGCGAGTGGTTTTAGAAGGACCGCAGCAACATGTTCTCGAATCACGCGAGTGGTTTTAGACGGACCGCAGCAACATGTTCTCGAACCACGCGAGTGGTTTTAGACGGACCGCAGCAACATGTTCTCGAATCACGCGAGTGGTTTTAGAAGGACCGCAGCAAGATGTTCTCGAATCACGTGAGCGGTTTTAGAAGGACCACAGCAACGCAAGATGTTCTCGAATCACGTGAGCGGTTTTAGAAGGACCACAGCAACGCAACATGTTCTCGAATCACGCGAGTGGTTTGAAAAGTACCGCAACAAAATGCTGTGGAACCACGTGAGTCGTTTTAGAGATACAGCTACTAAATGTTGTGTAACCACTAGGTTTAGAGGTACCACTACTAAATGATGTGTAACCACTAGGTTTAGAGGTACCGCCACTAAACGTTATGGAACCGCGTGAATAAGAGGTACCGCAATGAAATATTGTGGAACCACGTGATCTGTTTAAGAGAAACATACACCAAATGTTGTGTAACCACGCGATTCGTTCTAGAGGTACCGCCACTAAATGTTGTGTAACCACGTGAGTCGTTTAGAGGTACCGCCAATAAATGTTGTGTAACCACGCGATTCGTTCTAGAGGTACCGCCACTACACATTGTGTAACCTCGTGAGTCGTTTAGAGGTACCGCCACTAAATTTTGTGTAACCACGTGAGACGTTTAGAGGTATCGCCACTAAATGTTGTGTAACCACGTGAGTCGTTTAGAGGTACCGCATTAAATGTTGTGTAACCACGTCAGTCGTTTTAGAGGTACCCCAGCTAAATGTTGTGTAACACGTAAGTCGTTTAGAGGTACCGCTACTAAATGTTGTTGAATCACGTGGTATAGAGGTACATGAACTAAATGTTATGGAACCACGTGAGTCGTTTTAGCGTTAATAAATGTTTTCGAATCACGTGGTTTTGAGGTACATTCAATGGACTCGTACTGTATCAGCTTTGGCTCTTTGATAGAAAATATAAAAATATTATATAGGAAAGATAATATTACTCAAATTATTTCATATTTATTTTATAGGTATGAAAAGATTTAATAACACGTTAATAAGTTGTTCTGTCAGCTTTAAAACTTCGATATATCGCAAGCAAATGTTTTAAATTGATCAAACGATTTTTGGGTTACTTGAATAGTTTGAGTGGGCGAACCAGTGCGTCATAATCTAAGGTGTCAACAACATGTCCTTTCAATTTTCAATACATAAGAAAATGTTTTACTATGATGTCTCTTTAATAGGTCGTCATCCTGAAATTATTGACGTCATAAATCTTGTCCTGATCAGGAACGCTGAGGATAAACGTGGAAAGGGAGTATTAAAATAAAAACACAAATAATTGAAAAATAAGAACCAGTCAAAATGTAACGAACAGACCCCGGACAAAATACGGGATAGAGGAGGAAAGTAAAACAGACCACAACGCTGGTTAATATGACTTTATTTCATAATCATAATTTTTATTTCCTTATTTACAAAATAGTACAATTAGATAATATAATTGCTTTGTTTCATCCCCGATTTCCTGGTTTCCAACACAGTACAATCAGATATATAATTGCTTTGTTTCATCCCCGATTTCCTGGTTTCCAAAATTGTACAATAAGATATATAATTGCTTTGTTTCATCCCCGATTTCCTGGTTTCCAACACAGTACAATAAGATATATAATTGCTTTGTTTCATCCCCGATTTCCTGGTTTCCAAAATTGTACAATAAGATATATAATTGCTTTGTTTCATCCCCGATTTCCTGGTTTCCAAAATTGTACAATTAGATATATTACTGCTTTATTTCATGATGATTTATATATACACACACTGGTTAATCAGGTTACTCACAGGATACAGATAACCAGTGGTTAGCGAAAAAACTGTAATTGTTACTGAAAAATCAAAATCAATAAGTACAGATATATCGAATTATATCAATCTGTCCAGTCTCAGCAAACCTACAGGCCCGAAATGATAAATAATAAATCTAATTTCCGATTTTGTTTAATTCATATTTAAAGATATTCCCTAACCAATCGTTGTAGAACTTCTGTTACCTCATGTTGCAATCTTCTAGTCATGATATGTCAAAGTCTTTACGAACGTGAATCTTTTAAATGTCTTCATCGTTTCTCACTTCTTACTGCCAATTTTACAGAAAGAGAAAACATTTTTTATTTTTACTAGCATTGAGAAACATTCTTAAAATCCAGACCAGAACACTTTGGTATACTATTGAAACTACAAAGAATGATACGTACAGATCAGGAACTAAATCAGCCTTGTCTCTGTAGAAATAGTATGATATAGACAAATATAAACATTTATAAGCACTAAATATATATATCATCTAAACTTTAAAGCATAAACAATCACAACTTCAGAAGCTGTATACTACTGCATTTATTTCATCACTGTCAACTGTTTACACGCAACACAGATGAAAGATGACAGGTAGTTCATCACTATCCACATATACAATACCTTAATCCATCTATGACAGTGGTTCAGAAACAGAGGACAAAAGGGATATACAAAATGAGACAAGCTAAGGACGTAGTCACTAAAACAAAGGAACAGGTAGGCAAAACGAAGACGTTTTAAGGGTGTTGTCTCTGAAAGGAAGGAACAGGTAGGCAAAACATAAACGTTTTAAGTGTGTTGTCTCTGAAAGGAAGGAACAGATAGGCAAAACATAAACGTTTTAAGGGTGTTGTCTCTGAAAGGAAGGAAAATGTAGACAAAACGAAGACGTTTTAAGTGTGTTGTCTCTGAAAGGAAGGAACAGGTAGACAACACGAAGACGTTTTAAGTGTGTTGTCTCTGAAAGGAAGGAACAGGTAGGCAAAACATAGACAAAACATAGACATTTTAAGGGTGTTGTCTCTGAAAGGAAGGAAAATGTAGACAAAACGAAGACGTTTTTAGTGTGTTGTCTCTGAAAGGAAGGAACAGGTAGACAACACAAAGACGTTTTAAGTGTGTTGTCTCTGAAAGGAAGGAACAGGTAGACAACACGAAGACGTTTTAAGTGTGTTGTCTCTGAAAGGAAGGAACAGGTAGGCAAAACATAGACAAAACATAGACGTTTTAAGGGTGTTGTCTCTGAAAGAAAGGAAAATGTAGACAAAACGAAGACGTTTTAAGGGTTTAGTCTCTGAAAGTAAGCAACAGGTAGACAACACGTAGACGTTTTAATGGAGTAGTCTCTGAAAGGAAGGAACAGGTAGACAACACGTAGACGTTTTAAGTGTGTTGTCTTTGAAAGGAAGGAACAGGTAGACAACACGTAGACGTTTTAAGTGTGTTGTCTTTGAAAGGAAGGAACATGTAGGCAAAACGTAGACGTTTTAAGTGTGTTGTCTTTGAAAGGAAGGAACAGGTAGACAACACGTAGACGTTTTAAGTGTGTTGTCTTTGAAAGGAAGGAACAGGTAGGCAAAACGTAGACGTTTTAAGTGTGTTGTCTCTGAAAGGAAGGAACAGGTAGACAACACGAAGACGTTTTAAGTGTGTTGTCTCTGAAAGGAAGGAACAGGTAGACAACACGTAGACGTTTTAAGGGCGTAGTCTCTGAAATGAAGGAACAGGTAGACAACACGAAGACGTTTTAAGGGAGTAGTCTCTGAAAGGAAGGAACAGGTAGACAACACGAAGACGTTTTAAGGGAGTAGACTCTAAACAGAAGGAAAATGTAGACAAAACGTAAACGTTTTAAGGGAGTAGTCTCTGAAAGGAAGGAACAGGTAGGCAATTATAAATAGGACGTTAAATGCAACATATTATATGACCGAAAGTTACTATACAAATCTTCCAACAATATATTACATACTACGATAGCATCATTTGTTCTTTTGACATTACTTTCTCCTAAGACGTAGACTTCAAACACCTGTTACAGTACCGTTCTCACAATGAAACGTAGATGTGTAGGCGCGGGTTGCAAATTTGTCTTTAGGAGAGAGGTTAAAACCAAGAAATCTGTTTGAAATATAAGACTTCCTCATTATAATTGGTCGTTTAATGTTTAAAAGTAGACAGCAAAAACTTCACTGGTTTGTGTGCTAAGCGTTATAAGAGTTATCAGAAAAGAAAGCTACAACCTGAAGGTTTAACTAGTTGATGGTGAAATGTGGCAAAACACATCACTATTATCCACAGAGGATCTATAGTGTAGCCAGTAAAGAAACTCATCTTATATCACATTCTGTAGTGTCCTTAGTCCTCACGTGTTAGTTCACATCTTCACATAGATCGTAACCCTAACCCTGAATCTGCACTAATGAAAGAGAAATGTTGACTTCTCAGCTACCTTCCAGATCAAAGAAAACCATCAATGATCTTTTGGAGATATCATGTATGCTATCAAAACATGAGAATTTTTTTAACTCTGCGTTTCTCCTCTCTGGATGATGTAGATTGTAAAGTCTGAACTGTTTGGACAAGAACACAGTTGGTAAAATTCTTCCTTATCGTTCAACCTCTGTTGACATTGGACACACCAAACCACGTGGATGCACTACTATTGTTCTGGGAAAAGAAGAAGTCGGACATACGGAAACAGTGTTCAACTCTTTTCAAAAGGTCAATTTCCAGTATATCGCAAACATTTTATTTCATAGTAAAAGCATTACAAATAAATGCTGTTGCTTTGTTACATGGACGTGAAGATCTTACAAGAGAAATTCATTTGGAGCACAACACTGTGTTCTTCCTGGCCAGCGGGTGACTGTCATAATTGACTGTATATATATATCTTTATTCCTAAAAGTTCTGATCAAAAGCTCGAGAGAACCCCTACTCTGGCCAGAAGAAGCGGAACTATGAATTTGAAGTTCAACAGCATAGCCCTGTCTGATGGTTACATTCTGGACAAAGTGGGACATTCTCCTTGAAGCGATAATGATGCGAAGTTTACAAAAGCCATCATGGATAGTCTCTCTTCGCTGGAGAAAGATGACAACATCGTTGCTGATCGAGGGGTAAGGGATGTTTTACCAGAATTGGAATCACATGGCTTGACAACAAATATGCTATTTTATCTAAACCCTGTGCAGACTCAACATGACGATCTACAAGCTAACCTTGATAGAGCCAAAACAAAATCCAGTTGGGTAGTGGAGTTAAACACGGACGATTCAAGCAATGGCTTTTTATTTCTTGCCTCCAACTTTTTTATAGATGTCATTGATGCACTAATTAGAATTGTAACAGCCTGTCTCAATGGAATCCGAGGACACATACATGTTAGACCACAAGAACGAGACACAAAGGATAGGGCACTGGCTGCCAAAATGAAAGCGCGCCTTAATGTTCACAGCAACTTAGCTCAGCTTGCACTAATGAAACCAAGTCTGAACATTTTATTTCAGTTCACTATACATTGCTCCAGATTTTCCCCTTATTTAATTCTGTTTGGTGATGTTCATTACGAATGATTACATATTTTTGACCTTCAGGAAATGCCACTTGTTATAATGAGCATGTTCTTTATAAAAATCCATCACATTCTTATCTTCTCTTCCTCAAGGTATAAGTTGTTTTAAGAAATCATTTGGTGTTTCATGGACGGATGCCAGACACCGCAGAGGTCATCTTGGTCTTACCAAGTTAGCTAAACTGCAAGGCAAGTCCAGAATCTGATAGGGGCATGACAAGTTAAAGAAAAGAACGGTAAAGACAGGTGTTATGGAATTTGACAGGGCAAAACAGGGGACAGATAATAGCTGTATGTAAAGACACTTTGCGTGGATGATTCAGCATTGTTAAGACTATAGTATAACAAGACTGGACGAAAAGACACTCAAGTGATCAGCACAATAATCACAATGTTAAAATTCTATATCAATATTGCTGAAGGTAAATGGATATTTACTTTGCATAGTAGTGATCAAGCTTAAAAATGTAGTAAATACATGTACATAAATATATCTTCTAAAAAATCCAACAAAACATAAAAGGATTGCAGCTAGATAGCTCAACAGTTTTCATCAATAAAACAACCTTTAAATCACCAAATAAAAAACAAACTGCGAATTAAAAAGGAATCCAACATGACACTTTTATCAGATGCTGGATTAGTGTGTTCTCTGGTGTGATCTTAGCACCTTGTTTTTTATCAGAGGCATAAATTCAAGTAATCCTTGAGCAACTAAAGAAACATTTTCTAAAATGATGATCAGAGTGACAGTGGTTAGTGAATGTAAAATATACCTGTTACACAACCTTCAGTAATCATAGATGAAAAGAATATTCAAAATCTTCATATCTCCTGTTGTAATATAGAGCTCAGATTTTGTATGTTAAGTTAAAATCTATCAATACCTAAAAATATCACTACTTCCATTTTCAATGAATTGTACAAAACAACTACAAGTATTTGTTGTGCAAATAATAGCCATTCTAAACAATGAAACCAATAGTAGGAAAACAGCTTAGTTTGTCTGGATGGAAAACTCCACCACATTATAATACAAAGCACTGAAATAATTTCATTTCAAAAATGGTATAAGAAAATTGCCTGCATTCAAATAACTTTTTATGGTATTTGTCTTCTCATCAATCCTTCCAGATCACCATCCAAACAGACAGAAAAAGAATACATTCTTCTTAACATATCATCTAATGCTTCACATCAAATCTACCATTAATGTCCTTACCTGTACATAATCTCCAAGGTTTGTACGAGGTTTGTAGGAGAAGGTTGAAAGGAGAATGTTTGTAGGAGAAGGTTGTAAAAGGTTTGTTGTTGCAGGAGGTTTTTCGAAGGTGTTTGTAGTTGTATATGAAAATGTTTGTTGGAGAAGGTTGAAAAGAGAAGGTTGCAGGAGAATGTTTGTAGGAAAAGGTTGAAAGGAGAATGTTTGTAGGAGAAGGTTGTAAAAGGTTTGTTGTTGCAGGAGGTTTTTCGAAGGTGTTTGTAGTTGTATATGAAAATGTTTGTTGGAGAAGGTTGAAAAGAGAAGGTTGCAGGAGAATGTTTGTAGGAGAAGGTTGAAAGGAGAATGTTTGTAGGAGAAGGTTAAAAGGAGAATGTTTGTAGGAGAAGGTTGAAAGGAGAATGTTTGTAGGAGAATGTTTGTAGGAGAAGGTTGAAAGGAGAATGTTTGTAGGAGAAGGTTGAAAGGAGAATGTTTGTAGGAGAAGGTTGAAAGGAGAATGTTTGTAGGAGAATGTTTGTAAGAGAAGGTTGAAAGGAGAATGTTTGTAGGAGAACGTTTGTAGGAGAAGGTTGAAAGGAGAATGTTTGTAGGAGAAGGTTGAAAGGAGAATGTTTGTAGGAGAATGTTTGTAGGAGACGGTATCTTTCCCTTCCAAATTTCAAAGTCATTCACATTAAGTACACACTTGTCAACCTACAACGATGTATGTGTATGACACTAAACAGCCCCTACATATCCATATTAGGGTGCCCAGTACTAACAAAAGGCCAACTGGTAAGTATATGGTAAGGACCCTTGTGAAGCAGCAATTCAGACACTGAGAACAAGATCTTAGACAACATATTCTCACTCTACATATTTTCTCTATCAGTGATCTTCAAAAATGAGGCTGGCTGTTCCACATTTGAGAGTTTTTTTTTGGTAAAATGGTGAAATTTTGGTTTATATCAATTATCTATATCATAAGCGGCAGAAACAGACATATTGAAGTGTTGAGCAGGTGTCAATATTTCCTTGTTTTTTTCTCATATAGACTACTGATGTATCTAACGGTTCATATGAAAATTTCTTATGTCACATGCACACTAAACATAAATATGAGTTTCAATGTTTTTGCATTAACAGAACAATGATATACTATAATTTTAGGACATAAAGTATTAATCACACATAATGTAAAGTTTTTTAGTATAAGTAAATACTTAAACGACAATTACATTTTGTTTATAACCAAAAAAGAATTTTTAACATGTTGTGGGGAGTGTTGTAATGCTACAAAAAGCACTCGTCTAGGCCACAATTGGGTTGTCATTAAAACTCAATTGTTCATCATGATTATATCACAATTCAAATATAGGTTCTAGTTAATTGTCTTTTAACTATGGATATACAGGGCTTAATTGAATCTGAAGAAAAAGTGATGTGGCTACTGGTGATTTTACCCTAATCTATTTCAGTCCACAGCTTTCTCAGCACAGAACTAGTTAACATTCGACCAGCCTAACACTACAACATGTTACTTAAATTCAATATGATAGGTTGGGTAGGCTTGACTATCATGAAATATCACAAACATTACTGGAGAGGATGGGTTGTCTGTCACAGAATCATAGCTATCTACAGAGTTAGCTCCCCCTTTTGGTGGCGCCACCTTAATCCCTGGCTGGCCCTTGCAGGAATCCCCTGTGAGTACTTGAGTAAGGAGAATATGAGAGACCCCATTACTGTCCACTCTACAGTATCCTCCGAGGGAGTATGACGCATTCACAGCAAAGTAAACACCATTTCCTATTGAACCTGGAAAAAGGAAACATTTAACAATCTGAAGTTGGAATGACATTTGATGTAATTAACAGAAAACTCTAGTGTTAAATACATAGTAAGTAAGGAAACTATCTGGAGGACTAAATGAATAGATTAGGAATGCGATTAAATATACACAATTAATTTTACTTGTTACTTTGTACACCTGCATCTGCAAAATTACAATAGTTACAACAATTCTGTTATTAGAATTTCTATGTATAACTGTAAATAGTCAGACCAAATATGTCACCTTTTCTTCCTAAAAAAGATTCATTACCAGGGCAAAGTACCTATACACAGCGTGTTATGACAAGGTGAAGTACCTATACACAGCGTGTTATGACAAGGTGAAGTACCTATACACAGCGTGTTATGACAAGGTGAAGTACCTATACACAGCCGGTTATGACAAGGTGAAGTACCTATACACAGCGTGTTATGACAAGGTGAAGTACCTATACACAGCCGGTTATGAAAAGGTGAAGTACCTATACACAGCCGGTTCATCTGAGATGCATTTTTGATGAGTACCTATTTTGAGAAGTTGAAGATCTACCTAAGGCCTTTCCAAAATGAATATTGATCAACCGTGGAGGTTCAATTTTTTTTCCCAAAAATACTTTCTCTATATTTACCCCACTTGCTATGACTAATAACACACATTGCTGTAACTACTGACACATTGCTGTAACTACAGACACACATCGCTGTAACTACTAACACACATTGCTGTAACTACTGACACACATTGCTGTAAGTACTAACACATATTGCTGTAACTACTAACACACATTGCTATAACAACTAATATTACTGTAACTACTGACACACATTGCTGTAACTACTGACACACATTGCTGTAACTACTGACACACATTACTGTTACTACTGACACACATTACAGTAACTACTGACACACATTGCTGTAACTACTGACACACATTACTGTAACTACTGACACGCATTGCTGTAACCACTGACACACATTACTGTAACTACTGACACACATTGCTGTAACTACTGACACACATTGCTGTAACTACTGACACACATTACTGTAACTACTGACACCTATTACTGTAACTACAGACACACATCGCTGTAACTACTAACACACATTGCTGTAACTACTGACACACATTGCTGTAAGTACTAACACATATTGCTGTAACTACTAACACACATTGCTATAACAACTAATATTACTGTAACTACTGACACACATTGCTGTAACTACTGACACACATTGCTGTAACTACTGACACACATTACTGTTACTACTGACACACATTACAGTAACTACTGACACACATTGCTGTAACTACTGACACACATTACTGTAACTACTGACACACATTGCTGTAACCACTGACGCACATTACTGTAACTACTGACACACATTGCTGTAACTACTGACACACATTGCTGTAACTACTGACACACATTACTGTAACTACTGACACCTATTACTGTAACTACTGGCACAAATTACTGTAACTACTGACACACATTGCTGTAACCACTGACACACATTACTGTAACTGCTGACACACATTGTTGTAACTACTGACACACATTACTGTAACTACTGACACCTATTACTGTAACTACTGACACACATTACTGTAACTACTGACACACATTAATGTAACTACTTACACACATTGCTGTAACTACTGACACACATTGCTGTAACTACTGACACACATTGTTGTAACTACTGAAACCCATTGCTGTAACTACTGAAACCCATTGCTGTAACTACTGACACGCATTGCTGTAACCACTGACACACATTACTGTAACTACTGACACACATTACTGTAACTACTGACACACATTACTCTAACCACTGTCAGACATTACTGTAACTACTGACACACATTACTCTAACCACTGACATACATTACTGTAACTACTGACACACATTACTGTAACTACTGACACACATTACTGTAACTACTGACACACATTACTGTAACTACTGACACACATTACTCTAACCACTGACATACATTACTGTAACTACTGACACCTATTACTGTAACTACTGACACACATTACTGTAACTACTGACACCTATTACTGACACACATTACTGTAACTACTGACACACATTACTGTAACTACTGACACACATTACTCTAACCACTGACATACATTACTGTAACTACTGACACACATTACTCTAACCACTGACATACATTACTGTAACTACTGACACACATTACTGTAACTACTGACACACATTACTCTAACCACTGACATACATTACTGTAACTACTGACACACATTACTCTAACCACTGACATACATTACTGTAACTACTGACACACATTACTCTAACCACTGACATACATTACTCTAAACACTGACACACATTACTGTAACTACTGACACACATTGTTGTAACTATTTAAACAAACTACTTTAATTACTTACACATATTGCTATAACTTCTGTTGAAGCCATTATGAAGAATCTTATTGATGACATCAATACCTGTTCCATGCCAAAGCCATTTCTCTGGATCTGTTTTCAGTTTATTGTGAATTTCCTTTTTCTTTGCTGCATATTGAACATATAATGCCCTGTTTTGCACTCGATGTATCTGAAATAAAATATGTCTAGCATGAACATTTGTCCTAATTTTTCACAGTTTATATCTACTATATTTACTACCAGTAATAGTGACTTGTGTCTGCATACATATATGATATACCTTTTCACTGTTAACAGAAATGACTCCTGAGGATGTGGAAGTGACTTTTGTAACAGTTTGGAGCATTTTGAGGGTAGGAATGTAAACTTGTTACAGCATGAATTATATTTGAGGGCAGTCTGGCTCACCCTAATTAAGGCCACAACTATGACCTTGCTGATGTTTGGATCACTTCTGAGGGCTTACACTTGTAAATATGACATTGCTACAGGCATAAACATAACTTTACAAATTTGGATTAACCCTGAGGGTATTAATATTACTTTTGTTACTCTGGATCATCCTTGAGGGCATCAAAATAAACTTGTTACAGTTTGAATCATCCTTGAGGGCATCAAAATAAACTTGTTACAGTTTGAATCATCCTTGAGGGCATCAAAATAAACTTGTTACAGTTTGAATCATCCTTGAGGGCATCAAAATAAACTTGTTACAGTTTGAATCATCCTTGAGGGCATCAAAATAAACTTGTTACAGTTTGAATCATCCTTGAGGTCGTATAAGTACATATGACTTTGCACAGTTTGGATCAAAAATTATATTTGCCATACTATATACTGTTGTTAAATGTTCAACTTAAAAGTGAATTAGGTGAAACACTAAGGTTCCATGTTTAAACTTGTATTTTCTATGTTACTTAAGAAAAGTTACCCTTACAAAAAGGCAAAAAGAAACAAAATGTGTAAGAAATATCACAAGTGAAATTGACAAATCGGAGAAGAAATGTGTAGCTATCTGAGGCTGGCAGCTGTCCTTCTCCAGCAGATCACGATGGTGTATACATGGCTCAACAAATAAATGCACATTAAACAAAACGGGGGTTTTCCCATATGCAATAAAACATTTCAAAATATTTTACCTTAAGAATGTTCACAGGTCTTCCAGCAGTTTTCGCAAACTCACTCTTGACCCTGACATATTCCTTGTCATTGGTAGAGAGAGATATTGATACAACAGACTGACCCTGACTCATCATCGTCCAAGTGTCTGGAACTGAAATATATAAAAGTCATTCTGGTTCAAGTGTCCAGGACTACAATATATAGACTCAAAGTCAATGTGGTCCTGATGTCTAGGACTGTGGAATATATAGACTCAGAGTCAATGTGGTCTTGATGTCTAGGACTGTGGAATATTTAGACTCAAAGTCAATGTGGTCCTGATGTCCAGGACTGTGGAATATATAGACTCAGGGTCAGTGTGGTCCTGATGTCTAGGACTGTGGAATATATAGACTCAGGGTCAGTGTGGTCCTGATGTCTGGGACTGTGGAATAGGGACTCAAAGTCAATGTGGTCCTGATGTCTAGGACTGTGGAATATATAGACTCAAAGTCAGTGTGGTCCTGATGTCTAGGACTGTGGAATATATAGACTCAAAGTCAGTGTGGTCCTGATGTCTAGGACTGTGGAATATATAGACTCAGAGTCAATGTGGTCCTGATGTCTAGGACTGTGGAATATATAGACTCAGAGTCAATGTGGTCCTGATGTCTAGGACTGTGGAATATATAGACTCAAAGTCAATGTGGTCCTGATGTCTAGGACTGTGGAATATATAGACTCAAAGTCAGTGTGGTCCTGATGTCTAGGACTGTGGAATATATAGACTCAGAGTCAGTGTGGTCCTGATGTCTAGGACTGTGGAATATATAGACTCAGAGTCAGTGTGGTCCTGATGTCTAGGACTGTGGAATATATAGACTCAAAGTCAATGTGGTCCTGATGTCTAGAACTGTGGAATATATAGACTCAAAGTCAATGTGGTCCTGATGTCTAGGACTGTGGAATATATAGACTCAGAGTCAATGTGGTCCTGATGTCTAGGACTGTGGAATATATAGACTCAAAGTCAATGTGGTCCTGATGTCTAGGACTGTGGAATATATCGACTCAGAGTCAGTGTGGTCCTGATGTCTAGGACTGTGGAATATATAGACTCAGAGTCAATGTGGTCCTGATGTCTAGGACTGTGGAATATATAGACTCAGAGTCAATGTGGTCTTGATGTCTAGGACTGTGGAATATATAGACTCAAAGTCAGTGTGGTCCTGATGTCTAGGACTGTGGAATATATAGACTCAGAGTCAATGTGGTCCTGATGTCTAGGACTGTGGAATATATAGACTCAGAGTCAATGTGGTCCTTGTGTTATTTGTAAATGATGTTGAGATATTTGACAATATAGGTCTGTGTAAATAACTTATCATTACAGAAAATATTGTTTCAAGTATTGTATTTATCTTTGTCACCTCCTGCACGACTGTCCGACCTCTCCACTGGGAACTTTTCACTGAGGTTATTCAGAGCATGTTCTTCCATTTTCTTGAAGTCCACGTAGTACTTCTCTCCCTGCCTGTCTTTGATCTCAATACCTGCTTTTTTCGCCTGGAATGCCATTTCCAGTTCATCATTAATGGTAGGATAAAAATGTTTCTTCTTTCCCTTCAGATGGTAACTCCACTGAACAACCATGGCCAAAGTTTTAGCTTTTTCCTTAATCAGTTGGTCCTTTTCAGAGCTGTGAAGATAATCCTTTATCTTCACTCTAGCATCTGCAATACCCTCTGAATTTCCTTGAAGTATAATTTGTCCATTTCTTGTGTCAATTTTCATATGAACACCTCTACCAACACATTTCTCCAAATAGCTTTTCTGTCAATGAAAATGAACAATTATGATAACAAGAGGACCAAAGGGTCTGTAATGCTTACCTGGATACTTAAGTCAATAATGCAAAACTTTACATTCATTTAGAAGGAAAATATTTCCATGATGAGCCTCAATACACAGAGACAGCTTCAAAATCCCAAGGGGTGGGGACAGAGATCAGTTGTTCATCTCTTGATGTCCAGCAATGCTATTAAGTTATGGGATGGTAATCTCAATGGCTTCAAAGATATAATCTGCCCTAGAATGGGACCAGACCCCAGGACAAATGATCAGTTATGATTGTGTTTATTCTCCTTATGCTCAGCAATGCTATAGTTATTCAGTAGGGATCACAACTGTTTTAAAGAACCAAAGATCCAAATGAATTATTGATGAAGAAAGTGACGATATAAAAATGAACTTAATCTACTTCTGGGTTAGAATTTCCCTATTGGGCCCCACCCCTCTGACCCTAGGGGGCGGAGTCCAACTGTTTATACAAAGCTGATTTTCCTTCACACAAACATGCTTCAGACCAGTTTTGGACAATATTCTGCAATTCTTGAAGAACAAGATAGATTTTAAAGAAATTGACAGATTTGATCTACTGGGCCCTGCCCCTTTAGCCCCAGGGGCCAAGACCCAATGTCTATGCAAAACTGATTTCCCTTCATCCAAGTATGCTTCTGAACAAATCTAGACAATATCCTGCAATTCCTGAAGGACAAGACAGATTTTCAAGAAACTGATGGATTTTCGCGATTGAGCCCTGCCTCTTTAGCCCCAGGGGCCGAGACCCATCATTTATATAAAACTTCCACTCTAAATTTACAACTTTCACTTCCACTTAAACATTACAACTTCTTATTAAACATCACAACTTCCACTTAAACATTACAACTTCTTATCAAACATCACAACTTCCACTTAAACATTACAACTTCCACTTAAACATTACAACTTCTTATCAAACATTACAACTTTCACTTAAACATTACAACTTCTTATCAAACATCACAACTTCCACTTAAACATTACAATTTCCACTTAAACATTACAACTTCCACTTAAACATTACAACTTCTTATCAAACATCACAACTTCCACTTAAACATTACAACTTCTTATCAAACATTACAACTTCCACTTAAACATTACAACTTCTTATCAAACATCACAACTTCTTATCAAACATTACAACTTCCACTTAAACATTACAACTTCTTATCAAACATTACAACTTTCACTTAAACATTACAACTTCTTATCAAACATCACAACTTCCACTTAAACATTACAATTTCCACTTAAACATTACAACTTCTTATCAAACATCACAACTTCTTATCAAACATTACAACTTCTTATCAAACATTACAACTTCCACTTAAACATTACAACTTCTTATCAAACATTACAACTTCCACTTAAACATTACAATTTCCACTTAAACATTACAACTTCCACTTAAACATTACAACTTCTTATCAAACATCACAACTTCCACTTAAACATTACAATTTCCACTTAAACATTACAACTTCCACTTAAACATTACAACTTCTTATCAAACATTACAACTTCTTATCAAACATTACAACTTCCACTTAAACATTACAACTTCTTATCAAACATTACAACTTTCACTTAAACATTACAACTTCTTATCAAACATCACAACTTCCACTTAAACATTACAATTTCCACTTAAACATTACAACTTCTTATCAAACATCACAACTTCTTATCAAACATTACAACTTCTTATCAAACATTACAACTTCCACTTAAACATTACAACTTCTTATCAAACATTACAACTTCCACTTAAACATTACAATTTCCACTTAAACATTACAACTTCCACTTAAACATTACAACTTCTTATCAAACATCACAACTTCCACTTAAACATTACAATTTCCACTTAAACATTACAACTTCCACTTAAACATTACAACTTCTTATCAAACATCACAACTTCCACTTAAACATTACAACTTCTTATCAAACATTACAACTTCCACTTAAACATTACAACTTCTTATCAAACATCACAACTTCTTATCAAACATTACAACTTCTTATCAAACATCACAACTTCTTATCAAACATTACAACTTCCACTTAAACATTACAACTTCTTATCAAACATTACAACTTCCACTTAAACATTACAACTTTTTATCAAACATTACAACTTCCACTTAAACATTACAACTTCTTATCAAACATCACAACTTCTTATCAAACATCACAACTTCTTATCAAACATTACAACTTCTTATCAAACATTACAACTTCCACTTAAACATTACAACTTCTTATCAAACATCACAACTTCTTATCAAACATCACAACTTCTTATCAAACATTACAACTTCTTATCAAACATTACAACTTCCACTTAAACATTACAACTTCTTATCAAACATCACAACTTCTTATCAAACATCACAACTTCTTATCAAACATCACAACTTCTTATCAAACATCACAACTTCTTATCAAACATTACAACTTCTTATCAAACATTACAACTTCCACTTAAACATTACAACTTTTTATCAAACATTACAACTTCCACTTAAACATTACAACTTCTTATCAAACATCACAACTTCTTATCAAACATCACAACTTCTTATCAAACATTACAACTTCTTATCAAACATTACAACTTCCACTTAAACATTACAACTTCTTATCAAACATCACAACTTCTTATCAAACATCACAACTTCTTATCAAACATTACAACTTCTTATCAAACATCACAACTTCCACTCAAACATTACAACTTCTTATCAAACATTACAACTTCTTATCAAACATTACAACTTCTTATCAAACATCACAACTTCTTATCAAACATTACAACTTCTTATCAAACATCACAACTTCTTATCAAACATTACAACTTCTTATCAAACATCACAACTTCTTATCAAACATCACAACTTCTTATCAAACATTACAACTTCTTATCAAACATCACAACTTCCACTTAAACATTACAACTTCCACTTAAACATTACAACTTCCACTTAAACATTACAACTTCTTATCAAGCATTACAACTTCCACTTAAACATTACAACTTCTTATCAAACATTACAACTTCTTATCAAACATTACAACTTCTTATCAAACATTGCAACTTCCACTTAAACATTACAACTTCTTATCAAACATTACAACTTCCACTTAAACATTACAACTTCTTATCAAGCATTACAACTTCCACTTTAACATTACAACTTCTTATCAAACATTACAATTTCCACTTAAACATTACAACTTCTTATCAAACATTACAACTTCTTATCAAACATTACAACTTCTTATCAAACATCACAACTTCTTATCAAACATTACAACTTCCACTTAAACATTACAACTTCTTATCAAACATTACAACTTCCACTTAAACATTACAACTTCTTATCAAACATTACAACTTCCACTTAAACATTACAACTTCTTATCAAGCATTACAACTTCCACTTAAACATTACAACTTCTTATCAAACATTACAACTTCCACTTAAACATTACAACTTCTTATCAAACATTACAACTTCCACTTAAACATTACAACTTCTTATCAAGCATTACAACTTCCACTTAAACATTACAACTTCTTATCAAGCATTACAACTTCCACTTAAACATTACAACTTCTTATCAAACATTACAATTTCCACTTAAACATTACAACTTCTTATCAAACATTACAACTTCTTATCAAACATTACAACTTCTTATCAAACATCACAACTTCTTATCAAGCATTACAACTTCTTATCAAACATTACAACTTCCACTTAAACATTACAACTTCTTATCAAACATCACAACTTCTTATCAAACATTACAACTTCTTATCAAACATCACAACTTCTTATCAAGCATTACAACTTCTTATCAAACATTACAATTTCCACTTAAACATTACAACTTCTTATCAAACATTACAACTTCTTATCAAACATTACAACTTCCACTTAAACATTACAACTTCTTATCAAACATTACAACTTCCACTTAAACATTACAACTTCTTATCAAACATTACAACTTCTTATCAAACATTACAACTTCCACTTAAACATTACAACTTCTTATCAAGCATTACAACTTCCAATCTAACATTACAACTTTCTCTCAAACATCAAGTTTGTTTAATGTTTGACATCTGTTTTTTATTCATTTTTCATCCCTTAATTTGCTCCCAAGTGTTTGAAGAGCCCACCACAGATCTGACATTTTAAATAGTGTACTATATGCAGCTTACTTTAATGTATCTTAACTACAGCCAAAATTGTCTAACAAATGGCACATCATCATGTTGATGACATTTGATTTAACAAATTACCTGTTTTCCATTAAGATTTTTGATGATATCAGCAGGAGAATTGATCACAATTACTTTACAACTTTTATCACGCAATCTATCAATTTCTTTCTTCGTATCGTCTGCCTTGTATCTGTTTTGTGCCCAGATATGAAAGGTGACTTTTTCATGTGGATCAGTCACTGCCAGTTCTGTGTCAGAGGAATCTTCTTTCTTCTTACCAAAACCTTCAAATAAAACAAATTGTAAGGGTCAAACAGGACAAAAAAGGACAAATTGTAAGGGTCAAACAGGACAAAAAAGGACAAATTGTAAGGGTCAAACAGGACAAAAAAGGACAAATTGTAAGGGTCAAACAGGACAAAAAAGGTCAAATTCTAAAGGTCTAACATGACAAAAAAGGACAAATTCTAAAGGTCAAACAGGACAAAAAAGGACAAATTCTAAAGGTCAAACAGGACAAAAAGAGGACAAAATGTAAAGGTCAAACAGGACTAAAAAAGGACGAATTGTAAAGGTCAAACAGGACAAATAAGGACAAATTGTAAAGGTCTAACATAACAAAAAAGGACAAATTCTAAAGGTCAAACAGGACAAAAAAGGACAAATTCTAAAGGTCAAACAGGACAAAAAGAGGACAAAATGTAAAGGTCAAACAGGACTAAAAAAGGACGAATTGTAAAGGTCAAACAGGACAAATAAGGACAAATTGTAAAGGTCAAACAGGACAAATAAGGACAAATTGTAAAGGTCAAATAGGACAAAAAATGACAAATTGTAAAGGTCAAACAGGACAAATAAGGACAAATTGTAAGGGTCAAACAGGACAAAAAAGGACAAATTGTAAAGGTCAAACAGGACAAAAAAAAGGACAAATTGTAAAGGTCAAACAGGACAAATAAGGACAAATTGTAAAGGTCAAACAGGACAAATAAGGACAAATTGTAAAGGTCAAATAGGACAAAAAATGACAAATTGTAAAGGTCAAACAGGACAAATAAGGACAAATTGTAAAGGTCAAACAGGACAAAAAGTACAAATTGTAAGGGTCAAACAGGACAAAAAAGGACATAGTGTAAAGATTTTAGGTGTTGTGAATAAAAATATAGTAACCTTAAGCTTTAAGATTATTGATAAATAAATGGTAGTAAAAATGTAAGAATATTGACAGGTTGATTGTAGTAAAAAGATGTAAGAACACTGACATATATTGACAGGTGGATGGTGGTGGATGTAGATATTCTATCACAAATTCATGATGAATTTCAAAGGAACAGTATTTTACCTGTAAAAGTTTTCTTTATAAAATTGCCAATGGATGATCCTCCTGAGCCTGACTTCTTGTTCAGAGCAGACAGAAAAACATTCAACATGTTCTTCTTAAAGACAACAATCCTTACTTCTTGTACACACTTTGCACTTGAGGAAAATTTCTTAATTGCCTCAATTATTGATGCAGCAACTTCTGAAGGAGGGCAGTGCTGTAGACCTGTGAATAAATGCTAACTGTAAGATGTATGGAGGAGGGCAGTGCTGTAGACCTGTGAATAAATGCTAACTGTAAGATGTATGGAGGAGGGCAGTGCTGTAGACCTGTGAATAAATGCTAACTGTAAGATGTATGGAGGAGGGCAGTGCTGTAGACCTGTGAATAAATGCTAACTGTAAGAAGTATGGAAGAGGGCAGTGCTGTAGACCTGTGAATAAATGCTAACTGTAAGATGTATGGAGGAGGGCAGTGCTGTAGACCTGTGAATAAATGCTAACTGTAAGATGACTGGAAGTGGGCAGTGCTGTAGACCTGTGAATAAATGCTAACTGTAAGATGACTGGAAGTGGGCAGTGTTGTAGACCTGTGAATAAATGCTAACTGTAAGATGACTGGAAGTGGGCAGTGTTGTAGACCTGTGAATAAATGCTAACTGTAAGATGTATGGAGGAGGGCAGTGCTGTAGACCTGTGAATAATTGTTAACTGTAAGATGTATGGAGGAGGGCAGTGCTGTAGACCTGTGAATAATTGTTAACTGTAAGATGTATGGAGGAGGGCAGTGCTGTAGACCTGTGAATAATTGTTAACTTTAGGATGACTGGAAGTGGGCAGTGTTGTACACCTGTTAATAATTGTTAACTGTAAGATGTATGGAGGAGGGCAGTGCTGTAGACCTGTGAATAATTGTTAACTTTAGGATGACTGGAAGTGGGCAGTGTTGTACACCTGTTAATAATTGTTAACTGTAAGATGTATGGAGGAGGGCAGTGCTGTAGACCTATGAATAATGTTGACTGTAAGGTGATCTGAGTAGGGCAATGTTGAAGACCTGTGAATAATATTGGCTGTAGTGTGATCTGAAGTGGGCAGTGTTGAAGAACTGTGAATTTTGTGATCTTGCTAAATGTATTGGAATCACAACTTAGACAAATACTGATTTTAATGAAAAAGATTCTAGAAGATCCTTTCAGCAATTTACTAGAAAATGTGATCACAAATATTAACAAATGAACTGATGGGGAGGTTTAATAAAGTAGATTCTACATTCTTCCTTATTTCAATGCTTATCTATTCCAACATTTACCGACTTCAACACTTATCTATTCCAACATTTACCTATTCCAACACTTATCTATTCCAACATTTACCGACTTCAACACTTATCTATTCCAACATTTACCTATTCCAACACTTATCTATTCCAAAATTTACCTATTCCAACACTTATCTATTTCAACATTTACCTATTCCAACACTTATCTATTCCAACATTTACCTATTTCAACACTTATCTATTCCAACACTTATCTATTTCAACATTTACCTATTCCAACACTTATCTATTCCAACATTTACCTATTTCAACACTTATCTATTCCAACATTTACCTATTTCAACACTTATCTATTCCAACATTTACCTATTTCAACATTTACCTATTCCAACATTTAGATATTCCAACACTTATCTATTCCAACATTTACCTATTTCAACACTTATCTATTCCAACATTTACCTATTCCAACACTTATTTATTCCAACATTTACCTATTTCAACACTTATCTATTCCAACATTTACCTATTTCAACACTTATCTATTCCAACATTTACCTATTCCAACACTTATTTATTCCAACATTTACCTATTTCAACACTTATCTATTCCAACACTTATCTATTCCAACATTTACCTATTCCAACACTTATCTATTCCAACATTTACCTATTTCAACACTTATTTATTCCAACATTTACCTATTCCAACACTTATCTATTCCAACATTTACCTATTTCAATACAGGTCTTTTCAAACATTAACCTATTTCAACACTTATCTATTCCAACATTTACCTATTTCAACACTTATCTATTCCAACATTTACCTATTTCAACACTTATTTATTCCAACATTTACCTATTTCAACACTTATCTATTCCAACATTTAACTATTTCAACACTTGTTTATTCCAACATTTACCTATTCCAACATTTACCTATTTCAACACTTATCTATTCCAACATTTACCTATTTCAATACAGGTCTTTTCAAACATTTACCTATTCCAACACTTATCTATTCCAACATTTACCTATTTCAATACAGGTCTTTTCAAACATTTACCTATTTCATCACTTATCTATTCCAACATTTACCTATTTCAACACTTATTTATTCCAACACTTATTTATTCCAACATTTACCTATTCCAACACTTATCTATTCCAACATTTACCTATTTCAATACAGGTCTTCTCAAACATTTACCTATTTCAACATTTACCTATTCTAACATTTAGATATTCCAACACTTATCTATTCCAACATTTACCTATTCCAACACTTATCTATTCCAACATTTACCTATTTTAACACTTATCTATTCCAACATTTACCTATTTCAACACTTATCTATTCGAACATTTACCTATTTCAACACTTATCTATTCCAACATTTACCTATTTCAATACAGGTCTTTTCAAACATTTACCAAATCCAACAGTTATCTATTCTGACATATCCCTCTTCAAATATTTATTCCAACACTTACCTGTGACAATATTAACCTGCAACAACACTCACCTGCTACAAGACTTTCCAACACTTACCTGTGACAATATTAACCTGCAACAACACTCACCTGCTACAAGACTTTCCAACACTTACCTGTTCCAAGAGCAGGAAGTGACACAGATGTAAATTGCATTCTTTCTGCCTCCTCCAAACATTTAGTAACAACAGCCTCCCAAGCCTTAGCTTGCTTCTCTGTCTTAATGTGGAAAATTGCTTTACAACCAAGGTCACCAGGAGAGGTACGAACAAGGCCCTTACTATGTATATAATGACCTGTACACAAAAAAACTGCCTTATAGCCAAGGTCACTTGGTTATATACAAACAAGGCCCTTACTATGTATATGATTATATGTACACAGAATTTGACCTTAAAACCAAGGTCAGCAGGTGATGATATTACCTATACATATCAATTTTTCATTTATGAATTATTAAAGTAAGCAATGTTACATAGAATGAAGATGACTGGGAAAGTTGAAGGGCATACTTAATGAGAAGGTATTTGATTCATTTACTGACAACAAAAGTCAAGGTCACATCATTATAAGAATCATCAAAACCATACAATTAAACTGAAGGACTGACAGCAGAAAGTCAAGGTCATACAACTATAGGTTGACATAGAAGTGATGTATTGAATTCAGGAGGTCAAGGTTATACAATTATACGAGTATATTTAACTCATACCATGATGGAAAGAAGTCATTGTCTATATAGTTACAGGAGAACATTAAACTGATAATTTGATGGGAAAAGGTCAAGGTCACACCATAAAGGGAAGAGATAAAATCAATACAATGAGGAGAGGTCCATTATCTTTAACAAGTCAAGGTCAAGGTCAAGATAATAAAAAACAAATCTGACTTACTGTTGTCATTACATTCATCTTGTACACCATCTCCAGCAGCAGTTAGCACAGCTTTAGATAACTGACCTTCAAGTAAACAAAAACTTTTCTTTTTTGTATGAAATTTCTCATTCTTTGATCATTTTATGTATTTGTCTGATATCAATAACATACACACATGTATTTGTCAGATATCAATAACATACACACATGTATTTGTCAGATATCAATAACATACACACATGTATTTGTCATATATCTATAACATACACACATGTATTTGTCAGATATCAATAACATATACACATGTATTTGTCATATATCTATAACATATATACATGTATTTGTCAGATATCAATAACATATATACATGTATTTGTCAGATATCAATAACATATACACATTTATTTGTCATATATCTATAACATATACACATGTATTTGTCAGATATCTATAACATATACACATGTATTTGTCAGATATCAATAGCATACACACATGTATTTGTCAGATATCAATAACATACACACATGTATTTGTCAGATATCTATAACATATATACATGTATTTGTCAGATATCAATAACATACACACATGTATTTGTCAGATATCTATAACATATACACATGTATTTGTCATATATCTATAACATATATACATGTATTTGTCATATATTTATAACATATACACATGTATTTGTCAGATATCAATAACATACACACATGTATTTGTCAGATATCAATAACATACACACATTTATTTGTCAGATATCAATAACATACACACATGTATTTGTCAGATATCAATAACATACACACATGTATTTGTCAGATATCAATAACATATACACATGTATTTGTCATATATCTATAACATATACACATGTATTTGTCATATATCTATAACATATATACATGTATTTGTCATATATCTATAACATATACACATTTATTTGTCAGATATCAATAACATACACACATGTATTTGTCAGATATCAATAACATATACACATGTATTTGTCAGATATCAATAACATATATACATGTATTTGTCATATATCTATAACATATACACATGTATTTGTCAGATATCAATAACATATACACATGTATTTGTCAGATATCAATAACATACACACATGTATTTGTCAGATATCAATAACATATACACATGTATTTGTCAGATATCAATAACATATACACATGTATTTGTCAGATATCAATAACATATATACATGTATTTGTCATATATCTATAACATATACACATCTATTTGTCAGATATCAATAACATACACACATGTATTTGTCAGATATCAATAACATATACACATGTATTTGTCAGATATCAATAACATATATACATGTATTTGTCAGATATCTATAACATATACACATGTATTTGTCAGATATCAATAACATATACACATTCATTTGTCAGATATCAATAACATATACACATTCATTTGTCAGATATCTATAACATATACACATGTATTTGTCAGATATCAATAACATATACACATGTATTTCAAAAACGTGACAACATCGACCTAGGAGGTGTAACTATGTAACATATGAAGAAAGTAACAGAGATGATGGCTAACTTTGGTTTATTTCACAAAAAGACAAATTAATTCACTTAGTCATAGAAACACCAAAATTACATTGTAATATGATTTAATGTGTACCCTGAATGTTTTGTAATAGTTAGCTGTAAAATACTTCACACTATACAATAAAAGAACAAGAAAGTGTGAACATTGTAGTTCCTCATCGGTGCTAAAAACCTTTTTACAATGCTACCATGCTTCGTTATCCTTAAATGATTTGTTTGATTTCAATTAAACCCTTATTCGACACTAGTCACCCTTTAGCTGATAAGTAGCAGAATGATAGGTGAAAATTGTACACGTCACACAGCAATATCTTGGTATTGAGACCGCTGATTTTGATGCGGTTTTCGAACCTTTTTGATCTTGGATTATATAAAATACTTCTGTATCTATTTCAAGTTTCATTCTAAATATACTTTAACACAAAATACAATTTACAAAAAAAAAAAAAAAAAACAAAGATTCATTGAGTCACATAAAGAATATATGTCAAATCCTAACTCATTCAGTGATCCTGATTAAATCCAAAGTAAACGTTGTAGTGACCCTGATCACATGGTGGTTAAACAGAGTAGTATCTGTGAGCAATATTAGCAATACTTACCTTTCCTTAGGTCCAAACTCTCATCAACACCATTGACAATGACGTCAGTTGTCTCCTTGGTAATGTCGCCTGATGTGACAGTGACCTTGACCTTACCAAGCATTCCGGATCCTGTACTATCTGTAGTAAAAGTAATATCAATAAGTTTGTTGTGTCTATTTTTATATTCCTTATTAAAGAACTGTATGTAGTGTTTAAAACTGAAAAAACTTAACTACCAAGTGCATTTTGATATTTTGGAAATTTTGCCTGAATGATTGTTTTGTGTCCTAGATGACCTCACAGTCAAGGTTAACATGGATAGTAGCTAGAAAAGTTTGAAACTGCTGAGTATAATCACAAGTGTTTATAACATTTATAGAGGTAACTCTTGGTTAAAAATCTCTGTTCAAGGTTTGATTTGATCAACACTGCCTTATAGTTATATAGTAATCTCTTGTGACTTTGAATGTGGTCAGACACAACAGCAGTTTTTATACACTTCCTGTACTTCAGTTATGGAGAAACTTTTTTCAATCACTAGTATAGATCAATTTGAGAGACTTTCCTATCTATAAGTTTGCTTTGTGAACAGACAAAAGGTCTATTCTAGCTGTGCACTCTATGAAAGATTATTCAGTAACCTGCCAATTGAGTGTGATTATTTTGATGAAAAACTTACCAGAAGACAAAGCTGCTGATCCTGAGCGCTTGTACTGGCTTGATACATACTGGAATGCCTGTCACACAGAAACCATCACTAAATCACATGTCATTAGAAGTATGTAACATCTGTACATACTAAAGTATGTACTTACCAATCACTTTGTTCATTAAAAACTGTAATGAAGAAAGTAAACACACCAACCAATTGCATGATTATTTTTAAATATAAAATATTCAAAGCAAATGCATACAAAACCAATGACATAATTTGTCCTAAATATGTAGCGTATCTTTAAAACAAGAGACCTCTGTGGGATAATTAAATGTGCTGCATATCTTTAAAACAAGAGATCTCTGTGGGATAATTAAATATGTAGCGTATCTTTAATACATGAGATCTCTGTGGGATAATTAAATGTGTCACATATCTTTAAAACAAGAGATCTCTGTGGGATAATTGAATATGTAGCGTATCTTTAATACATGAGATCTCTGTGGGATAATTAAATGTGTCACATATCTTTAAAACAAGAGATCTCTGTGGGATAATTGAATATGTAGCATATCTTTAAAACATGAGATCTCTGTGGGATAATTAAATGTGTCACATATCTTTAAAACATGAGATCTCTGTGGGATAATTAAATGTGTCACATATCTTTAAAACATGAGATCTCTGTGGGATAATTGAATATGTAGCATATCTTTAAAACATGAGATCTCTGTGGGATAATTGAATATGTAGCATATCTTTAAAACAGGAGATCTCTGTGGGATAATTGAATATGTAGCATATCTTTAAAACAGGAGATCTCTGTGGGATAATTGAATATGTAGCATATCTTTAAAACAGGAGATCTCTGTGGGATAATTGAATATGTAGCGTATCTTTAAAACAGGAGATCTCTGTGGGATAATTGAATATGTAGCATATCTTTAAAACAGGAGATCTCTGTGGGATAATTGAATATGTAGCATATCTTTAAAACAAGAGATCTCTGTGGGATAATTGAATATGTAGCATATCTTTAAAACAGGAGATCTCTGTGGGATAATTGAATATGTAGCGTATCTTTAAAACAGGAGATCTCTGTAGGAACTTGTGCCTTACCCATTTGATTTTATATCAGGTTTTCTAAAGTCAGATCTTTTCTCTTCTTTGTTTCTTTGTTATAAGTTTTATTGACAGGGAAATCAATCACATGATAACACCAGAGGTCTACAGTGTCCACTCGGTATGTACTTACCAGCCAAATGTCATGCCACTAGGCATTTTAGTTCATGAGAAGAAGTCATTTAAAGGTTTTAACAAATTTGATTCCTATGACCTTGAATACAAGACAAGGTCTTTTCTTTTCACAAACTTTGTCAAACTGCATTATAGGAACATACCAGCCAAATATCATGCCACCAGGCATTTTAGTTCATGAAAAGAAATCATTTAAAGGTATTAACAAATTTGATTCCTATGACCTTGAATACAAGACGAGGTCATTTCTTTTCACAAACTTTGTCAATCTGCATTATAGTAACATACCAGCCAAATATCATGCCCCTAAGCCTTTTAGTTCATGAAAAGAAGTCATTTAAAATGTTTTAACAATTTTGACACCTGTGACCTTGAACATAGGTCAAGGTTATTTTTTTCACAAACTTTGTTGGGTTTCATCCTAGGAACAAAGCAACCAAATATCATGCCTCTAAGCCTTTAAGTTCATGAGGAGAGGTCATTAAAAATTTTTTAACAAATCTGACCCCTGTATCAATGAATATAATTGAAAAAAGTCAAGGTCATTTATTTTGGCAAAAATTGTTGGGATTCATCATAGGAACATAGGACCTTGAATATAAGTCAAGGTCATTTATTTTCACTTTTTTTTTTTGGCTTCATCCTAGGAACATACCAACCAAATATAAATTCATTTGGTCTATTGGTTATTGAGAAGTTGATTTAATGAAAAAGTTTATGCTGGATGTCAGACAATGGATGACGCACCCTTTGGGCCAGGTGAACTAAAAAATGAACATGGGGTGGGATAAGGCACCAAGGAAATAACTGAGACAATGCTTCTCTAGAAATTTTCTCTAGAAATTACCTTTACAAGAAGGGACAAATGGCTATTTGAACAGTTGTACCAAGAGATTTCAATAACCGGATACTAAACTGATATATGAAAACATGTCATGCTAAAATTCACTAACCTTGACTGTGGCAGTGTCATTGCGGAAAACTACTAGATGTATTTCTTGTAGTGATGAATTCTTGGTACTCTGTAGGAATTTATCCACACAACTATACATCAACTCTGCCACCTGGTCAGCAGGGTAGTGAAGCCTGCCTGTACCAATAGCAGGTATCGCAATGGAAACACATTTGTGACGGTTTGCCAAGGTTAAGCACTTTGTGATTGTGTCACCAAGTCCCTTGATTAAAGACAAGACATGGATACCAATAACAAACAGGATTGTTACGTGTTGTGATTACCATTACAATGAGAGTATCATAGCCCTGCAGGAAAACAGGAAAATGACAGAACATCTAGTATAAACAAGAGAACCACAAGATATGATAATATATAGGTGTGTCTAATCTACACCTAAGTCACATTCATTGACTTAAAATTATGTTACACAATATAAACAACTGTTGCAATAAGAGATTTTATATGTTGTAAGTCGTTGTCATATTTGTTGAAGTTTGGAATTTCCGTGCAGAGCAATTATTTTGGCATACGTCATCAGGCCAAAAATTCTGCGCCAGATTAATGTCAGGCAAACAAAGATTGAACACAAAAACAGTTGAAGTTTTGATTGTCTGTTTTCAATAGGAGTAAATAATATAAAAATAAAGATAAATAGAATACATGGTCAGTGTCTTAAAATATCAACTGCATTTTGACTCGGGACAGAAAGACAAAAGTGGCTTGCCACTAATATAGTGCTAGGTCGACATGAGGGAAACAAGGCTTGTACAACAACACTGTTGAAGTTTTAATTGTCTGATTTTCAATCAGTGTTACAGGGTAAATAGAATACCTGGTCACTTTGGTGAGGGTAAAAAATGCAAAAATGGCATGCTACTTTTGTCTTTCTGTCCCATGCTTATAAGACACTGACCAGGAATTCTCTATACATTGTATTTATCAAACCTGTCTTTATTTTCATGGATTAAACAAAACCAAAATGTGTGAAACAGCAACTATTACTTCAACAGTGACAGATAGTTAAGTATAAACCATCAACCCCATGATTTTACACTATCTTTGTCAGCCTGATGGAGTGACAGGTATCTATAGTGTAATATCTGTAGGATGTCCAAACTAACTCACAACAGTAGGCAAGATCATTATGGATATCACTCATGTTGTAACTGTAACTAACAAACACTTATCAAAAGTACAAATTTGGTAAGGAAATTGTTTAAGGGGCATAATCCAATGAATGCAAAAATAATCATACACATACAACTGCTGATCACGTACTTGTTTGGAGAGTATCAAGCTTTATTCCTGAAAATCTTATCATACAAGTCATCATACGTATAAGGGGTCATGTTATAAGTTACTGACCTTCAACTAAGATAAATATGACCATGTCTGACATTGAACCAGGAAAATGTGACCTTCACTGACCTTTATTGCATTTCCTCCCACTCTATCCCACTTTGGAACTGTGATGTGGTAGACATGTTGACAGTTGAGATGACCGCCTGAAGTGACAGCTACCTCTCCTTCTTTGATACCGTTAGGATATTTATCATGACATTCCTGCTGAAGGGACTGACCAGCAGCATGAGAAAGACCTTTGGACACCACAGTACCATCCAGGTCAAGGGTTCGGACGACAGAGTTCACAATCACATCCACCTATAACACAACCAGTTGGTCAACAGTGATTCAGTTTCAGCCTACATCTCCTAAATAAGCCCACCTAAATATATTGCAGTATCAGAGGTAATACCCATCCCGTGACTTTAAGTGGGAGGTAATGTGTTCCTCCCTGTGTCCTTTAATAAGTCCAACCGTTGATTTAAAGTCATAGGAAATGTGCTTAATCATGGACTTATTGTCCTGTAATAAACCACCTAATATTGAGTCAAAGGTTAGAGGTAATGTGATGGTCATTTGGGTAATCATCTTGTAATAAGTTTATCCCTTGACTTTGAGTTGAGTCAAATGTAATGTGTTGTACACTGGGCTTATTGTCCTGTAATTAATTAATTTAACTCTGAGTCTGAGGTAATGTCTTGTTCACTGGGCTTATTGTCCTATAATTAGTTCATTCCTTAACTTTGAGTCAGAGATTATAAGACTCTTTCATATGCGTGTATGTAGGATAGGGATATTCCACCCAAGGGTCACAAAATATGGTGAAACCCGAGGCTCTGCCGAGGGTTTTATTATATTTTGTAACCCCGAAGGTGGAATATCCCTATCCTACATACACACATAATGAAAGAGTCTTTTTCTCTCATATCTTTACCAAAATTTTGGGAAAAGGACAGTCGGTTGGCCATTATCTTCATCTTTTTTTCATTTTTTTAATCCGAGGTTTTTTAAAAAATGAACTGGATATTCTTAACGATCATACCCATATTTTGCAAACTTTCAGTTTGCTGTCAAATTTCAAACCATTTTTTGGTATATTGCAGGATGAATATATTATTCGCAGATGAAAAAAAAAACAAAAATGATCTCTGTGTAATTATATAGTATGTGTAAGTAAACATCCGCGAAAAGAAATTGTTCCGTCAAATACTTCAAAGAAATCAACAAGGAACGGATTTTTATAATTCAACATATAGTTTTATCATCAAAATCACATATTTGATCATTTTAAGAAATATATCAATGTGTCTTTTTACTGTTTTAACATTTTTTTCAAAATACTGTGACGCTGACATGACGTCACCTTAGTCAATTCCATTCA
Organism: Ylistrum balloti; assembly: GCF_031769215.1. Classification (NCBI taxonomy): domain Eukaryota; kingdom Metazoa; phylum Mollusca; class Bivalvia; order Pectinida; family Pectinidae; genus Ylistrum; species Ylistrum balloti. Next base: position 533,438 of record NW_026782039.1, read on the forward strand.
TAAATTCAAGGCGTGACGTCACACGATCTCCTATCCCGAGTCGCTGTCGATCATGATCACCATGATTCGACGACGTTTGGGTGGTGGAACATTTGTGGTGATATTTACGGTGATTTGGCAATTTTCAAGGTGAGAACCAGCAAACAAGGATTCGATGCGAGTTTCAGATTGTTTCTGTGGTACAGGATTGTAGGTGTTAACCGTGTTTTCTTGTTGTGATGACGATGACAGATGACAGCTGACAGATCGATGTAAACAAGCAGACAACGCTGTAAGAGTTGTCTTCCCTGAACACAGATTACTCCGCGCACGTGTTTGCCCATGTAAGATAGAATTTTCTTACATAGCTATCTTACATGGGCAAACTCTATCCAATATGGCGGGATATGAGAGAAAATGTCTTGTTCACTGGGCCTATTGTCCTGTAATTAGTTCATTCCTTAACTTTGAGTCTGAGGTAATGTCATGAATAAAAAATTAATCGTTGTTTATTGATAATTGTTAAACTTTTAATTTAAACATCAGCTAGAATGTATCACTTGTATTCTTACTTTCATTTTTGTCAAGTCACCAATCTCTAATTTGATTCGATGACAATGACCGCCTGATTGTGCAGTTTGATCTTGAGTGGATGTTTGTTGACTTCCATGTTTTGCTGTCCATCCTTTCCTCTTCAGAGGTTTAGCAGTGGCTCCATGGGAGTAATCCTCATCATCAGCTTCAGAAGAGATTTGCCCCTGGTTGCTCTTGAAGCCTACAAAACCAGTAAAATGTGATGGTGTTTAGTTTTGTTTTGACTTTTAGCTCATGTTCATATATATGAGAAAAATTGATGAGATGATAACATTTCCTGTGAACATAAATTCTCTTTGAGATTCAAATGTACAGAACATAATAGGTCTGGTGTTTGAGAATCTCAATTAATGTCAGTTTTTAAACATGTTGTCCTTTTCATTTACTTTGAAAGTAAATATTTACCCTGTTATGACATGTGAGTCCATCCAACATTTGACTTACAACCCTATAACATCAATATAACCTGTGTGGAATGATTTTCATTGACAATACATCTACATTGACCTTTGGTCTGATATTCTACAGCACATTTTTACCATTTGTTGTCCAAGCTCCATCTGACCTGCAGTGTTGCCATTGATTAAACCTTTACCCTGACCTCTCACCTTGGGCTTCTTAAACCCACTGAATCCTAAGGTTACATAGCATGATAGGTTTGACGAAATCCATACAAACTTTCAGTACTGTGTGTCACATGCCGTTTCTATGTATATATAGTAAATCATTATTTTATGCCGATAAATGATTTATGTTAGCCCTAGAGTTTCAAATTAGCGCGCCTTTTCTTACCCGTCAAGCTGTACGGGGCGTACGTGCGCAGGTGCGACAGGTGAGAATAATACAGGTAAATAAGCACGCTTAGCGGGTGGTAAGACGTGGCTCACTACGACGCCTAAAATACAGATTGGGGTGAGTATTTTTAATGTGATTCATCCAAATATCACCTCATAACCTTATTACTAGTATTTGGATAGGTTTTTGTCTGTTTGAATGAGATTTTGAGTTTGAAAGGGTCGTTAAATGCCACCGCTATTGTTATGGGTGACCAGGTACTACTGGCGCTCGTGCAGTTCTTTGTTTATGTGTGTATGCGTGTATGTTAACGAATTTCACTAGAGTTGTATATGTATTTAATGTGTGGTTGGTAATAATAAGTAATATTAAAATAGTTTATTATACAATAAGGGTAAATTACAATTCCTATATTGTTGTAGCTTGTTGGGCCAACACCGTAGCGATAGCTGACACTGAAAACCCACTCGTTGTGTGTATGGAAGCCCTGAGGCGGGGTCAAGTATTGGTCAGTACCAAATACCCAGCGTATATGTGCCTTGAACTTCACCCTTAGTGATATGGAAGGGTTGGATATACTGTATGGTATATGATGTATCCATTTGTCTCGTGATATGAATCGACGACGGCATTTATTTGTATAGAGATGTATGACGTCAGCGTCCTGGGAAAGTCATCGCCGACGTGGGAACACAGTTCTACTTGATGTCTTCTCTGGGGTCGATTGTGATGATCTGTTGATACCTGTTACTTGGCTTTGGACGTGTGGTCTATGTTCTTACGACCAGGTGTACTCAAGGATAATGGGAATATTGCTTGGCTGTGACAGTTACTTATATCTGGAACAATTGGTTGACATCGGACGACAGCGACGTTGTGGAGTACTCTACGGTGGCCTGACAGTGACTTTTAGGTTACTTAGTGTTGTTGTAGTTTGGTAGTCATTTATGAGTATGTAATTATGTATGCATGAGAGTGAAATGCGTATTTGGTGATATGACTAACAATGTGAGGATCATGTTTGTAAATAAATGTCCGGAAATATTATTGTAGGAAAACTGTAAATAAATCTTGTGAATATTGTAGTCTGTCTTCTCGTGTGAATGTCAACAATCCCGCTCAGAGTTACGTTACACTGTGTACTTGTTTAATTTTGTAAGACTAACAGTTTGCTATTGTCTTGGTTTGGGCTAATTGAGAGGAATTAAATTTCATGCATATTGATCAGTTGCTATCCATTACATTGATACATCGTTCATACATCTGTTGAGTGCTTGATTCATTCTAATAATATTTGTTGGATACTTTAATTTTGTGATGTCTTAAATGAATGCCAATACAGTGGGTGCGGACGGATGGATGGACAGACATACAGAGAGACAGACTGACAGACACACAGGAAATTGAAAAGACAAAAACCCAATACTCCTGTACATATTTGTAAATCAGGGTTAACATTACCTGTCCTGCCATGTTGTTCTGAGCTCTTGTGCTGATCCAGATCGTCAAAGACCTTGACATTTTTGGAGCCCCATTCACTGGTTAAAGCTTTTATGAAACACTGAATAGCATCATCATTTACATCACATAAATAAACTTCCTTCACTGAAGTATTTCTGTTATCACCAAACAACTGTTTGTTTAAGGTCGCTACCATAGTAGCAGTGGCTTGGTAGGTGGGATATTTAAACAGTCTCCCACAACCTATGGCTGGGAAAGCTATCGACCTGTGGGATCCTTGCACTGCCTCCTTTAGACATTCCCTCATCACCATTTCTATGATGTCCAGGTCACCTTGGTTACCTCCTTGCCAGGCAGTGATTGCTGCATGTATAACAACCTCGCAATCAAGGTCACCACCTGATGTGGTGATCACATGACCAGTCTGAACTTTGCCGTTGTCCCGAACATAGCGGTCACATTTGGCCTGGATTGACTGACCCCCTGAAAGAGTGATATCCAATCATACTAAACAACAATATGGTTTTACACTACCTTACGAATCTAGTGAAATGCCCATGCCTTCTTATAAGCCCACTTTTTATTTTCTTCTAATTAGCCCTCTCCTCCATATTGTTCAGTAAAATTACAACCATCACTATTTCATTTTCTTTTTATAAGCCCATCTGTTATTTTGATGTTCAGTAAAATTACAACCATCACTATTTCACTTTCCTTCTTTCAATTACAAACAATACTGCATTTACATCATTTTCCTCCAATAAGTTCACTTTCCATTTGTGAAGTCTTGCTGTATAGATATGGTTATAATACATGAACATTTAATAAGAATTTCTAAGCCAAAACTCATGTTCATTAAATTCTCTCTTCACACTAACCTGCCTCTACTACAGCCTTGGCCAAGCCTGTCGTGTGTTTCATCGTAGGATCAGCAAAGTTCACTAGAGCTGCCACCTTCAGCTTGGTTAGGTCCCCATGGAAAACCTTCAGTTTGACACCTTCCACTTTACAGGTAGCTTTTTTAACTAAACTGGACTTTCCAGACCTTTGACCTTGGTGACCTCCAGTGGTTGCCTCTTCTTCCACACGAATTGTACACTTCTGTGTGCTTGCCAAATTTTTTATTTCTTTCTTACCATCTTGCGATACAAAGTAACATCTGACACCATGTCCAGTAACATCATGCTTCGCTTCATAAACTTCATCTTGGATTAAATCCTTGAATTCTTTTTCAGCAGTCTTTATTGACATTTTGTTGCCTCGTATTTCATATCCACTTCTATGTCCACGGTTACTGCGTTTGATACTTACATTTTCTCCTTGTAAATCCATCAATTCCTCTGTAAGATAGGTCTTAATAAAATCCATTTTCCCCTCAACAACATCAACAAATTTGGTGTGTACACCATGCCTTTCCTGAAACTTGTGTGAGGCATTGGTTACTGTGGTTACAACCTCTTTAAAGACATCCCTTGTTGCAGTGATGAGTACCTTCTGACCTTTACTCTCTATTTCCAAGTGAAATTTCCAGTCAAATACGTTGTCCATGTGTTGACGACAATTCTGAAAGTCTTGAGAGTCACACCACTGTTTAAACACTTCCTCTACCTGAATCTCCTTTTCCAATAGATACTCGTTTATTATATCTTCGACCTTGGAGAAGTCTGTCGCCCCTATTCCCCAGATTTTACATGTATCCTGCCTATTTTCAAGGACTGCTATTTCTCCAATATCCACACTCTGTTTGTATATTTCTTCCAAAACCTGCTTTCTTGACAACATTTCTAACCGTCCCTTCTCAACATTGAGTGCACGGAATTCCATGTGTCCTATTTTTTCCATTATTGTACATTTTGCATTCATCACCTCCATTTGCATGCCTCTAAGAGTTATTTGCCCATTACCAGTATCCATGGTTACTGATAGCCTAGGATACGTGACTTCTAAATCGTTGTGGGTGTCTAACTTGACCAGCAGATAAACCTTTGAGACATTTTGTTCCATGACTTCAGTCATTTTCTCTCTTTCTTCTTTCATCATTTCTATCATACCAATGACCTTTTTTCTTAATTCTGTGACAGCGTCTTTCTGTCCAACCAAAATGACCTCAAACTTCTCCTTGTTTAACACAGTGGCTACATGATCGGGATTGTCAACATTAACATCCTCCAATTTGGCATTGAAAATGTCCCAAAGTTCTGTGTCATTATCAGTGGTGAGACGTTGACAGTCTAGGGAGTCAGAAAACTTATTAATAACTCTGTCCACATCTTCCTGCCATGTGTTAACTAGACCATCATACTCCCTACTCTCAACATCCAACGTACATTCAACCTCAGCATTCACCTCACCATCATTAACATGCCAGACCACTTGTCCATTCACATCACTGAGGTCACTCTCCAACTTAATTTTATACACTGATGAAATGTTGACAAATTTTAGAATGCTTTGGTCCATGTTTTGCAGCTGAATGGGATTAGGGAGCTCTTTCGGGGGAGGGACTGACCAGGCTGGTTCCCACAGTGCGGAGTAGAACAAAGACACATGTATGTTATGCTTGCCAATCTTCTGCTGATTCTTTAGACAGACACGACGAGCCACTAAAACAGAACAAATATACCTTGATTCCATCAGTATGGGACCATGTAATAACTGTAGCAGTGACTTACTGAATCAATTAATTGTATATATGAGCATATTTGAATACAATAAGCGTAGCTGTGACTGAATATACGTAGTGTTTGCTGTATATCATACAATCTTATACAGAGTCATCTCCTAAACTACATGGGTTTTCCAGATAGTACTACAGTGTATTTCCGTGCATTACGATCCAGACCAACAAAGGTATAATAAGTAAAGTTTAAAGTTTTTCATGAACACATTGTTTGTTTAAACATATAGGTATTACATAGATTTGAAAACAAACAATGTACATTTGTTTCTGGTTTTTAAAGCTACAAAACTGACTCACCTTTAGGGTCGCAGTATGTAACAATACACATATTAAATCTATCAATCATCTCAATATGATCAATATCTCCACCTCCACAACGATGTTCATTACAGAAATAATCTTCCAAGTTTTCCTCAGAGTGAGACTCAGAAAGTTCTGTGACCTTCACACAGCCAGATTCAGCAACTCTAGACACTTGTAAATGGTGTTTGTCCAATGCCCTTTTTTCACATGCTTCCCGCAGTTTTTCTAAATCTTGAAAACAAAAACAGAAAGCAAAGTTCATAAATGAGAAAACAAAAGTATCAGTGAAAGGGATGAATACTCCCCAAAACAACTTTATTGGACACAGAATTTTAACAAAAGACAATCATTTTTAATTAAGGAGTTGCAGGTTATAAAATCTGATAGACTGCACACTTTTTATAGTATGAAAAATGTATACACCAGGTTTCAGAATCCTAGTTATAATGCAAGCAAAGCTATGACACAACAATTTAACAAAGGGCAATAACTCTTCAACTGAGGGGTTATGGGCCTTGTCATTGCAACACTGTACCTTGCTTTTGTATAACTGATGTATTCATCACATTACAATATCCTAGTTTATTCAAAAGCAGGCAAGGTAATGCTCCAGACACAAGATTGTAAAGGAAGGACAATAACTCTGTCATTAAGGGGCTGCAGGCCCTAACATCTGTACACTACACATTGTCTTGGTATGATCAATGTATTCACAAAGTTTCATTATCCTAGCTTCAGTGCAAGCAAAGTTATGCTCTGGACAAAATATATTTAACAAAGGGTAATGACTGTGTAAGGGCCCTCAATTGGAATACAGTACATTGTCTTAGTATGATCTATGCACACACTAAATTTCATGATACTTGCTTAATTGTTATGCTCCCGAAATGAAAAAAGGGCAATAAATCTGTAATTGAGTGGTTGAGGACCCTAAATTTGGTCCACTGCACATTGTCTAAGTATGATCAATGTAGCCACCAAGTTTCATTATCCTTATTAAATGTTGTGCTCTAGACACAGTTTTTTTTACAAAGGGCAGTAACTCTATAATTAATAACTCTGTAATTAAGGGGTTGTGAGCCCTGAATTTGGTTCACTTCACTTAGGGAGACAATGAACATAACAGACCTTGGTATCACTTCACTTAGGGAGACAATGAACATAACAGACCTTGGTATCACTTCACTTAGGGAGACAATGAACATAACAGACCTTGGTATCACTTCACTTAGGGAGACAATGAACATAACAGACCTTGGTATCACTTCACTTAGGGAGACAATGAACATAACAGACCTTGGTATCACTTCACTTAGGGAGACGATGAACATAACAGACCTTGGTATCACTTCACTTAGGCAGACAATGAACATAACAGACCTTGGTATCACTTCACTTCCAAGGTCTTATTTTTTGGTGAACTATCTAACTTTCCATTCACAAAACTCCACTATACTGCTGTGAAATTTTAAAGATTAGTCTAACCACAGAAGGAACAGACCTGTTTTATTCTATAAGACAAATCCTACCAATTTTGTCTTCAAATTTTACAACAGCACATCTGTTGTTGAATGCTAAGACCTCAACTTCATCAGAGCCGCATTTACGGGTTTTCAGAAAATCTTCCAGTTTATCTTCATCTGTATTTGCACTGATATTTTCTACCAGGTAAGTATTTGTCTCCAGAAAAACAGCCTTCACAACTAATTTGTTTCCTCCAATCACATGCTTGGATTTCAAAATTCGACTTATCACTGAAAATATATAAGTACAATATTACGTATGGACATTAAATTCAAGATTACAAAGTTTTTATCTACATTGTCTTGGCATCAAAATTTACACATGAAATATTCTTCAAAGACAACATATTACAATATTATCTCAGATGATAGAATATGTACAATGTAATATAACTCAGATGATAGAATATCTACAATGTAATATAACTCAGATAATAGAATATCTACAATGTAATATAACTCAGATGATAGAATATCTACAATGTAATATAGCTCAGATGATAGAATATCTACAATGTAATATAGCTCAGATGATAGAATATCTACAATGTAATATAGCTCAGATGATAGAATATCTACAATGTTATATAGCTCAGATAATAGAATATCTACAATGTAATATAACTCAGATAATATAATATCTACAATGTAATATAGCTCAGATGATAGAATATTTACAATGTAATATAGCTCAGATGATAGAATATCTACAATGTAATATAGCTCAGATGATAGAATATCTACAATGTAATATAGCTCAGATAATATAATATCTACAATGTAATATAGCTCAGATAATATAATATCTACAATGTAATATAGCTCAGATGATAGAATATTTACAATGTAATATAGCTCAGATGATAGAATATCTACAATGTAATATAGCTCAGATAATATAATATCTACAATGTAATATAACTCAGATGATAGAATATCTACAATGTAATATAACTCAAATGATATATTTCTTTTCTATTATGACCTTTCTTTGTGACCTTGAAATTACCATAGCATCCATGACCTAATTCATACACACTACCATTCAATGTGACCTTGACCTTACCATCATTGTCTTGAAATGTGATAATGGCCTCCAGTCTTTCCTCACTATAGTCCATTTTGTCAATATCACCCCCTCCAGACCGTTTCTTATTCTCAAAATAATTTTCCAGGTTATCTTCGCTAACAATGGTCGTGAACTTTACCAGGATGGCCTTTTGTTTCACTGCAATGAACATTACTAATTAATCAAAATAAGGAAATCACTATCAATAATGAACCAGTATTTTCTATCCTTTCAGTTTGTGTATTAAGCACCTGTCTATTAGTATTTTCTATCCTTTCTGTTTGTGTATTAAGGACCTGTCTATTAGTATTTTCTCTCCTCTCTGTTTGTGTATTAAGGACCTGTCTATTAGTATTTTCTCTCCTCTCTGTTTGTGTATTAAGGACCTGTCTATTAGTATTTTCTCTCCTCTCTGTTTGTGTATTAAGGACCTGTCTATTAGTATTTTCTCTCCTCTCTGTTTGTGTATGAAGCACCTGTCTATTAGTATTTTCTCTCCTCTCTGTTTGTGTATTAAGGACCTGTCTATTAGTATTTTCTCTCCTCTCTGTTTGTGTATTAAGGACCTGTCTATTAGTATTTTCTCTCCTCTCTGTTTGTGTATTAAGGACCTGTCTATTAGTATTTTCTCTCCTCTCTGTTTGTGTATTAAGCACCTGTCTATTAGTATTTTCTATCCTTTCTGTTTGTGTATTAAGGACCTGTCTATTAGTATTTTCTCTCCTCTCTGTTTGTGTATTAAGGACCTGTCTATTAGTATTTTCTATCCTTTCTGTTTGTGTATTAAGGACCTGTCTATTGGTATTTTCTATCCTCTCTGTTTGTGTATTAAGGACCTGTCTATTAGTATTTTCTATCCTTTCTGTTTGTGTATTAAGGACCTGTCTATTGGTATTTTCTCTCCTCTCTGTTTGTGTATTAAGGACCTGTCTATTAGTATTTTCTCTCCTCTCTGTTTGTGTATTAAGGACCTGTCTATTAGTATTTTCTCTCCTCTCTGTTTGTGTATGAAGCACCTGTCTATTAGTATTTTCTCTCCTCTCTGTTTGTGTATTAAGGACCTGTCTATTAGTATTTTCTCTCCTCTCTGTTTGTGTATTAAGGACCTGTCTATTAGTATTTTCTCTCCTCTCTGTTTGTGTATTAAGGACCTGTCTATTAGTATTTTCTCTCCTCTCTGTTTGTGTATTAAGGACCTGTCTATTAGTATTTTCTCTCCTCTCTGTTTGTGTATTAAGGACCTGTCTATTAGTATTTTCTCTCCTCTCTGTTTGTGTATTAAGGACCTGTCTATTAGTATTTTCTCTCCTCTCTGTTTGTGTATTAAGGACCTGTCTATTAGTATTTTCTCTCCTCTCTGTCTGTGTATAAAGGACCTGTCTATTAGTATTTTCTCTCCTCTCTGTTTGTGTATTAAGGACCTGTCTATTAGTATTTTCTCTCCTCTCTGTTTGTGTATTAAGGACCTGTCTATTAGTATTTTCTCTCCTCTCTGTTTGTGTATTAAGGACCTGTCTATTAGTATTTTCTCTCCTTTCTGTTTGTGTATTAAGCACCTGTCTATTAGTATTTTCACTCCTTTCAGTTTGTGTATGAAGCACCAGTCTATTAGTATTTTCTATCCTTTCTGTTTGTGTATTAAGGACCTGTCTATTAGTACTTTCTCTCCTCTCTGTTTGTGTATTAAGGACCTGTCTATTAGTATTTTCTCTCCTCTCTGTTTGTGTATTAAGGACCTGTCTATTAGTATTTTCTCTCCTCTCTGTTTGTGTATTAAGCACCTGTCTATTAGTATTTTCTATCCTTTCTGTTTGTGTATTAAGGACCTGTCTATTAGTATTTTCTCTCCTCTCTGTTTGTGTATTAAGGACCTGTCTATTAGTATTTTCTATCCTTTCTGTTTGTGTATTAAGGACCTGTCTATTAGTATTTTCTCTCCTCTCTGTTTGTGTATTAAGGACCTGTCTATTAGTATTTTCTATCCTTTCTGTTTGTGTATTAAGCACCTGTCTATTAGTATTTTCACTCCTTTCAGTTTGTGTATTAAGCACCTGTCTATTAGTATTTTCTCTCCTCTCTGTTTGTGTATTAAGGACCTGTCCATTTCACATTAACATTTTCTGTATTAAGGGCATGCCTACCTTATGATTATATTCAGTGTATTTTCTGGGAGAAATTTAAGTTGTATATATACCATTGTCATCTCACATTTCCTAAGAATCCTGAAAATTCTATTTTCAGAAATAAGCAAGACCTCTTTCTTATTTCACATTACATGTAGTGTATCTTCAACATTTGAAGGCTGTTTTGGTGCTGTTCAGTGCACTTATATTGTTTTCTTATCGAGTTGAGAACACAACAGGATTCTGTAATACAAAGTACAATTCTGTTCCTGGATAACTACACATAACTTAAAATACTGATGTTCATTAGATTTCTGTCGTTTACACTGGATTTTTTTAAAAACATTAATTGAAAGTGAAATGTCAGTTTTTGAATTTCAAATTGACATATGTCTAAGCAGTAATATGCAAGAAATGATGCCATTACATTGAGACGACCCTTTTTGGAGCTGGAAGGGGTTTATGTGGATCACTCTTAAGATTTCCCTAACTCTTCCTGCATCTGAAAGAGCTTCTGCTGTCTCAACAGCTGTCTTTTCTCTGTAAGATTATGTACAAGTACAATCATAAAAGGTAATTAGTTATAAAAATGTTTAAAGTAATTTTTGTAAGAAAATTCCTTTTAGAAAAATTTAGTACAAAAGAAAATATGTAAAAATGAAACAACTACAAACCAATGTCAACTGTCTGTTCAGCAGCACTTTCTTGCTTCTGTTTCTCCGAGATTGTCCACTCCTTAGTACCTACATGTTCACTCCTGGTCATCTGGTGAGGGGCATAGTGTTTATCAGGAACTCTTTTGTTGTCATACTGCTGTGGATATGGTCCACTAACTCCCCCTGGTGAGATATTCTGATGACCTGCTACCAACTGCTCAGTGCTTGAATGGTGGTCATACTCTTCATTATGTTGTGTCCAGGCCTGTCGAGTCCCTTGGTGTGACCACATTGGGCCTTGCTGATTTTTGTAATTTTGACCTTTGTAACTTTGACCTTGGTAGCTATGACCTTGGTAACCTTGACCTTGATATCCTTGATGCCGGTAATGATGACCTTGGTAATCTTGACCCTGGTAACCTTGATAACTCTGATGACTGTGAGGGGGATCAGTCCTGTATTGGTCATTTGAATGAAAATGTGGTTTACCATATGGAAGCAAGACTGGGCTAGATCTCTGAGGAAAACGGTCATCAATGAACTGTGTTGCAAAATCTTGCTGTAGGTGGGTAGAATATTGTGTGGATGGGCCCTGTTGTGAAGGTGGACCATATTGTGGGGATGGTCCCTGTTGTGAAGGTGGACCATATTGTGAGGGTGGGGCCTGTTGTGGATGTGGACCATATTGTGGGGGTGGTCCCTGTTGTGAAGGTGGACCATATTGTGGGGGTGGGGCCTGTTGTGGATATGGACCATATTGTGGAGGTGGTCTCTGTTGTGAAGGTGGACCATATTGTGGGGTCGGGGCCTGTTGTGGAGGTGGACCATATTGCGGGGGTGGGCCCTGTTGTGAAGGTGGACCATATTGCAGGGGTGGGCCCTGTTGTGAAGGTGGACCATATTGCAGGGGTGGTCCCTGTTGTAAGGGTGGACCCTGTTGTGAGGGTGGACCATGTTGTGAAGGTGGACCCTGCTGTAAGGGTGGACCCTGTTGTGAGGGTGGACCATGTTGTGAAGGTTGACCCTGCTGTAAGGGTGGACTCTGCTGTGTAGATGGACTCTGCTGTAAGGGTAGACCCTGTTGTGTAGATGGACCCTGCTGTAAGGGTGGACCCTGCTGTGTAGATGGACCCTGCTGTAAGGGTGGACTCTGTTGTGTAGATGGACCCTGCTGTAAGGGTAGACCCTGTTGTTTAGATGGACCCTGCTGTAAGGGTAGACCCTGTTGTTTAGATGGACCCCGCTGTGAGTGTAGTCCCTGCTGTGAGGGTGGACCATGTTGTGAGGGTGGACCATGTTGTGTAGATGGACCCTGCTGTGAGTGTGGTCCCTGCTGTGAGGGTGGACCATGTTGTGAAGGTTGACCCTGCTGTAAGGGTGGACTCTGCTGTGTAGATGGACTCTGCTGTAAGGGTAGACCCTGTTGTGTAGATGGACCCTGCTGTAAGGGTGGACCCTGCTGTGTAGATGGACCCTGCTGTAAGGGTGGACCCTGTTGTGTAGATGGACCCTGCTGTAAGGGTAGACCCTGTTGTTTAGATGGACCCTGCTGTAAGGGTAGACCCTGTTGTTTAGATGGACCCCGCTGTGAGTGTAGTCCCTGCTGTGAGGGTGGACCATGTTGTGAGGGTGGACCATGTTGTGTAGATGGACCCTGCTGTGAGTGTGGTCCCTGCTGTGAGGGTGGACCATGTTGTGAGGGTGGACCCTGCTGTGAAGCTTGACCATGTTGTGAGGGTGGACCCTGCTGTGAGGGTGGACCATGCTGTGAGGGTGGACCATGTTGTGTAGATGGACCCTGCTGTGAGTGTGGTCCCTGCTGTGAGGGTGGACCATGTTGTGAGGGTGGACCCTGCTGTGAAGCTTGACCATGTTGTGAGGGTGGATCCTGCTGTGAGAGTGGACCATGCTGTGAGGGTGGACCATGTTGTGTAGATGGACCCTGCTGTGAGTGTGGACCATGCTGTGAATGTGGACCATATTGTGGGAGTGGACCATATTGTGAGGAAGTATCATACTGAGAGGATGGACCTTCATGTGAGTGTTGTGGTAATTGGTCTCTCTGATATATACACCATTGATGACCTTGACCTGTCTGATATTGTCCATGTACTACTGTCAATGATGGAGGCTGCCAACTGTCTCCTCTCGACATTGGCCTTGAATCTTGATTTTCAGTTTGAGGAAGACTCTGAGGCCACTGACCTTCAAAATTATCTTGATGTGAAATGTAATGCTGGTCCACTGGCTGACCTTGTTGATCACCTTGAACTTGATGTTGACGGTAAAAGTAGGTATGGCCTTGTGTCTGGTTTCCTGGTGTATTTGCAAAAGAAGATGGTGGGTACCCAGTTTGGAGTGAGGGACCTGATGATGTGTTATCCCCAGGGTACCCACTGACTGGAGGGGATTCCCTTCTCACTGGTCTCTCACTCATCCTTTTCTAACCTCAGTTCACCAGCCTAGAATAAATGAATAATTATCTTCAACAAACAAGACCTAGAACATTTTCTTATTCATCTTCTCCTCCCCCTCCTGTGTCCCCTATCCAAATCTCCTGCTGATTAAGTGATGGAAATAGACAGGTAGTGGGGATAAGAAATAGATATAATGTGACTATAAGGTTTGAATTCTGTGGATGAATGCAAAATTTACAACAATGAAATAAATCCATTTAACACACATGCTCAGAAGTAGAGAATCCCAGTCACTTTACTAGTCTCAATTAATTTTCCCTTTAGTCATCAAGTACAAAGTGTAGTAGGGTGTCCACCTTTTGAGTGATGAGAGGTTGTGGGTTGAGACCCAGTGCAGGGACACAGTTTTCATTACTCCCTCCTATTATGCATTTATACAAATAAATCTTGTTCTCTGGGGATGAAGCTCACAGATAGTGTTAATAGGAAACTGGAATATCAAGACAAAACCTTGTAGTGTGGATGGGCAGGCAATGTCACATCTTTGTCTATTTGAGTGGACAATCAAATCCTGAATGACTTAGAAAATAGGGAGTAGCTGTCCGTTGTACCAGGAAACAATGTTTCTACCCATATAATATAGTTAACACAGTGTCCTACGCCTGACAGGAGACATTTTGTGTAGATGTCTGATATTGTGACATCCAATTTACAGTAGCTGTACCTCTGATGAACTTGTGTAATAGGATCCGTATATGTAATAGCCCCAGCATTTGTGTGATAATCTGCAGTAATAGAAATAGTTGGCTACTTTTTTTAATTAAGCAACACTTACTTTTTCTGGGGTTTCTTTCTTTTTGTTTTATTATCATTATTCTATTCTATACAATGTACATCTTTGTTTGTCACAAGAATTGCTATACAGAGCTGATGTATATTATTCCTAATTTAACAGAGCTCATTATCAATAGCAATGCCCCCACTAGAATTTGAACCCAATACCTCTGGTTTACTAATTTTACACTCAACTTGTCCTTGATTTCAAGGGGTTACTGCGATGCTTGTTAAAGTAACACCAAGTTTTATCCCCAAGTCGCTACATGGGTGCCAGTGTTACTGAGGTTCCAATGCCTCATGTTGAATTCAACTAAAAGTCCCTCTAGCCATACAGGACACTGCAACTAGTATTTACTAGGGTTACTTACACTTGTAATAGGGCAGAGAACACATTCTCCACCACGGCCGTGTATAACATACAAAACACACATCTTCCACACACTAACATGTAACTTTAGATATTCTTGTACGTGTATTTTGACAAGTAATTCTCACTTGTAGGGAATTCAGTCTAATATAATAATGTATAGTAAAGTATGGGGGAACAAGAGACATAGAGTACATATAGGCTGGTATGAGGTGATATAAAAACTGAATATCTGAAACGAAAATAAACTTTTTATTAAGTAATGTAGATATTCACGTCATCCTTCAGATATGTGCATAGTATGATGACAGTCCCAAAAGCATAGAAATAATCCGTATCATTTTCAGTACACTGCTATCGGGAGTTAATGGGGACACGGGAATACACTGTAGTTTTAAGTGTTCAGGGTGTGAACGTACATAAATATCCCATACCTAGAGGTCTGTGTCTCCATGTTTGGTATCCTTACTTTAATATACAAACCCTACACACACACACACACACACACACAAAGTAAAGTTAGTATTTATCATATGTCCCGTATACGTAGAAAGCCAACTCTGTTTTTATTCACAACTTACCTGTAGATCACCATATTCTAATTCTCCGTTTTCTAATAAATTCAAGCATGACCATTTCAAGTGTGCGTGTTTTTTCCTCTGAAAGTGATAATTGTGTCAAATCACGTCTTCATCTAAATTCTCGAGATCACAGGGGTAGTGACGGGTTTTTCTGTTTCTACTTTCGGTTTGTCTCAGACATTCGGAATTTAAAACAAGACAGCGTTCTCGGACTTTATCGCTTTAATAATGAGGGCACATTAGTAACTTCGTCAGAACACAAGATCAAATCAATATGTCCACATTTTTTTTTCATAAACGACCAACCCTGTTCTAACTGGTAAAATCGATGTTAACGGTCCAAAGGTGATCTTTGATTTGGCTATCCCTGATCTCACTGACCAGTGATATCAACAAATTTTCTAACCTTTGTTATAACATTCTTTCAAGTTAAGACAATTTACCGCCAAATTTACAAAGTTTCAATTTGTTTCATGAAGTTAAAATACGACATACATTTAGATACGTCCGTGCTGCAACATTTTTCAAATAATATACGATCTATCCTCGAACAAGTATTCATTTTTAGAAATGACTAAACCAAAAGAAAGAAATAATGAAATGCAAGCGGTTTTTATTTATTGTCTGAATTCAAATTCAATTTAAGTAATAAATATCAATAGTAAACATTAGTGATTGGTCTTTTGTAAAAGTCCTCCTGTCATAAATCAAGTTACTATACAGAGATATGTATTACACGTATCTAGACAAACAGTAAGTATATATACCATAAATGGAGATGAGCTATGTCAGTTATCGCATCCATTTGTATGTGTTTATACAATAAAATCTGTTGAAATAAAATGAATATCAAAACGATTGGAAACGTTATATAAACATCCATATATCATACAGATACACGTCTCTGGATAAAAGGACAAATTAAGCCAATCAGCATTACCTTGAAAATCTATTTAAGATAGTGGAAAGTTTTTTAAAATTTAAATTTAGAAGCTAATGGATTGTTATTTGATAAAGAACTGAGGTTTCATTGCGTTTACAGCGGTATGAACGCAACGGGATACAGAAATACCATGGGTTGTTATAACGGGATACAGAAATGCCATGGGTTGTTATAACTTCAGTGTTGCCCGTGTTATGTTAACTAAATCAATACAGTAAGTTTTTTTTATTAATTTTATTTGTCCCAAATGTGCTGAAAAACAAGTTAGCCTATACAATTTTCTCTAGTTGTGGTACTTACAGAAGAATATACCCAGGGACGTATAGTACACCTCCGGTATACGTAAATTATTCAGTTTTAATAGGTTCATCAATCAAAGTATTTATGTTTATAAAAAGGATGATTTTTTTTCCCATATATACGTGAATCTTATTTATGAATATAGATATTTATTTTTTGATACATAAACTTTCAACTCTGACAAACATTCATCATTCATACACATTCTAGGAAACATAAAGTTATTCAAATCAAAATGAGTTTACAATAGACATATTTGACAATACCATCTATGTCTGACACATTTGTGTAACAAATATAATGCCATCGAGTAGGGCTAATTATATCACGTTTTATATCCTCATAAATGCTATAGCGAGATCTTCATTGTAATGCGTGATCGACAAAATTGTAAATTATCGAAAAAGTGTAGAACCATTCATGATTATATATTTTAAAAAATTATATGATTAAAAAATGACTATCTTAAACGCAAATAGAGATCTTTATAAATAAATACAGTAGATCGAAATGCCAACTCGTTGACATTTATAAATAAATAAATAAATAAATAAATAAATAAATAAATAAATAAATAAATAAATAAATAAATAAATAAATGAATGAATGAATGAATGAATGAATGAATGAATGAATGAATGAATGAATGAATGAAATTAATGTCAACGAGTTGGCATTTCCATCTATTTTTCTATCAAGGTTTTAGTACGATACCGAAATTCGTCTTTCACAAAGGAGTACTTCGTTATTAAAACAGTTTAAAAGACTGTTGACACCCATCCTTGTTTGTTTAAACAAACATGAAGCCACGATCGCCATGTCTTGCTCACCTATATGTGATTTTAGTCAGAGTGCTACTCCTGATCAGAGATCAAAGTCAAAAACACAATAGGTGATTATCGGCATGCAGTGAAAACAAAAGAACACCTCTCAGTAAGCCATAATCTACTCTCCTCCACTTGCCACGCGAGCAGTCGGTCAGATCCCGCCCACAATGACCAACCATATGGCTTCAAATCACATACGGAAGTCTTTAAACCTTTGGTGTTAATAACAATATAGAGGTACCCGAATGGTTTAACATGTCAGAGGGCGTAACTTATGACAACTGAGTAACCAATCATAGGTTTCGACTTTTAAAAACTTTGTAAAGGAATGTCTTCAAAAAAGAAATCCTTTACGTTTTGAAGTCATAAACTTGAAGAACTCCAACAAACGCAACCATATAACCATACCGAAGAATCCAAGAAGAGACTTTACTGAGAGGTATGTATTTCATTTTTGTGTTCACTTAAATATTAACCACACTAAGATTTATGTATCATTAACTTATTATTTATTTTCAACTATGAAACTAACAAAATGGTTGGGTAAGAAACCTTTACTTTTATGATATACGTTATAACAGCAACATAATCTACCATGTAGAGTCTTATATATAAAATATGATGAAATGAAAACCACTATATTTTGTGAATTTTTAAATGTAATAAAGTTGATGTTAAACAGATCATTTCTCGCGGCTATTATGACAAAGTCTTTAGAACCATTAAAAAAAAATCTTTTGGCACAACTATAACTAAAAATGTTCCGAAATAACCTTTAAAACCAGGTTAAATATTATCATTTCATTCCTCTAGATGGCTGCCTCCATGAGTACTACAAAGATCGGTCACTCTGTGCCACCGTCACACGCCCTATATCCCGGGTTCCACTCTCCTGACTCAAGGTAAGGACCAATTTTCTTTCTCCATGGTTTCCATGTTGTAGTACACATAACGTGAAGAGTCCTCTATACCAGACTCGTGCATGTTAAGTTTTAAAATTCTATAATAAATAAATATATTGAGAGTGGAGTTTTTTCATATCGTTCATCTTTGTCGGTATCTTAATGAAATTAATAAAAAAAAAAAAATTAGACAAAAACGTGTAGACTAAATATTGAAATCAATTTTCTGAAAGTTATTCTAACCTTCCATCTAACGGTAACCTGTTTATTTTGGAATTCAATAATCTAAATCCATACCTATTAATCTGATATTTTTTTTTAAATCCTGATGTTTTGTCCTGTTTACTTGTATCTTTAAGCGTCGTGTTTTATCCTGCAAACCGTCAAATTATTGGTCTGCGCAAACTATATTTTGAAATTTCCAGAGTGTTTAACTTTTGCCGTAGGGTCAAGTTTTCGTTTTTGTTTTTGTCGTGTTTAGTCCTGGTATTTTGTCGTGTTTTGTAATAACAATCACCGTCGTGTTCAGTCATTCTTGATATTTTGTCGTGTTTTTTGTAATAACAATCACTGTCTTGTTTAGTCAGTCCTAGTATTTTGTCGTGTTTAGCCATAACATTCACCGTCGTGTTTTGTCCTGGTATTTTGTCGTGTTTTGTTATAACTTTCACCGTCGTGTTTCGTCCTAGTACTTTGTCGTGTTTTGTTATAACATTCACCGTCGTGTTTCGTCCTAGTACTTTGTCGTGTTTTGTTATAACATTCACCGTCGTGTTTCGTCCTGTTATTTTTTTTGTCGTAACCTTTGACAAGGTCAAACGACTTTTTACAAGTCGTGATGTTATGTTTATTCTTTATCTTTGTTGTATCAAGCAGTGACTGCTTATTTTTAGTTGTTAAATTTGTCGTGCCAGATTGTAACTCAAGTTATGTTTATTCCTTACCTTGATCTTGAAAGACAGTAGATCTCGTTATGTTTAGTCCTTACCTTGATCGTGTAAGACAGTAGATCTCGTTATGTTTAGTCCTTACCTTGATCGTGTAAGACAGTAGATCTCGTTATGTTTAGTCCTTACCTTGATCGTGTAAGACAGTAGATCTCGTTATGTTTAGTCCTTACCTTGATCGTGTAAGACAGTAGATCTCGTTATGTTTAGTCCTTACCTTGATCGTGTAAGACAGTAGATCTCGTTATGTTTAGTCCTTACCTTGATCGTGTAAGACAGTAGATCTCGTTATGTTTAGTCCTTACACTGATCGTGTAAGACAGTAGATCTCGTTATGTTTAGTCCTTACCTTGATCGTGTAAGACAGTAGATCGCGTTATGTTTAGTCCTTACACTGATCGTGTAAGACAGTAGATCTCGTTATGTTTAGTCCTTACCCTTACCTCGTTAGGTTTTCTCTTGTTACTTTGCCGTATAAAGCCATAACTCTCGTTATATTTTCTCATTACTTTTGCAGTGTTAAGTCGTAACTCTCGTTATGTTTTGTCGTTACCTTTGCCGTGTTAAGTCGTAACTCTCGTTATGTTTTGTCGTTACCTTTGCCGTGTTAAGTCGCAACTCTCGTTATGTTCAGTCGTTACCTTATGTTATGTATAAAGTCACCTTTTAAAGTCTAAAATCATAATATTGTTAAGTCGTAACAGAAGTCCTGTTTAGTCCTTTCTCTCACACATTGTTGTCGTTCCACAATTATTGTTGTGGTTAGCCCAGGTTATGTTGGCTTTATGTAAGATAACGTGATATGTGGCCGTTATGTCAATCAGACCAGGTTATATGGTTATATGATACTCTGATTTGTGGAGTCAATTAATATGGCAAGCATAGATGATGTTATTAATAGGACTGACCAATTCTGTCTGGAAAGTTTTTTCTAAATCACACATTTTATCCTTACTTTAAATTTGAATACAAAATATAGATATCCTTACATTTTCTCAAAAGAAAATAATTTGATTATTCATTGAGAATAACATTCATATATTCAATTAATATTTCCCCAAATTTTTTGAAGGTCTAAAGACCTGGATACTTCACCACCGTTCCAGAAGATGGGACATCCAGCTTTTCCTTCGTACTCCGGACCTGACCCCCATGTGTATGGCTCTCCTCAGATGCCTGGTATGCCAGGCAATCCTTGGTTTCCGACCTATCCATTCCAGCAGCCAGCCATGTTTACGGCCCAGGTCCCTGACCAGAGAGTCCCACCAATGATGTATATGCCTCCAATGATGCCTGGGCAAAGTTTCCCTTTAGTGACACGGGACAGCTTTTTCCATCGTAACACCAAGAATGAACTGAGAGCAGCCATTTTTGAGAAGGTCCTTGGTACATTTCCCAAGTTACAGAAAATGTTAGTCGAGAGCAGCAAACCCAACTTATCAGCTCCAGAGAATTTTCCAGACTGCCGATTCGCCAACCTCCCTCGCCAGGAGACAGTGTCTCCACCTGGCATTTTCCTGCCAAGTCTGAATCTTGATGATGAGGAGGACCTTGGACATCGATTGAGCCCTCTCCTGTCTCGGCCTAGCACCTCACCTGCCATGGCCATGTCTCCCTACCTCACACAGCTCATCGACCAGGTGATGGATAACACTCCTGACCTCGCTGACCTCATCATGGACAGCTCATCTTCCAGCAATGACACGCCTACAAAGTCTGATTCCTCTACTGATTTCTGCAGTTTTGTTCCCATCAAACCTGAGCCCATCACTCCACCACAGACAGAGGTATCACCACCAGCCTTCACCAAGATTGTCCATAATGAACTAACCACCACCAAGAATGTCTGCGACATCTGCCACAAAGTCTTCTCCTCTAAAGCCAACCTGAGAGTTCACATGCGACGACACAGCGGGGAGAAACCATTCAAGTGTGAGTGGTGCAGCAAGGCCTTCAACCAACGTTCCACCCTGCGAACACACATTCGGATTCACACAGGAGAGCGTCCATACACCTGTAACATGTGCAATAAGTCTTTTGCTGATTATTCTACTTTCACCAAGCACCAGCGCACACACACTGGAGAAAAGCCCTACAGCTGTAATTTGTGTGGTAAGAGTTTTGCCCAGTCTGGGAACATGATCAGACATCGACAGACCCACGATCGATTTGGCAGTGACAGTGAAGTATCCCCCATGTAGAAATGTGAAAGACGAAACACAGTATGATTAACAAGAGTGATAATGATAGAACATGTGATTACTGTAAACAATAGATTTGAAATACTTCAGTGATTTCTTCAATATCAGCAATGAGTGCCTAGCATATTTATTTATAATGAAAAAAATTATTTATGATATGACATTGTAAAAATATAGTGCATATGACTCTTACACTCGATGTGTATTGTGGTGCATCTCCCTTAATTCTTATGGTATTACCTGCCCTTGTTTCAATATTGTATTATCTATAATGCACTTTTGTTTCAATATTTGGACTTTTACCCTTGGTTTCAAGAAAAAAATTCCTTGTAACTCTGTATAGATTACCCTGCTTGTTCCATGTATGTATTGTTTTGTCTCTGTATGGATTATCTCCTCTTATTCTATGCATGTATTATTTTTTTTGTTTCTATGTATGAATTATCTCCCCTTGTTCTATGAATTGATATCTTCTCATGTTCTGTGTACAGGTTATCTCCCCTTATTTCTATGACCATTTTATCTCTTTGTTTCTATGTAGATTATCTCACGAGATATGTTGATCAGTGCTCTATGTACATTAATAAATGTATAATAAAACCAAATTAACAGTGATGCTGGACATTGCTCCTCTGTACTGTATGTATCCATTAAATCTCAAAAACCTGCAATCAGCTTTTTGTTCATTACTTTATAATCTTCATTAAAACAAATCTTCACATCTTCACAAATTAATCCTTGATATCAAAATAAGGGCAAAATAAGGGCAAAATAAGGGCAAAATAAGGGCAAAATAAGGGCAAAAAAGCAAAACTGATATATTTCCTTGGAGATGCCTAAAAATAAAAAAAACCCCAAGAAATACCAACACGTCACCATAATCATAACCCAAACACAAATTCAATAAAACCAAATGTGAACAAAGTTAGAAATAAAATACTAAACACTATATGTGGTAAACAACTTACAGAAAGATGGTGGTAATGAATGAAGCACAGAGACATATTATATGTGTCATTATGACCTGCTGTAGACAGTAACAAACATGTTAGATGTGTCATTATGACCTGCTGTAGACAGTAACAAACATGTTAGATGTGTTATTGTGACCTGCTGTAGACAGTAACAAACATGTTAGATGTGTTATTGTGACCTGCTGTAGAAAGTAACAAACATTATATGTGTCATTGTGACCTGCTGTAGACAGTAACAAACATGTTAGATGTGTCATTGTGACCTGCTGTAGACAGTAACAAACATGTTAGACGTGTCATTGTGACCTGAATAAAATCACATGTACAATGAATTGCAATAAACAAACTCTTTTACACCAGTAATATCTTGTATTTCTTCAAGATGAAATATGTTGGCAATACTTTCATAATGGTGTTTATTATTTTCCAAGTCTAATGAGGGTAAGTTATTCTTTCATGAGGAGTATCCTTTTGGAGCAAACATGGATATATCTATATTGTTCAGGTGTATAAAGTTTACTTTACCTGTACATTTCTGATTTACCTGTAATTAGTAGGTCAACACAACAGGTCAGTCATGTCCATCTCAAATGAAAGCTTGAATCAACAACAATAATACCTATAAATACACCTACTTCAGGTTCTTCAGGTTACATCTTCTACTTCATGTTATCAAATATTTACACACAGACATAGGACAGACAGCTCATAATATTTCATTAGCTATGTACATATTTAATTCTGAATTCAGGACCCAGTTAACAGAACAGCTCTTTTATCTATATTAAACGACTGGTTCAGTTACATGTATCAGCTGTACGTCTGAAATAGTGGATGTAAAACCTACAGTTAAAAAACGAATAAATAACAGTAACACATATATCACCTAGATCAAACAGGAAGCATTATCTTTTTACAAACCTCCTTTCTTTACAATATAGATAATCAGTTATATTTTGTGAAGATCATATAGAAGACAATTAAAACAATTGATTTTTACTTCTTCATTTAAGGAAAGTGCTTTACAATAAACAGTTAATACAATGTATATTATATAATGAATACTTTACAGAGTAAGACAATGGAATGTGGTTCAAAATAAATTTTATTCACTGTTAAATGTTACATTGATCTTCAGTAATGCACCAAGCACCCTTTCTTCACATGTAACACCCATCCTCCTCGAACAGCTTTAGAACACCTCAACAATCTTCATCTAATTAAATATCCCTATACAATATTCTTTACCCAAACAACTCAATGTACACACACACTTATCAAAAACAAAGTTTTCACCGCTTTTATTTTTTTCACATTTATGTGAAAACCATGTCAGTGACCTGTGTCTTTATGTGAAAACCATGTCAGTGACCTGTGTCTTTATGTGATATTCTCCAAAATGAACTGATATATAGTATTGCCAATATGAAACATAATCAGATGTTACTTTATAAGGATGAAAATAAGTTTCATTAAAATGTGATATCAACTGAAATGTTACATTAACCAACATGACATTAAGTGGTCTCCATTGTAATATCACTGCAACTATAAATCAGCATTATTTAATGTAAAAGAGAAACTTTGTTAACAAGATAGCACTATCAATAACATATATATATAATTCTTTATAATTTATAGGTTGTACTTACTGCTAAGGTAAACAAATTTTACACTAAACCTCATTGGCTATAAACTTCCATTAGGCAGATCATATACACTCAAAACCATTAATATTGGAATTAAGAAACTCACTGTCTTTATTTATGTCTAAATTTATACATATGGTTTATTTCATATACCAAATCAATTAGAAGGTAAATTCTGGTCCCAAGCATTATAATCACTGTCTTCATTTAAAAGCAACTATGGTGAAGAGCAATTAGACGAGATATGAACAATTTAGAAACCTGTCATTTCAATTCTCTGTATTTTTATTTCAACATTTCAACAAAAACACCCTGATATATTTCATTTAGTGACAGAGACTATAGACATCACGGATAGTAAATGGGCATATGATGTTGAGGGTTAACACTTGTTAACAACTATGTCCTACATCATTAACCTGACTATGACAGCTAATTTAGTTAATTGGTATGACATGTGACATTACATTGCTTTCTGATCTGGTACCTTAAGTATAACTGATAATTACAAGATAAAAGCCACACATATAGGCAGTGTGACTATAATGAACTTGTGTTCCTACATCTACTTAGCAGACAATTTAAGTGTTTAAATCTTCATAGCGAAGCAATCAATTGGTTCCAAACTGGAGAATGTAAGTGCCCTCATGTTACTAAATAGTGCCGATTTTACAGGGATTGGATAGGTAGACACACAAATTTGGGAATGAGACAAAAATGAATTTGGCTTGTTTTTACCTGGAAAGCCTAAATTTCCTATAATAATAAACATAAATTTAATGAAGAATTGTAAATTTTAAGCACACAAAATCTGAATGAATTACAACACTGGTGACATGACATTGCCACAGGTGACTTTTATCTTACAATAATATAGATGAGTGATAACTATTGCACTAAAACCACAGTTCTTTTTCAAGTTACATAAATACATAAGTATACACAATATATATTTCATAAACATGTAATTAAAATCATTACTCTGTCATTAATGGCCCCATTAAACTTTGATTGCCTATTAATCACATTTCCAACATATTTAAAACAATAAATAAACATACACCTCTTTTCAGACAGATATCAGAGTATGTCCCAATAAATGATGACACAAACAGTCCAGATGTAAAACTGATGATATACATATATGAATGCATTGTACATTACTTAATTAACATGTTACAAGCATCCTACACAAAGTCCAGGTGTAAAGCTAACAATACACGTTATACGTATATATCCCAACACAGACATTGTGGTAACATGGTACAAGCATCCTACACAAAGTCCAGGTGTAAAGCTAACAATACACGTTATACGTATATATCCCAACACAGACATTGTGGTAACATGTTACAAGCATCCTACACAAAGTCCAGGTGTAAAGCTAACAATACACGTTATACGTATATATCCCAACACAGACATTGTGGTAACATGTTACAAGCATCCTACACAAAGTCCAGGTGTAAAGCTAACAATACACGTTATACGTATATATCCCAACACAGACATTGTGGTAACATGTTACAAGCATCCTACACAAAGTCCAGGTGTAAAGCTAACAATACACGTTATACGTATATATCCCAACACAGACATTGTGGTAACATGTTACAAGCATCCTACACAAAGTCCAGGTGTAAAGCTAACAATACACGTTATACGTATATATCCCAACACAGATATTGTGGTAACATGTTACAAGCATCCTACACAAAGTCCAGGTGTAAAGCTAACAATACACGTTATACGTATATATCCCAACACAGACATTGTGGTAACATGTTACAAGCATCCTACACAAAGTCCAGGTGTAAAGCTAACAATACACGTTATACGTATATATCCCAACACAGACATTGTGGTAACATGTTACAAGCATCCTACACAAAGCCCAGGTGTAAAGCTAACAATACACGTTATACTTATATATCCCAACACAGACATTGTGGTAACATGTTACAAGCATCATACACAGAGACTAGAAAGTCCAGGTGTAAAACTGATGATATACAATAGAGACAAAACAAGGAGTGTTAGGCAACAAAAGTCACCAGACAAATCTTTATGTTACTGAATATACTTTCAGTATTTAGCAATGATATCCAATCAGAAATACCCTTCTGATGATCACCTGGCTATTTAAAGAGTGTCTCAGCTTTATCACAGTTTTGATTGCTGTATAAATATGTGTACATATTGTAACTCTTATAATTACTGCAATCGCAGAAGTGAGTGGAAAAGAGAATTCTTTAATGAGTGATGTCCCTTTGGTAACAACATAATACTAGAAAGTCATTTGTGGAAGAAGACAATATTCACTTAAATCATAAGATGTGTTCCTTTTTTGGTAGAACACATGTTTTGTCAAGAAAACAAGATATCCACTTCTTTCATCAGTTGCGTTCCCTTTTCACCGGCATGGTGGCAGTAATATTCAGCTGCTTTCCTGTGACCCAGATTAATGAGCTGTCGAGCATACTCAAGGAAAATTGCTTCCACCAAAGATTCTGCAAAATCAACATTTTGTAAAGATATGTGGTTTCATGCTGGAACATGACACATCACACAGTTAGCAGAAAGATGCCACTTAATCTGTTAATCAACTGTTACATTATTTTCAGGGAAAATTTTATCTGTGACATTCACTCACTGTTCAAATGATGCTGGACTTTAACAGAGTAAAAAACAAAAAATAGGGATTTCACATATTTATGGTACTAAAGAATGCAGGGAAAACAGAAAACTTTCTTAATATAAAATAACTGAAAAAGATGTGTGTGTAACGCAGCACAGTGATAACACAGGCTTTTTCTTTGTAACTTTACAGTCTTGTGTCCTGTCTAACATGGCCCAGACATTTATACCTTACTGGTTTCTGGTGTCATGTCTAACATGCCCCAGACATTTATAACTCACTGGTTTCTGGTGTCATGTCTAACATGCCCCAGACATTTATAACTCACTGGTTTCTGGTGTCATGTCTAACATGCCCCAGACATTTATAACTCACTGGTTTCTGGTGTCATGTCTAACATGCCCCAGACATTTATAACTCACTGGTTTCTGGTGTCATGTCTTACAGTCTCCAGACATTAATAACTCACTGGTTTCTGGTGTCATGTCTGACATACCCCAGACATTTATAACTCACTGGTTTCTGGTGTCATGTCTGACATGCCCCAGACATTTATAACTCACTGGTATCTGGTGTCATGTCTAACATGCCCCAGACATTTATAACTCACTGGTTTCTGGTGTCATGTCTAACATGCCCCAGACATTTATAACTCACTGGTTTCTGGTGTCATGTCTAACATGCCCCAGACATTTATAACTCACTGGTATCTGGTGTCATGTCTAACATGCCCCAGACATTTATAACTCTCTGGTTTCTGGTGTCATGTCTAACATGCCCCA
The DNA here is from genome assembly GCF_031769215.1 of Ylistrum balloti. NCBI lineage: Eukaryota > Metazoa > Mollusca > Bivalvia > Pectinida > Pectinidae > Ylistrum > Ylistrum balloti. The sequence goes on from NW_026782039.1 coordinate 560,986, forward strand.
GACATTTATAACTCACTGGTATCTGGTGTCATGTCTTACAGTCTCCAGACATTTATAACTCACTGGTTTCTGGTGTCATATCTTACAGTCTGCAGACATTTATAACTCACTGGTTTCTGGTGTCATGTCTGACATACCCCAGACATTTATAACTCACTGGTTTCTGGTGTCATGTCTAACATGCCCCAGACATTTATAACTCACTGGTATCTGGTGTCATGTCTAACATGCCCCAGACATTTATAACTTACTGGTATCTGGTGTCATGTCTAACATGCCCCAGACATTTATAACTCACTGGTTTCTGGTGTCATGTCTAACATGCCCCAGACATTTATAACTCACTGGTTTCTGGTGTCATGTCTAACATGCCCCAGACATTTATAACTCACTGGTTTCTGGTGTCATGTCTTACAGTCTGCAGACAATTACAACTTACTGGTTTCTGGTGTCATGTCTAACAGGCCAAACTCCATACAGGCCTCCGCAAAACATGCTGCTCTATTGAACTGACGCATGCCATATAACATCTCCAAGACCTTAGGGAAATGGCCGAGGGACAACATCACTAACAGCGCCTTACTCTGTAGAAACATAATAATATACATCATTAGGTGTTCTACAGTGAAATTTTACACCATACTGGAATAAACAACATTAACACTGAGTTTTATATTTCAAGAATGTATAAGCAGGCCTCACACTTCTCCTCCCAACCCCTCAACGTTTTCTTTGGATCAAAAACTATTGAGGGGTTAATCTATAAACGAGATACCTAGTTATTTTTAATTTCAAAAGTGCCCAATATTAACCTTGACAAATGAACACCAATATCTAATCAGGTGCAGACTTGGTAGAATGATGATACGGTGTCAGCACCAACTGTTGATGTATACCTTGTGCTGAAGGTTATCTTAGTTATACACAAGGATATAGAGAGTATTATATCCCTAGGTTAACTTACAGAAGTAGGAGGTTTGGAAACCTACCTTTTGGTTGACTTGTGTACTACAGAGGTGATCTACCCATCGCTTCAGGACCTCACAGCAGTCTGTGTAACTGAGTGTCGCCTGCAAAAAACAGACATATGACCATACAATTGCTAAATACTATCCATTGATTTTTGCGGCTGAAATATATTCGCAAATAATTTCAAGGAAATATATTTTCCCTGTATTATTTGATCATTGTGTGATAAAGTTAAAACCTTTGCAACAATTAATTTTCTGTTTTGACATGTCGACATAACACAAATCAATATGCAAATATATGTTTACTGAAACCTGCTGCTTGACCAAGTGATGCAAACCTTAGGTAAAAATCTAATATCCCACTTCAAAAAAATGAACAAAATGCTAACAGTAGAACTACTTACCAGCATTATTCAACTATTGCAATAAAAATTTCCCTGGCCTTTCATCATATTTATCTTGATGTTCCCCCCTACTTTGGCCAGCCAAACTGCCTGCTCCCATGCCCCATTATATCTGTATGTAGTGACTGACAGTAATTGTATACTGATGTACCCTACCTTGGCCAGCCATACTGCCTGCTCCCAGGCCCCATTATGTCTGACAGTAATTGTATACTGATGTACCCTACCTTGGCCAGCCAAACTGCCTGCTCCCAGGCCCCATTATGTCTGACAGTAATTGTATACTGATGTACCCTACCTTGGCCAGCCAAACTGCCTGCTCCCAGGCCCCATTATGTCTGACAGTAATTGTATACTGATGTACCCTACCTTGGCCAGCCAAACTGCCTGCTCCCAGGCCCCATTATGTCTGTATGTAGTGACTGACAGTAATTGTATACTGATGTACCCTACCTTGGCCAGCCAAACTGCCTGCTCCCATGCCCCATTATGTCTGTATGTAGTGACTGACAGTAATTGTATACTGATGTACCCTACCTTGGCCAGCCAAACTGCCTGCTCCCAGGCCCCATTATGTCTGACAGTAATTGTATACTGATATACCCTACCTTGGCCAGCCAAACTGCCTGCTCCCATGCCCCATTATGTCTGTATGTAGTGACTGACAGTAATTGTATACTGATGTACCCTACCTTGGCCAGCCAAACTCCCTGCTCCCAGGCCCCATTATGTTTGTATGTAGTGACTGACAGTAACTGTATACTGATGTACCCTACCTTGGCCAGCCAAACTGCCTGCTCCCAGGCCCCATTATGTCTGACAGTAATTGTATACTGATGTACCCTACCTTGGCCAGCCAAACTGCCTGCTCCCAGGCCCCATTATGTCTGACAGTAATTGTATACTGATGTACCCTACCTTGGCCAGCCAAACTGCCTGCTCCCAGGCCCCATTATGTCTGTATGTAGTGACTGACAGTAATTGTATACTGATGTACCCTACCTTGGCCAGCCAAACTGCCTGCTCCCAGGCCCCATTATGTCTGTATGTAGTGACTGACAGTAATTGTATACTGATGTACCCTACCTTGGCCAGCCAAACTGCCTGCTCCCAGGCCCCATTATGTCTGACAGTAATTGTATACTGATATACCCTACCTTGGCCAGCCAAACTGCCTGCTCCCATGCCCCATTATGTCTGTATGTAGTGACTGACAGTAATTGTATACTGATGTACCCTACCTTGGCCAGCCAAACTCCCTGCTCCCAGGCCCCATTATGTTTGTATGTAGTGACTGACAGTAACTGTATACTGATGTACCCTACCTTGGCCAGCCAAACTCCCTGCTCCCAGGCCCCATTATGTCTGACAGTAATTGTATACTGATGTACCCTACCTTGGCCAGCCAAACTGCCTGCTCCCAGGCCCCATTATGTCTGTATATAATGACTGACAGTAATTGTATACTGATGTACCCTACCTTGGCCAGCCAAACTGCCTGCTCCCAGGCCCCATTATGTCTGTATATAATGACTGACAGTAATTGTATACTGATGTACCCTACCTTGGCCAGCCAAACTGGCTGCTCCCATGCCCCATTATGTCTGTATGTAGTGACTGACAGTAATTGTATACTGATGTACCCTACCTTGGCCAGCCAAACTGCCTGCTCCCATGCCCCATTATGTCTGTATGTAGTGACTGACAGTAATTGTATACTGATGTACCCTACCTTGGCCAGCCAAACTGCCTGCTCCCAGGCCCCATTATGTCTGACAGTAATTGTATACTGATGTACCCTACCTTGGCCAGCCAAACTGCCTGCTCCCATGCACCATAAGTCTGTAAGTAGCGACAAGCATCCATTCCTTTATCGATCAGACACAGGAGCTGGACTCCCTCTGGCAATAGTAACAAGAAATCATCCAATGACACAGAAATCTTTATATTTTATTAATGTCCAATTGTAATGACAAGTCATGTTCACCTTTCATGATCACTGGTTATCAGTCAATATTATATAGAGAATGTAGGTACAGTTAAATCTCTTTATCTTGAAATTCAAGGGAATGTGGAAAATATATCAACTTATCCGAAGTTCAACTCAAACGAAGAGTATAAATAAGGTTGATGATATCAGTTTCCTGAAGTTGATTTCCGTTAAACAAAGTTGGGCTACGATAGCACACAAGCAGCATAGTTTAATGTTTTTTGAAATGGCAGTAAAAATAAACAAATAAATCTGATTCTACTTTCTCCTTTCATTGTTCATTCATCCAAACAACAAATTATGTAATAACGACTCCAATTAAATACATTTGTACTGGCGTTGTTCTGTTCCGCATACGTGTACAATACCCTTACCGACCAAGCACATATACATCATATATATTTTATGGAATGACAATAAAACGAAATTAAAACTTTATTACTAATAAATAAGCATATGAAAAACACGGGACTAGAAAGTTTTACATGTAACAGAAAACATTGTACAAGCCCTTGACTTAACAAATCACGCACAGATATAGACAAAAATTAATTTCGAGACAACAAATGACTTTTCCCTTGCTTTCCAACTGAAGGGACTGAAAAATCGCTTCAAATTTACACAAAATTTCTACTTAATGAAATTCAATTCATCTGAACTAAAATTACAAAGATATAGAAGGAAAAAAACTGGGACTTATTATTACCTCTTAAACAGAATTTTGTTTATATATTTAAATATTTCCAACCAAGGCATCATCAATTACGAAGTCAAGGTAAGACAGGTTGACATAACTGTGTCCTTGGAAAAAGGGGTGAAAAAGCCATGTAATAAAATACTTAAAGTATAAAGTTCTGAAAAATCAGTATCAGCTAATTGTTATGTCCCAGACAAAGGTACACTAGAATGTTCCTAATTGTTATGTCCCAGACAAAGGTACACTAGAATGTTCCTAATTGTTATGTCCCTGACAAAGGTACACTAGAATGTTCCTAATTGTTATGTCCCAGACAAAGGTACACTAGAATGTTCCTAATTGTTATGTCCCAGACAAAGGTACACTAGAATGTTCCTAATTGTTATGTCCCTGACAAAGGTACACTAGAATGTTCCTAATTGTTATGTCCCAGACAAAGGTACACTAGAATGTTCCTAATTGTTATGTCCCAGACAAAGGTACACTAGAATGTTCCTAATTGTTATTCTCCAGACAAAGGTACACTAGAATGTTCCTAATTGTTATTCTCCAGACAAAGGTACACTAGAATGTTCCTAATTGTTATGTCCCAGACAAAGGTACACTAGAATGTTCCTAATTGTTATTCTCCAGACAAAGGTACACTAGAATGTTCCTAATTGTTATGTCCCAGACAAAGGTACACTAGAATGTTCCTAATTGTTATGTCCCAGACAAAGGTACACTAGAATGTTCCTAATTGTTATGTCCCAGACAAAGGTACACTAGAATGTTCCTAATTGTTATTCTCCAGACAAAGGTACTCTAGAACGTTCCTAATTGTTATTCTCCAGACAAAGGTACACTAGAATGTTCCTAATTGTTATGTCCCAGACAAAGGTACACTAGAATGTTCCTAATTGTTATTCTCCAGACAAAGGTACACTAGAATGTTCCTAATTGTTATTCTCCAGACAAAGGTACACTAGAATGTTCCTAATTGTTATTCTCCAGACAAAGGTACACTAGAATATTCCTAATTGTTATGTCCCAGACAAAGGTATACTAGAATGTTCCTAATTGTTATGTCCCAGACAAAGGTACACTAGAATATTCCTAATTGTTATTCTCCAGACAAAGGTACACAAGAATGTTCCTAATTGTTATGTCCCAGACAAAGGGACACTAGAATGTTCCTAATTGTTATGTCCCAGACAAAGGGACACTAGAATGTTCCTAATTGTTATGTCCCAGACAAAGGTACACTAGAATGTTCCTAATTGTTATTCTCCAGACAAAGGTACACTAGAATATTCCTAATTGTTATGTCCCAGACAAAGGTATACTAGAATGTTCCTAATTGTTATGTCCCAGACAAAGGTACACTAGAATATTCCTAATTGTTATTCTCCAGACAAAGGTACACTAGAATGTTCCTAATTGTTATGTCCCAGACAAAGGGACACTAGAATGTTCCTAATTGTTATGTCCCAGACAAAGGGACACTAGAATGTTCCTAATTGTTATGTCCCAGACAAAGGTACACTAGAATATTCCTAATTGTTATGTCCCAGACAAAGGTACACTAGAATATTCCTAATTGTTATTCTCCAGACAAAGGTACACTAGAATGTTCCTAATTGTTATTCTCCAGACAAAGGTACACTAGAATGTTCCTAATTGTTATGTCCCAGACAAAGGTACACTAGAATATTCCTAATTGTTATTCTCCAGACAAAGGTACACTAGAATGTTCCTAATTGTTATGTCCCAGACAAAGGGACACTAGAATGTTCCTAATTGTTATGTCCCAGACAAAGGGACACTAGAATGTTCCTAATTGTTATGTCCCAGACAAAGGTACACTAGAATATTCCTAATTGTTATTCTCCAGACAAAGGTATACTAGAATGTTCCTAATTGTTATGTCCCAGACAAAGGGACACTAGAATGTTCCTAATTGTTATGTCCCAGACAAAGGTACACTAGAATGTTCCTAATTGTTATGTCCCAGACAAAGGCACACTAGAATGTTCCTAATTGTTATGTCCCAGACAAAGGTACACTAGAATGTTCCTAATTGTTATGTACCTGACAAAGGTACACTAGAATGTTCCTAATTGTTATGTCCCAGACAAAGGTATACTAGAATGTTCCTAATTGTTATGTCCCAGACAAAGGTACACTAGAATGTTCCTAATTGTTATGTCCCAGACAAAGGTACACTAGAATGTTCCTAATTGTTATGTCCCAGACAAACGTACACTAGAATGTTCCTAATTGTTATGTCCCTGACAAACGTACACTAGAATGTTCCTAACGTACATTAGAATGTTCCCCACTGTTATGTCCCAGACAATCTTATACTAGAATGTGTGAATCTGTTACACCCCACACAAACATACACTAGAATGTTCCCCACTGTTATGTCCCAGACAATCTTATACTAGAATTTGTGAATCTGTTACACCTCACACAAACGTACACTAGAATGTTCCCCACTGTTATGTCCCTGACAATCTTATACTAGAATGTGTGAATCTGTTACACCCCACACAAACGTTCACTAGAATGTTCCCCACTGTTTTGTCCCCGACAATCTTATACTAGAATGTGTGAATCTGTTACACCCCACACAAACGTACACTAGAATGTTCCCCACTGTTATGTCCCTGACAAACTTATACTAGAATGTGTGAATCTGTTACACCCCACACAAACATTCACTAGAATATTCCTCACTGTTATGTCCCTAACAAACTTATACTAGAATGTGTGAATCTGTTACACCCGACACAAACGTACACTAGAATGTTCCCCAATGTTTTGTCCCCGACAATCTTATACTAGAATGTGTGAATCTGTTACACCCCACACAAACGTACACTAGAATGTTCCCCACTGTTATGTCCCCGACAATCTTATACTAGAATGTGTGAATCTGTTACACCCCACACAAACGTACATTAGAATGTGTGAATCTGTTACACCCCACACAAACGTACATTAGAATGTGTGAATCTGTTACACCCCACACAAAGGTACACTAGAATGTGTGAATCTGTTACACCCCACACAAACGTACACTAGAATGTTCCTCACTGTTATGTCCCAGACAACTGTATATTATAATGTACAAATCTGTTACACCCAAGACCATCTCAGACTAGGATGTACTTACCTGTTAGTTTACCATTAGCTATGAGATTGGTAGCCACCAGTTTTATTGTGCTCTGTGATGCTCCAGATGATCGTATACTGGCGACAAGACAGGCCCTGCATCAAATATGTTATCAATATTAAACTATGCATGTCACTCTGGTAAAATATCAGCTGCCAGGGGGAAATCAGAAGTTTCAGATTTGATCTTTAGCCCAAATTAAGAAGTTCAAGTGACTAATAGTTTAGGAGATAGAGTGGGAACAAAGTTTTGTTTAATGTAGGTCAAAGGTCAAAATGTAGGTTAGAGTGACCTAGAGCATGAAAAAGAAAGTGGAAGAAAACACTAAAACACGGACTGCCACAATGCAAAACTACAGTCCCTTCCAAAGTCCTTGTGGTCGACTAATCACCCAGCAATAAGTTCAGTTGAAAATATTGCTCTTCAATAGAATAACAGGCACTATTCCATTGTACTATAATACACTCATTTATCAAAAATGACTGAACAAATCCTAAGTGGTTAAATAACATTATTGAGAAGGTGTAAAAAGAAAACAGAGAAACTTTAAACTTTGATTAATAAACTATTGTCTACAGTAAATTAGATACCAACCTTAGACAGTCTGTGTAGTAATGGTCACTTTCAGGCTCTGTCTCCAAAAGCAACTGGACAGCTCGGTCAGTCTGACCCAGCATGACATAGTTCTCAGCACATTTTTTTGTGTGGTCGTATGTTGCACGTTTACTGTCATGGAGAGCTACACGGTCTAACTGATACTTCTGAAATGAAAAAGAATTTATGGAACTTTCTAAAAAACCAAAATTATCAAAATTTACAATGCATTATGTATAATGAGTTTTCTCCCTAACATCCAATTTTTGTTGTTTTTGAGTGCATTGCAGACATTAAACTTGGGCATTTTGATTGATAATGCATTAGTTCCTGCTCTTCAATTACAAAAATACAACACGACTAAAATTGTAGTCTGGTTTTGACATCATCAGGCAAAATTTGTCTGGTGAAATAAAGCCGTTATACAATAATTTTGTGTTGAAAACAAATTGCCAAGTTGATTGCGAAATATTACAATGTTTATATTCTATCACATAATACTATTTTCTGTTTAACTTTCAGTGACTAGTCCTTGGTGTGATAATAAATAACAGAACATTTCACATGGACTTCACCAGTGATTCTGTTTAATGTCTGACATTCTTGTCACCAACAATAAGTCATTCTGTTTAATATCTGACATTCTTATCAACAACGACAAGTCATTCTGAGAGAAACAAGCCAAATCTCTGGATCTCAAACTGAGAAAGACAAGTAAAATTCATATCTCCCACAGAGAAAAACAAGTCTTATCATTATACAGTATTAGAAAGGAAACATTAACACAAGTGATAAGCTATCACTGTAGATATTACCTTACGGCTTGACAGTTTACCTGAAATGAGGTGTTACTACAAATGGTATCAAAGTGTCTCTCTAGAGGGGGGTCCTGGAAAAGCTGTTCCACCAATTGTCGCTGGGCAACCTCTTCAGGGTTGTCAAGGACGACCAGATCATTGGCTTCTTTAGTTGGGGGAACATAGCGTTCACGTTCCCTCTCACGACTGCTGTTGCCTCCCTGTTTCACAATCACAGAAGAATGAAATACATTTCCATAGCATTCTGTACAGATTGGTGTATTACCTCAATAACATGATAATGTGTTTTTCAGTGTTTTTACATCAGGGTACAATGTCTTGTTTTTCAGTTTCTCGTTCTATATACCAGACCTATAAAGGTTACAGCCCTTATCTCCAGTGTCAAACATATTACAATGTTTCATGTTCTATATACCAGACCTATCAATGTAACAGCCCCTATCTCCAGTGTTTCATGTTCTATATACCAGACCTATCAATGTAACAGCCCCTATCTCCAGTGTCAAACATATCACAGTGTTTCTTGTTCTATATACCAGACCTATAAAGGTTACAGCCCCTATCTCCAGTGTCAAACATATTACAGTGTTTCATGTTCTATATACCAGACCTATCAATGTAACAGCCCCTATCTCCAGTGTCAAACATATTACAGTGTTTCATGTTCTATATACCAGACCTATAAAGGTTACAGCCCCTATCTCCAGTGTCAAACATATCACAATGTTTCATGTTCTATATACCAGACCTATAAAGGTTACAGCCCCTATCTCCAGTGTCAAACATATTACAGTGTTTCATGTTCTATATACCAGACCTATCAATGTAACAGCCCCTATCTCCAGTGTCAAACATATTACAGTGTTTCTTGTTCTATATACCAGACCTATAAAGGTTACAGCCCCTATCTCCAGTGTCAAACATATTACAGTGTTTCATGTTCTATATACCAGACCTATCAATGTAACAGCCCCTATCTCCAGTGTCAAACATATTACAGTGTTTCATGTTCTATATACCAGACCTATAAAGGTTACAGCCCCTATCTCCAGTGTCAAACATATTACAGTGTTTCATGTTCTATATACCAGACCTATAAAGGTTACAGCCCCTATCTCCAGTGTCAAACATATTACAGTGTTTCATGTTCTATATACCAGACCTATAAAGGTTACAGCCCCTATCTCCAGTGTCAAACATATTACAGTGTTTCATGTTCTATATACCAGACCTATCAATGTAACAGCCCCTATCTCCAGTGTCAAACATATCACAATGTTTCATGTTCTATATACCAGACCTATCAATGTAACAGCCCCTATCTCCAGTGTTTCATGTTCTATATACCAGACCTATAAAGGTTACAGCCCCTATCTCCAGTGTCAAACATATCACAATGTTTCATGTTCTATATACCAGACCTATGAAGGTTACAGCCCCTACCTCCAGTGTCAAACATATTTCAGTGTTTCTTGTTCTATATACCAGACCTATAAAGGTTACAGCCCCTATCTCCAGTGTCAAACATATCACAATGTTTCATGTTCTATATACCAGACCTATCAATGTAACAGCCCCTATCTCCAGTGTTTCATGTTCTATATACCAGACCTATAAAGGTTACAGCCCCTATCTCCAGTCTTTCATGTTCTATATACCAGACCTATAAAGGTTACAGCCCCTATCTCCAGTGTTTCATGTTCTATATACCAGACCTATAAAGGTAACAGCCCCTATCTCCAGTGTCAAACATATCACAATGTTTCATGTTCTATATACCAGACCTATCAATGTAACAGCCCCTATCTCCAGTGTCAAACATATTACAGTGTTTCATGTTCTATATACCAGACCTATAAAGGTTACAGCCCCTATCTCCAGTGTCAAACATATTACAGTGTTTCATGTTCTATATACCAGACCTATAAATGTAACAACCCCTATCTCCAGTGTCAAACATATTACAGTTTTTCATGTTCTATATACCAGACCTATGAAGGTTACAGCCCCTATCTCCAGTGTCAAACATATTACAGTGTTTCATGTTCTATATACCAGACCTATAAATGTAACAACCCCTATCTCCAGTGTCAAACATATTACAGTTTTTCATGTTCTATATACCAGACCTATGAAGGTTACAGCCCCTATCTCCAGTGTTTCATGTTCTATATACCAGACCTATAAAGGTTACAGCCCCTATCTCCAGTGTTTCATGTTCTATATACCAGACCTATAAAGGTAACAGCCCCTATCTCCAGTGTCAAACATATTACAGTGTTTCATGGTCTATATACCAGACCTATAAAGGTAACAGCCCCTATCTCCAGTGTCAAACATATCACAATGTTTCATGTTCTATATACCAGACCTATAAAGGTTACAGCCCCTATCTCCAGTGTCAAACATATCACAATGTTTCATGTTCTATATACCAGACCTATGAAGGTAACAGCCCCTATCTCCAGTGTCAAACATATTACAGTGTTTCTTGTTCTATATACCAGACCTATAAAGGTAACAGCCCCTATCTCCAGTGTCAAACATATTACAGTGTTTCATGTTCTATATACCAGACCTATCAATGTAACAGCCCCTATCTCCAGTGTCAAACATATCACAATGTTTCATGTTCTATATACCAGACCTATGAAGGTTACAGCCCCTATCTCCAGTGTCAAACATATCACAATGTTTCATGTTCTATATACCAGACCTATAAAGGTTACAGCCCCTATCTCCAGTGTCAAACATATTACAGTGTTTCATGTTCTATATACCAGACCTATCAATGTAACAGCCCCTATCTCCAGTGTCAAACATATTACAGTGTTTCTTGTTCTATATACCAGACCTATAAAGGTTACAGCCCCTATCTCCAGTGTCAAACATATTACAGTGTTTCATGTTCTATATACCAGACCTATCAATGTAACAGCCCCTATCTCCAGTGTCAAACATATCACAGTGTTTCTTGTTCTATATACCAGACCTATAAAGGTTACAGCCCCTATCTCCAGTGTCAAACATATCACAATGTTTCATGTTCTATATACCAGACCTATGAAGGTTACAGCCCCTATCTCCAGTGTCAAACATATCACAATGTTTCATGTTCTATATACCAGACCTATGAAGGTTACAGCCCCTATCTCCAGTGTCAAACATATCACAGTGTTTCTTGTTCTATATACCAGACCTATAAAGGTTACAGCCCCTATCTCCAGTGTTTCTTGTTCTATATACCAGACCTATAAAGACAACCGCCCCTACCTCCTGTGTCAAACATATTTCAGTGCTTTGTGTTCTATATACCAGACCTATAAAGACTACGGCCCCTATCACAGTGTTTGTTGTTCTTGACACAGTAGTAAAGGAAGAATTAACACATAATTTACTGACATTTATTTAGTAAATATTTACCTTGTTTGCTGGCTGTAGTTTTTCTGATTTTAGATAATGCAGGGCAACTGTCCAGAACAGCAGGTCTGACTCGTCCCCAAATAATCTAAATACAAATGTACAAATGGTAGAGAATCCTTACACACATATACCTAACACATTTACAGCTACATCACCTGGCTGATGAAACTTGTTTTCTCTTGACTTTTTGGAAAAAATTGATAATTTGAAAACCCTTTTGTTTTTTTGTTTTTTTTTTTTTTTTTTAAATCTTTTGAAATATTGTGAAAACAGCAATGGAAACAGTATAGGGAATCTGAAACCATTTAGGCATAATTATTTCCTAGTCCATGTACAGAAATTGTTTATCTCCGTTAAATCCAGACATGTTGACAACACCGTAAGAAATTCCTTAAATCCTTGTGAAAATATTCTTTAATCCCTTCACAATTCTATCTTATAAAACATTGTTTCAATCTTTCTGAGTTTTCACAATTGGTGAGATAGCGTAATTTACAACTCACCTTGCAACCAAGAGACATCTTTCAGCTGTTCCGAACCGAGAGTTACCAATGTATTGTGTCACATCTCTGGGAATTACAAATCAACACAATGGTCAACATTATAAAATTTTCAGCTGAGAAGCTTTAGAGAATCTTTTCTTTTCTATAATGTGTTACAAGTACACAAATCTCATTAATTTTTACTGTTACAAGTACACAAACCTCATTAATTTTTGCTGTTACAAGTACACAAATCTCATTAATTTTTGCTGTTACAAGTACACAAATCTCATTAATTTTTACTGTTACAAGTACACAAATCTTATCAATTTTTGCTGTTACAAGTACAAAAATCTCATTAATTTTTACTGTTACAAGTACACAAATCTCATTAATTTTCACTGTTACAAGTACACAAATCTCATTAATTTTTACTGTTACAAGTACACAAATCTCATTAATTTTTACTGTTACAAGTACACAAATCTCATTAATTTTCACTGTTACAAGTACACAAATCTCATTAATTTTTACTGTTACAAGTACACAAATCTCATTAATTTTTACTGTTACAAGTACACAAATCTCATTAATTTTTACTGTTACAAGTACACAAATCTCATTAATTTTTACTGTTACAAGTACACCAATATTTCATGACGATTCAGACAACGTGTATGTATACAGATGATAATTACATATGGTCTGTACAGTTCCCTGTTCTTTACTGATGTTTACCACTGTACCCAGTGACAGAAACAAACTACATCATACAAGCTTTACAGATAGAAATCTGATGAGGTGTTGGTGTTATTTTGTGACCAACTTGTCTTGTAAAAAATGAAAGGTTCGCAAAAACAAAAACTTTAAGGAGCTGTTTCATAAAATCTCAAAAGAAATGAAAATTCACTGAAGATCTTCTATATATCTGTCAAATGAATTAAGAATGGATACTTTGTAGCTCGTAACAGCCTACCTAGGAAAAGACTAATATCTAGGAAACTCAGAATGCAGACAGTGGAGGGCAGAGAGTCCAGGAGTAATACTACTGGTAGAGTTGGTAACATTCACAAGGGATTTAGATTTCACTGTATTTGTGTTGATAAAAGAAAGAACAAAAACAAACTACTCAACATATACTGTGAATGAAGACGACTGGAAATGTATGTCATCAGTATACATGGATACCAGTGATAGACACAGACTTTAGTCCCTGTGAACTAGCCTCGAGCCAAATGTCTTCAGGATATTAGCCTGTGGAATAAAGCAACTGTTAATGTACCTGTCTAAGAGATTAAGCTGGTTGTTAATGGCCGTCTGCATATCTGCATCATCATCCATCATTCCTTCAAGTTTGAGGGAATACTCAGTGTTCCATGGCTGATGCTGAAGCAGATACTTGAGTAACAGGGAAGCTTTGTTTGTCAGCATGTAGGGGCACCATACCTGTCCTGTATAATACAACATTGTTCTGTTAATCCTCCAGATAAAACATGATATCAAATTATACATTAATTGCTTTCCTCAATTCCTTCCTTATTTGTTTTTCCACAAAGAACATTAACATGCCTTTTTAAAATTTAGAGCCACAAATAGGAGTAAATTTTAACTACGATCAGAATTTGACTTACTTTCCCGACTACAGATTTGACATGTAATGGTAATATGTTGATTAATCAGCTCTGACTCACTTAAACAAACATTTTCAAATCCCAGTTAAACAGACTGACAGATTGACACAAAAACATTGATGATTTTGATAAAAGAAAAAACGTTGAGTAGACAGAGAAAACATTTATGTTAAGGAATCTTTGTTGCTATGGTTACCTGGTAAATCCCAGTCATCCACGGGACTTGTAAGGTTTTTAAGGGTCAGGTCTGTCACATAGACACATCCTATGGTGGTGGCTAGGACCACACGGTCACTCCCACACCACTCACAGTCCACAATCTTGGCTATCTCTCGGGGACTCTTCACTGACCCTGTCAGTTCAGGCTTCAGATACAAAGATAAAAAGATGAACAATTCAGAAAACAAGAGAAATACTCACACATGGTTCCTGTAAATATAAAAACTCTTGTGAAAAATACACAATCTGAAAGATCAGAGGTGTAACAATTTCACAATGTAAGATCTATCTCCTATATCAGATATACAGTATACCTGTACAGGTGTAACAACATCACAATGTAAGATCTATCTCCTATATCAGATATACAGTATACCTGTACAGGTGTAACAACATCACAATGTAAGATCTATCTCCTATATCAGATATACAGTATACCTGTACAGGTGTAACAACATCACAATGTAAGATCTATCTCCTATATCAGATATACAGTATACCTGTACAGGTGTAACAACATCACAATGTAAGACAACTATATCAGATATACAACCTGTACAGGTGTAACAACATCACAATGTAAGATCTATCTATATCAGATATACAGTATACCTATATCACAGATATATCAGATATACAACCTGTACAGGTGTAACAACATCACAATGTAAGATCTATCTCCTATATCAGATATACAGTATACCTGTACAGGTGTAACAACATCACAATGTAAGATCTATCTCCTATATCAGATATACAGTATACCTGTACAGGTGTAACAACATCACAATGTAAGATCTATCTCCTATATCAGATATACAGTATACCTGTAACAACATCACAGGTGTAACAACATCACAATGTAAGATCTATCTCCTATATCAGATATACAGTATACCTGTACAGGTGTAACAACATCACAATGTAAGATCTATCTCCTATATCAGATATACAGTATACCTGTACAGGTGTAACAACATCACAATGTAAGATCTATCTCCTATATCAGATATACAGTATACCTGTACAGGTGTAACAACATCACAATGTAAGATCTATCTCCTATATCAGATATACAACCTGTACAGGTGTAACAACATCACAATGTAAGATCTATCTCCTATATCAGATATACAGTATACCTGTACAGGTGTAACAACATCACAATGTAAGATCTATCTCCTATATCAGATATACAACCTGTACAGGTGTAAGGTGTAACAACATCACAATGTAAGATCTATCTCCTATATCAGATATACAACCTGTATAACATCACAATGTAAGATCTATATATCAGATATACAGTATACCTGTACAGGTGTAACAACATCACAATGTAAGATCTATCTCCTATATCAGATATACAACCTGTACAGGTGTAACAACATCACAATGTAAGATCTATCTCCTATATCAGATATACAACCTGTACAGGTGTAACAACATCACAATGTAAGATCTATCTCCTATATCAGATATACAGTATACCTGTACAGGTGTAACAACATCACAATGTAAGATCTATCTCCTATATCAGATATACAACCTGTACAGGTGTAACAACATCACAATATAAGATCTATCTCCTATATCAGATATACAGTATACCTGCACATGATTATGACACAATAAATGTTACACATGGGTATTGATTGAACTTCACACAAATGTCTATATATAATTTCCATTGGTTCTAATGTAACCGTTTTTTTTTTTTTTGTTGTCTGAAGAATGTGAATCTAAAAAATATGTAAATAAAGTTTACATCAGAAATGGATTCTCGATTCTGATTCTGATAGCATTGTCCGAGGACTCTATCAACTTATGGTGATGTAGGTGAACATAGGACTTCCAAACACTTTGTTGTAACAGTTTCCATTATTAGACCTTAGTATCCAGCATCTGAATTGTTTGTTCAGGTAAATACAAGTGTTCTTTGTTAATTTGAATGTGAAATTTGTTTCACAATAAAATCCACATAATAAGGATGCTCATTTCATTTACAACTTAATTAATTTCTAAAACATAAGATAACATACGAAACTGATGACAAAATACTAAACCATAACATATGTCAGTATGTCGTGAGTGGCCCTTCTCTAATGCATATGAAGTTTTATTGTTTGATAATTTTCAGAAGTTATCAAATGTGACCTCTGCCCTTTTAGTCTTGACCCCTGATCATGTTAACGTGCAGAACTTGATGTTATGATCTGAGGGGTAAATATGAACCAAATCTGATGAGAGGTTCTCAAGATTTGACTTTGATTTAAAACGAGAAAAAACGGGACAGATGGATAAATGGACGGATGGACTGACATGAATAACAATACATCCTGCCATAAAATGATGGGGACATGCAAGACACCCTGTTTACAAGTTCACAGCAGACCACTGCTCACCTTTGAATCCTTAATATCCCAAATATCCACTCCATCATTGTACATGATGAGAAATTTGATGTTCCCACGTCCTGGTGCAAATCTGATCTTCTTTATCCAGCCTCGATGTGTTGGTAAAGTCCTAAAACATCAATTATAAATCTATCGTCAATGAAGCAAACACCCCATGTAGGACAAGTTTGACATCTTTCTTTTATCAAGCTTAACACAGAAATAAAGTCTGATTGATATATAGTAAACCACTACTTTATCTTACTACATCATAAAGACTTCTACAACACTGCAGAAAAATGACTTTCTGTGGTGTCCACAAAAATAATACCTTGAGGTACGTCCTTTTAGATCCCAGATACAGAGCTGACCATCACTGTCCCCAAATGTGATACACTCGCCCTTCCAAGCAATACAGGAAATACCGCCCAGCCCAGACTGGAAAAGGAAACAGGGGATGTGTCAGGTAAGATACATGTGGTGATTTGAACAGATGTTCTTACATTATAACCAGTAAGTAAAGTTTGTGTGATAAGTTGATGACTACAATGTCACCTTCATCAGAAAAATGACTTTGTAAAAAAAAAACCATTTGCACTAAGGTACACAATGTATGAAATGGTAATAGATTCACGAGACTTTTGTGTTGTAGTACAAAGCGGATAGTAGTGTGACAAGATGACGATAAGATTATTGTGAGAACAGGTGGAATTGGTGATCTCTCATATTCCAATTGATCATACAGTAACAATGTGCTATTCCACAATGTGTAAGACTTCCTGACTCATCTTGATGCTGTGGTTTACATCTCCACGAATGCACTATATGTAAAGTGTAAGATTGACAATCAATAGACACAAACACCAAGGTTCTATGAATTTTGCTTATTTTTGCTTTTATTCGCCAATACTCAAATTAAAAAAAACCCTCAAAAATGATCGTTTCTGTTTATGAAATACAGTAGCACAATCATGTTACAAAATGCCTATGGTAGTAACTATGTTGAACTTTTGATCTGGCTGATAAATAACAACACACAGTCAGGATCATTTCAGACAAGTTGGAGCTCAATCCCACAGGTGGAACTTTAGCAGAAGTTTAAAATGTCAAAAGTTTCCCATGGCGGACAGCTGACGGCGCACGATGATGGACATAGCAAAATGGCTATAGGTCTTCATGACCTTCAGGTCAGATACTTTAAAAATAGATATTACAGTTTGTTAAAGTCTCATGTTTAGGTTTTATATACAACTTCCCTTATGTCTTACTGTGTTGCCTTATCTATCATAAACACCAAAATATTCCTCACAGTTTGTTACTTGTTGTATATATTTGACACAAAAATTTGTTTATTCTACAATGTACATTATCTCTTGGAGACAACAATATTTTGTGTGGCCTGACAAATAAGTGTTAAATTGAGGTACAGATATACAATAAAACAGAACTACCTCAGCAGGGATCTTAGTAGCATCAATGAAGCTTGTGCCTTCCACCACAAAGTGGTAAACATTTCCCTCACCATCCGTAAACACAAAGTGTTCCTTCAGAGAGACCTTCTGTACTCCCATGGTGTCAGAGCTGTTAAATAGAAATAATAATGTACTCTACATCATTGTCAACATTCCAATTAAGATCAAGGTCAAAGGTTAGAGGTTACAAAGTAGGGGGGTCATATACCCAATAATTTTGATTGAACAACAAAATGTCTACAAGACAAGAATGTCCCTGTTCTTGTGCATACAGTATAATTGTTAAATGAATATGCTGAAGTTGTAAAATGTGACCTTTGAATTTTTCACCTTAATTGATGATAAGATGTAGAACTTGATGTTCTGATACTACAGGGTAAATATGAGCCATGATATGACATTGATTCGGAAGAGGATTTAAATGGGTAACACTATATGCCTTAAAAATGAGCTAACATAATTAAAACCCTGTAAGTTACTAAGTACATCCATCTTCTGGCAGATTGCATTGAGATGACACTGATAAAACAAGTCAGCTTTATACTTCAGACTCAGTAAAATGAAAAACTTGTGACAAGTCTCATCAATCTGATTATATTAAAGGAAACAAATGTAAAATTCTGTGTATTATGTAATGTGATAATGAGATGCTTTTCCAATCTTCTGTGAAAACAGTATTTCATTAATACCAATACACAAGAGTATCAGTGAAACTGATGAGGTCTACCTAAAATAACTTTATCAAACACAGAATTTTCATAAAGAGCAATCATTCTGTAATTAGAGAATTTTAGGCCCTGAATTTGGACACTGTACATCCTCTTAGTATGATCAATGTATACACCAAGTGTCATTATCCTACATTAAATGCGAGCAAAGTTATGCTCCAGACCCCAATTTTAACAAAGGGCAATAACACTGTTATTGACAGGTTGGGAACACAAATATTTGCACATTGCACATTGTCTAAGTATGATGAATGTATATATCATGTTCCATGATTCATGCATACCCTTTGACAAAGTTGTGCTCCAGACAGGAAAGGACAGAAGGACAAATCAGCAACTATATGCTCCCAAAATATTTTTGGGGACCATAGAAATCTAAATTGGGGATATTCTCCTTTTCTATGTTTTTCTTTAATGGTGTCCAAATGCATATGACATCATGACTGATGACTTCACAATTGAAGTGATGAGAACCTTCTGTCAGTCACAGCTTTGCTACATCATAAGACATACATGTATATGTAATGTAATGGGTATAATTACACTTATAGTACATATTGCACAATCCTCTGACAGATTCAAACGCTCCCACGATGCATTTTTCAGCCTACCTTTCAGACACTTCCTGTCCGGAGGAGCTCTTGGATGTTGTCATGACATCTGAGGATTTGGAGAAGATCCCAATCCCTTCTTTGTCTGAATCAGAGATGCTTTGGGCCAGTAGTTTACGTCTGAGTATTTTGAGGCTGTGTGAGGGTGACCATTCAAGGGCAGTTGGTCGTGGGATGCTCTTACCCATCTCCCTTAACATTGTCAGACTGCGTAGATCCCACAGCTCTAGGGGCTTCTCTTTGAAGCAGATGACAAAATACTGCCTGTACAGGAGAGAGAGGCTGGCCTTAGAATTTACAATGATTCAAAATGAAAAATTTAAACAACATGTTACTCGCATTAGTTTTCACAGTTTTTGCCAGGGTAAAAATAGCTTACAGAAACACGAGGTTACAATTAGATTTAACATTGAAAGTATATAACATCATCTCATAATGTTTTAACTCCTATCTTTTGTTATCTGTAATCTGAAATTCTGTTTTAAATATTACAATATCTAAACATACATTTACTTACTTGAGGTAGGAGATTCTAAGAAGGTCTATAGGTGGTTCCTGATCATGATTACAACGTAGTGTTGTTATCTTACCTGTAAAACAAAATATAAATGGTAGATAAGGCACTGGTTGGTCAAAATGTATCCTTTGTTCAACATTTTTAACTTATGAATTTAACTTCTATTTTCCTAAGAGATGATGATGTAAAGCTAAATTAATTTTTTTTCTCCATATTTTTTTAAGGTCGAACTAAAATCAGAGCACTTCTACAAAATAAATGAGGATAACTCTGAACTCCCAACCGGTCTTCTTCTCTTTAGTCTTTAGCTTATGTGACATTTTGAGTCAGATATTAAACTAAGGGTTGATTTGAGGAGTGTTTCTTCCTCTAGTCTTAAAATCTATTTCCAGACCAGATGTTGTCTTCCTTGAGAGGCTCCCAGACTGCTTTGCTGGTTATTTTGACAAATTGGTTTGTCAACAGCTTAAATGTAAAATGTCAGAGAGAGGTCACAGAAAATCCCTGGACAGGAGTGAAGGAACAATGACTTATACTGTGGATTCATTTATTTTCGTTGGGTTCAATTTTCGTTGTTTCTACAAATTAGACAGTTTCGTGGACTCATAAATTCGTGGATTTTTGATTCTGTGGGAAAAAAATAAAAACGTTAGAATTTTCTCTTTTTGCTTCCAGTCGAATTTTTTTCTGTTTGTATTAAGGCTATGTTCACAGAAATTAACACTAATGACAAGAATAAAAGAACGTTTTTTTTTCAAGATGGCGTCCTGTGTTTTTATAACGCTGTTTACAACAGTCTCGCATTAATATCAAACCACAAATCAGTATATATCCTGGCGTGTAATCAATCGGTAATTATCAGAAACAATTGTTTTCAGTGGATAAACATTGTGTGCTGATCAGTCGGTGTACCGCAGTCATATGAAAACATCACGCGTATCGATGGGACCATGTGTGTAAACAGGTGTGTAAACAAGATCTGCATTATTAATAATTATTGTGAACCTGTAGTCGGATAGAAATACGGATCCAATCTTCAATCGACAGGATGGTCCGATCAAGCCTAGTGTCCACAGTGTCGCTAACGACTGCGATCCCATCATACTTAGCATCACAATGGGTACTTACCCTTTGTTAAGTTTAATAATATATAATTATATATCGTTGACACCAATTTAGCGTATCCATGTCGAGCCTCAGACTACCCGACTCCCGACTAATTACGGGGCTTCTGTCATTACCGGTGGACGTTTCCGGTGTCGGCAAAGATTACTTGGTCAAATTTCAAAATTACTTTAGTAAGTAGTTCATATTTCGTTGTGTTTTTAAATTCGTGGATTTGCTCATCCACGAAAACAACGAAAATTGGACCCCCACGAAATAAAATGAATCCACAGTAATACTCTACAGAGTTAAGTATGAAAATAAACATAGTTACCTGACAAAACGTCTACCATTAAGAGTTCGTTCTTTACCAGTCCACTCTGGCCAGGGTTGGGATAGGAGTAGGACATGAAACTCTTCAGACTGGACCATTCAATGCCTCTGTAATGAAATAATAATGTAGCTAATGTATACCTATATACACTAACCTTCCATAACCATGTACAAAATACATCTAGACATATCTAACATTTATTGTAGAAGCAACGAAAAATTAGAGCTATCAAGCTGTTTTAAACATATTTCTATAAATCAGTTGCGGTCTTTATTGATAGGTCCAGCCTGTACACTGTACTCCTGATCTATCTAATCATACCTAACTGGTCCGGCGTGTACACTGTACTCCCGTTCTATCTGGCCACTGGACACGTGCAGTATTTGTATGGTCCCATTATTACTTCCTGTAACACAGAAAACCATACACTGTTTTCATAGTCCTGAAATAAATCCATGTCTAGTACAAAGTCAACCCCTTGATTTTGAGTCAGGGATCCATTAGCTTGTATTATGAAGTAAAAAAACAACATTTCAGCTATAAATATAAGCAGCTATTTTTAAGTAGCATTCTGTTCTTTTCATTTTACATTTGTGTGATGCTTGTCTATACTTACCTATAAGACATGACTACATCACTTACCTATAATTATGACAGACCTATATGACTTACCTATAACTATGACAGACCTATATGACTTACCTATAACTATGACAGACCTATATGATTTACCTATAACTATGACAGACCTATATGATTTACCTATAACTATGACAGACCTATATGACTTACCTATAACTATGACATGGCTATATAATTTACCTATAACTATGACAGACCTATATGATTTACCTATAAATATGACAGACCTATATGATTTACCTATAACGATGACAGACCTATATAATTTACCTATAACGATGACAGACCTATATGATTTACCTATAACTATGACAGCTATATGATTTACCTATAACGATGACAGACCTATATGATTTACCTATAACTATGACAGCTATATGATTTACCTATAACTATGGCAGACCTATATGATTTACCTATAACTATGACAGACCTATATGATTTACCTATAACTATGACAGACCTATATGATTTACCTATAACTCTGACAGACCTATATGATTTACCTATAACGATGACAGACCTATATGATTTACCTATAACTATGACAGCTATATGATTTACCTATAACGATGACAGACCTATATGATTTACCAATAACTATGACAGCTATATGATTTACCTATAACGATGACAGACCTATATGATTTACCTATAACTATGACAGCTATATGATTTACCTATAACTATGACAGACCTATATGATTTACCTATAACTATGACAGACCTATATGATTTACCTATAACTATGACAGCTATATGATTTACCTATAACTATGACAGACCTATATGATTTACCTATAACTATGACAGACCTATATGATTTACCTATAACTATGACAGACCTATATGATTTACCTATAACGATGACAGACCTATATGATTTACCTATAACGATGACAGACCTATATGACTGACCTATAACTATGACAGACCTATATGATTTACCTATAACTATGACAGACCTATATGATTTACCTATAACTATGACAGACCTATATGATTTATCTATAACTATGACAGACCTATATGATTTACCTATAACTCTGACAGACCTATATGATTTACCTATAACTATGACAGCTATATGATTTACCTATACCTATGACAGACCTATATGATTTACCTATAACTATGACATGGCTATATGATTTACCTATAACTATGACATGGCTATATAATTTACCTATCACTATGACAGACCTATATGATTTACCTATAACTATGACAGACCTATATGATTTACCTATAACTATGACAGCTATATGATTTACCTATAACTATGACATGGCTATATGATTTACCTATAACAATGACAGACCTATATGATTTACCTATAACTATGACAGACCTATATAATTTACCTATAACTATGACAGCTATATGATTTACCTATAACTATGATATGGCTATATGATTTACCTATAACTATGACATGGCTATATGATTTACCTATAACGATGACAGACCTATATGATTTACCTATAACTCTGACAGACCTATATAATTTACCTATAACTATGACAGACCTATATGACTGACCTATAACTATGACAGACCTATATAATTTACCTATAACTATGACAGACCTATATGATTTACCTATAACTCTGACAGACCTATATGATTTACCTATAACTATGACAGCTATATGATTTACCTATAACTATGACATGGCTATATGATTTACCTATAATTATGACATGGCTATATGATTTACCTATAACTATGACATGGCTATATAATTTACCTATAACTATGACAGACCTATATGATTTACCTATAACGATGACAGACCTATATGATTTACCTATAACTATGACAGACCTATATAATTTACCTATAACTATGACAGACCTATATGATTTATCTATAACTATGACAGACCTATATGATTTACCTATAACTCTGACAGACCTATATGATTTACCTATAACTATGACAGCTATATGATTTACCTATACCTATGACAGACCTATATGATTTACCTATAACTATGACATGGCTATATGATTTACCTATAACTATGACATGGCTATATAATTTACCTATCACTATGACAGACCTATATGATTTACCTATAACTATGACAGACCTATATGATTTACCTATAACTATGACAGCTATATGATTTACCTATAACTATGACATGGCTATATGATTTACCTATAACAATGACAGACCTATATGATTTACCTATAACTATGACAGACCTATATAATTTACCTATAACTATGACAGCTATATGATTTACCTATAACTATGATATGGCTATATGATTTACCTATAACTATGACATGGCTATATGATTTACCTATAACGATGACAGACCTATATGATTTACCTATAACTCTGACAGACCTATATAATTTACCTATAACTATGACAGACCTATATGACTGACCTATAACTATGACAGACCTATATAATTTACCTATAACTATGACAGACCTATATGATTTACCTATAACTCTGACAGACCTATATGATTTACCTATAACTATGACAGCTATATGATTTACCTATAACTATGACATGGCTATATGATTTACCTATAACTATGACATGGCTATATAATTTACCTATAACTATGACAGACCTATATGATTTACCTATAACTATGACAGACCTATATAATTTACCTATAACTATGACAGCTATATGATTTACCTATAACTATGACAGACCTATATGACTGACCTATAACTATGACAGAGCTATATAATTTACCTATAACTCTGACAGAGCTATATAATTTACCTATAACTATGCCAGTGCTTTATGATTTACCTATAACTATTACCCGGTTATTACAGAGCTATATCACTTACCTATAGCAAGAAGGGGCTGGTACATACTCCAGTTCTTTGTTGTGAGGGGCGGACACATCCGGGTCACTGTTATAGGGGTTGAGATTCCGCTCATAAGTCCAGTCATCACAAATTTTAAAGCCACCCCTTTACCCCTATGGAATGCCTGATTATCTGGGGTCATGACCTGTGACTGGCCAATCATGTCGCAGAGTGAGAGTTTAGGAGGAGCAAGGTCTGTAATTACTGGCAGCTTCTCAGTGGAGCTGAGTTTGGATATATCTTCTGGTATAGAGGATCCTGGAGTATGGAGAGGAGAGTGACTGTGCCGACCACTGCCAATCTGTTTGAACAGTGAATAATATTAAGTTATATATTCTCAACAAAAGTTTTGAAACAAGCAGCCTCAAAGCATGACACTATCCCTTACACTCAGCTGTTGGTGAAAAACCTAAATATGATATATACGTACCGTTATAACAATTTGTGATGTCACTCAATTATGTACCACTACTATATCACCTAAAGATCTAATACAATGAAAGTGCCAGTGCAGAATGTAACATTTTCTTCTGTCAAATATCAATTAAATTTCCTTGTATCTCCTACACTTCAACATTTTATATTACAGTATCAATGGTATGGTCCAATTTTGGTACTGGATCCTAACAAACAAATGTTTGTTGGATGCGTATTACTGGGATAGATATGTGATCAATGAAGTAATAACCCCTGTATCGAGACACAAATTTCACCTTTACATCAAAGAAAAAATCACAAAATCTTTAATATGATTCAATAAAGTTTACCACTTTTCATCAAAAAGATAAAATATATATATATACACCATTAACCTGACATCTTACCATTGGCTCCATCATGAGGACTTCCCAGAAAATCACACGGCTGTCGGTCATGATGAGTACCACCGACCTCTCAAACATTGGGCAACATGCCATTCCAGCAACCTTGCTGTGTCTTGTCACACGTAGACTATCTGACTGACAACGCATGTCATACGCCACATCCATAGACACATGGGGAGGAGAGTCATCTGTAAAAAACCACAGAACTGCATTGAGGGTCAAAGGTCATATTGACAATTCATATGACATAGACACATATGAAGGGGAGTCATCTGTAACAAAAATCGAACAGCATTGTAGGTCAAAGGTCACACTGAGAAATCATACGACATAGACACATATGGACGGGAGTCATCTGTAACAAACATAGAACAGCATTGTAGGTCAAAGGTCACACTGACAAATCATACGACATAGACACATATGGAATATGGAGGGGAGTCATGTGTAACAAACAGAACTGCATTAAGGGTCAAAGGTCACACCGACCAACCATAGGATATTGTCTTAGTTACAAGTTCTTTTAATTTCATTGTACTTGAAATTACATTAGTGAACATGACAGCAGAATTAGCCATCACATTATGGCTGCTAGAATTCTATTCTATAACATATTAAGTGTTAACATAACACCACGTACATACTACCTTAAAACAAAACATTTTTACCAAAGGCACCGACTCCTTCCGAGGCTGGTGTGGTGATAACATTGGTCTTCCTTCTCACTCTCGTGGTAATACTTCCGTTCTCGTGAAGGCACAGCATCACATCCCTTTGTCTTAGGGGCAGTACCTAAGGGAGACATTGAATATCATAATCACTTTAAGAACTGTGAGTCTGTATTCAATTTCATACCCTTGTAGTATGAATGTTTTTTCTCTTACCTGTACAAACAGAGAGTCTGTTCTCTCTACTGTCTGGTCAACTCCAGGTCAAGGAAAATGTTACCTGTACAAATAGTGAGTCTGTTCCCTCTACTGTCTGGTCAATCCCTAGGTCAAGGACAATGTTTACCTGTACAAATGGTAAGTTTGTTCTCTCTACTGTCTGGTCAATCCCTAGGTCAAGGACAATGTTTACCTGTACAAATAGAGGGTCTGTTCTCTCTACTGTCTGGTCAATCCCTAGATCAAGGACAATGTTTACCTGTACAAATGGTAAGTTTGTTCTCTCTACTGTCTGGTCAATCCCTAGGTCAAGGACAATGTTTACCTGTACAAATAGAGGGTCTGTTCTCTCTACTGTCTGGTCAATCCCTAGGTCAAGGACAATGTTTACCTGTACAAATGGTAAGTTTGTTCTCTCTACTGTCTGGTCAATCCCTAGGTCAAGGACAATGTTTACCTGTACAAATGGTAAGTTTGTTCTCTCTACTGTCTGGTCAATCCCTAGGTCAAGGACAATGTTTACCTGTACAAATAGAGGGTCTGTTCTCTCTACTGTCTGGTCAATCCCTAGGTCAAGGACAATGTTTACCTGTACAAATAGTAAGTTTGTTCTCTCTACTGTCTGGTCAATCCCTAGGTCAAGGACAATGTTTACCTGTACAAATAGAGGGTCTGTTCTCTCTACTGTCTGGTCAATCCTTAGGTCAAGGACAATGTTTACCTGTACAAATAGAGCGTCTGTTCTCTCTACTGTCTGGTCAATCCCAAGGTCAAGGACAATGTTTACCTGTACAAATAGAGGGTCTGTTCTCTCTACTGTCTGGTCAATCTCTAGCTCAAGGACAATGTTTACCTGTACAAATGGTAAGTTTGTTCTCTCTACTGTCTGGTCAATCCTTAGGTCAAGGACAATGTTTACCTGTACAAATAGAGGGTCTGTTCTCTCTACTGTCTGGTCAATCCTTAGGTCAAGGACAATGTTTACCTGTACAAATAGAGCGTCTGTTCTCTCTACTGTCTGGTCAATCCCAAGGTCAAGGACAATGTTTACCTGTACAAATAGAGGGTCTGTTCTCTCTACTGTCTGGTCAATCTCTAGCTCAAGGACAATGTTTACCTGTACAAATGGTAAGTTTGTTCTCTCTACTGTCTGGTCAATCCCTAGGTCAAGGACAATGTTTACCTGTACAAATAGAGGGTCTGTTCTCTCTACTGTCTGGTCAATCCTTAGGTCAAGGACAATGTTTACCTGTACAAATAGAGGGTCTGTTCTCTCTACTGTCTGGTCAATCCTTAGGTCAAGGACAATGTTTACCTGTACAAATAGAGCGTCTGTTCTCTCTACTGTCTGGTCAATCCCAAGGTCAAGGACAATGTTTACCTGTACAAATAGAGGGTCTGTTCTCTCTACTGTCTGGTCAATCCCTAGGTCAAGGACAATGTTTACCTGTACAAATAGAGCGTCTGTTCTCTCTACTGTCTGGTCAATCCCAAGGTCAAGGACAATGTTTACCTGTACAAATAGAGGGTCTGTTCTCTCTACTGTCTGGTCAATCTCTAGCTCAAGGACAATGTTTACCTGTACAAATGGTAAGTTTGTTCCCTCTACTGTCTGGTCAATCCCTAGGTCAAGGACAATGTTTACCTGTACAAATGGTGAGCCCGTTCTCTCCATAGTAATGATTCCAACTGTTTGATTAATCTCCAGATCGAGAAGAAGGATTTCGCGGGGATATACCAGGATCAGGTGATGTCGACATGCACGGTGGAATTCAAGCTGGAGACATTCATTCAAGGTCACAGATTCCTCCTCTCCTCCTGACCTGTAGGTCAAGGTCATCATATCAAATAACATACAAGATTGTATCTCTAAAGCTCTCTGCTTGTATATATTAAAATACCTTATTCATTATTTTCTGTAGTAAAGGGCTGTGAATTAAACCATCACACAACCTCCAAGACTGTACCAGAGAGTAATGTGTGAATTAAACTATATCATCACACAACCTCCAGGTCTGTACCAGGGAGTAATGTGTGAATTAAACTATATCATCACACAACCTCCAGCTCTGTACCAGGGAGTAATGTGTGAATTAAACTATATTAAACTACATCACCAAACAACCTCCAGGGCTGTACTAGGGAATAATGTGTGAATTAAACTATATCATCACACAACCTCCAAGGCTGTACTAGGGAGTAATGTGTGAATTAAACTATATCATCACACAACCTCCAGCTCTGTACCAGGGAGTAATGTGTGAATTAAACTATATCATCACACAACCTCCAGGGCTGTACTAGGGAATAATGTGTGAATTAAACTATATCATCACACAAATCTTACTTTTTACTTGGTCCTTCCCCAACCAACATTTTGCTCATCCTCTTGGCTAGATTACGTGAAGTTGATTTCTTATCTAGACTTCCACTGGAGCCTTCTGTCTTCATATTGGTGGCTAACAAAACATGAAGTGAAAATATACTTAGTTAATGATTTTCTTCTGACATCTGAATAAAAAAATATATAAATTACTTCTTATTTTGACTAGAGGAACTACAGAAAAACTTCTTCCTTACCTTTACTGGAGGGACTACAAATACAAACTTCTTTCCTATCTTGACTAGAGGACTACAGGTACAAACTCCATTCTAACTTTGACTAGAAGACTACAGATACAAACTTCTACAGATAAAAGCTTATTTCCTACCTTGACTAGAGGACTACAGATACAAACTTTTTCTTACTTTTACTGGAGGAACTTAAGATACAAACTTTTTTGCAATCTTGACTTGTGAGATTCTAAATACAGATTTCTTACTACAGCTACAAACTTTTTTCAAACGCTGACATGTAGAATTACAGATACAAACTTCTTTCTTACCTTGACTAGAGGACTACAGATACAAACTTCTTTCTTACCTTGACTTGAGGGACTAGAAATGTAGAACTTTTTGCCATTACTGGAGGGTGTCTTAGTGATGGAAAAGTCATCCACAAACACGATACAGTCTTGGCCCAGGACTAAAGGAAATGTAACAGGATTATTGTAACTATATCTCCTAGTTACTGATATTTCATAAATCATTTGATAGTTAATATAATCTATTTCATTTAAAATAGCCCAATATTTTGACTAAAGACACATTTACATTGAGTGTACAGATCAAATCTTAAAATATCCAAATGACGTTCTTTTCTATATAAATATTCATAAATGTACATCATTATTTGCATGTTTACTTATATTAAAACTCAAGAAATAAACAATATTCAATTTAAGATTAAACCTTAACTCACAAGCGACATTCCTTATGTTAAATGGATCAAATGAGAATGACAACAGAGGTTCAGTATAGGACTTTTTCCACAGCTTTGTGCCTGTGTCTGCATTCCACAATATCAGAGAATACGGGGGATGTAGAGCCACCAGTAGGTCATGTGATGCATCCTGATTGGACAGCCACTCCAGATCTGATAACAAACAACATATACATGTTAGAGGATTACAAAACAATTTCGTTAAAACACATCACTATTTCTAAGTGATATAAACAGTAACAGAACGAAAATCAGACCCAGTGTGTTGTACATTCTGATAAGTTAAATATGTGGTTCTTTCTCTGAAATATCAAAGTCTGGCTACATCTTGCCAGATCTTACTGAAATCCAGGTCACAGACACTGACAAAAGTGTCCTTAAGAAAAACTGTACAGATAGAAATATTTTGTAGATCCTGTTTATACATTTTTACCTTGTATAGGTCTCTGACCATCAGAAAATTCAGCTTTGGACTGGCCCGGAATCACATCCCACGTAACAATGACACCACTGGCGTCCGCGGATACCAGACGTAAGTTATACGGGCTACCAGGGTCATGATTATAATTCTCTCGTGCCCATTTCACCTTGAATGAACAAAACAGTCCTTCTTAAATTTCTTTTTTTAAATACCGGTATAAGAATCATTGCAGTTCTGCAAGTTACTATACAAAATAACAGGAACTGTTTTATAAACAAGTATACAATTTTAGTGTGTAATGCTACATCTAAGTAGATGTTAAAAATCACTTTGTAAACAAGTATACAATTTTAGTGTGTAATGCTACATCTAAGTAGATGTTAAAAATCACTTTGTAAACATTAATCAGGAATTCCTGACTTTGGACTGAATGGTCTATTTATTGACCTTAGTAGATGATTGTACAAACAAGTGTAATAAAGCTACTCATTTTCATAGAACAAGTGTGAAAAAAACCCAAGTATGGTGGTCAATAGAAAAGCAGGGCCATTAAAATATCTTCTTGGTTTCTTGGTGTTGGGTTTATCAGCCAATTAACAGCCAAGGTCATTAATGGGTGTGGTCTCCTGGTAGTTAACCTGGTGGCTACATCACTGAACAACATACAGGAGGCCTGTCACATGTGGTCCAGAGCAATAAGGATAAAGTATCCTGCCCAAGGATACAACTATGTCAGCACGGACCAGTCCATTTCTCAGCTTTCCGAGAAACAGTAACTGTCACAGGCAGGGAGCACTGAACTACATAAAGTGGATCTTCACTCGAGCTTACGTATACCAACACTGACTTTTCATCATTTCATCATTATCTAACCATCATGATATCATACCAAACATATGTTACCAGGTCAGATAAGTTCTATCTCATCAGATTATCTGTATTATCATATTTGTACTATATATTTGTTGTTTGTTACATACCTTTACTACATTGGATTTATGCTTGTCTAAGACTTGTATCACCTAAAATAAACATATAACATAGATATTACCAGCATATTACATGTATAAACATAGATGTTATCAGCCATATTACATGTATAAACATAGATGTTACTAGCCATATTACATGTATAAACATAGATGTTACTAGCCATATTACATGTATAAACATAGATGTTACCAGCCATATTACATGTATAAACATAGATGTTACTAGCCATATTACATGTATAAACAGAGATGTTACCAGCCATATTACATGTATAAACATAGATGTTACCAGCCATATTACATGTATAAACATAGATGTTACCAGCCATATTACATGTATATCACATGCATGGTAACAGCTATAATCATTGATATCAACCTCAAAAAGAATTCTTAAACATCATGAATTAAATTTAACACAAATTCAAAATGACCAATATCAAAGCAGAAAAATCATATGAAGTTAAGTTCTTGTATTGATAAATATAGTGTCACTAAAGATCACTTCATAAAAACTTACAGATAACCAATCAACATATAATACAAGTACATGTATCATATTTATCAGGTATACAAGGGTTGACATCCTGGCATTACTAACAGATTTTGGTATTTACCAGTGGTGGGCTTATTTCTGAGTTATTGTATCAGATTTACATGCTGTTGATACACAAATGGCGTAATGAATCTACTCAATAATTCCTAATCTGATTTATAAACCAACCTGGACATTTTTTGGATCAACAATTACAACAAAACTGTGACATCCATAGGCTAACAACCCTTGCCATCCCCTGAAACAGAAAGAAAATATAGGATTAAATTTACTTTAATAAAAATGTGTTCAACCTTATTTTCTTTTTCTTCTTCCTCTCCTTTTTTTTCTTCTAAGTAGGCCTACATACCATAACAAAAGGAATTACTCGAGATATACTGTATATATGTAGGCACATCATGTATATGTATTTTATAGACTGATAATATCATTGGTTTACTCACTATAATCAAACTTCCAAATAAATCTTTTGTATAAACCAATTGATTACTAACAAAAGATTAAGACTAGTTTTGTACCAGTCATGAGATGACACTGCTATTTGTAGGGCTTGAGGTCCTACTCTTATTGAACCTATACTGACCATTGATATAAATGTACATTATGCAAACAAACTATCTTGTCAGATGTCTAAAGAAATGACTTCAATTTTAATGTTATTATCTAGAAATGTAAACTTCTGATATCTTACATATATTCTTAGCCTTCTCTCTGACAATTATTTATATATAGCCCCCAGTAAAATTGTGTTCCAGTTCCTATATTGTAGCTGTGACTTATCCTAATGGATCTATTAACTCTCCCTGCAGTGTTTATAAACATCCACTACCTTTAAACCATTACTGCTCACTTATAGTGTTTCATCATTCTTCTTCATAAAATGAAAGATGTTTCTTTTAAATCAAATTCTTTAATGAATGTACTAACTGTGAAGTAATCATATCAACTTAAATTGATTAAGTTTAAGGACCCAGTACTAGAATCAGGTGAATAAGGATTCAACTACAAAATATAACACAGTTATATCATATACAGGTTTGAAAGGACAAAAGATGAGAAATGATACAGGTGAAGTGGTATGGGATACAGGTGAGATGGGATAAAGGTGAGAAGGGATTAAGATGGGATGGAATTTAGATGAGATAGAATTTAAAAGGGAAAGATAGGGTACAGGAGAGACATAAAGGATATATGTGAAATATGTTAAAGATGAAAGAGGATATAGTTATGATAAATACAGGTGAGACAGTGTACAGTTCAGATGGGATACAGGTGAGATAGCATTCAGGCAAGTTAAGATAGAGCTACAGGTACACGTGGGAAATGTCATTTGACACTGTGAATAAATGTAAAACATTGCCACTTAGATTTTGCCAAGTGGGGATTTCTTTGTACTTCATTTAGTTGCAGCATACATTCACTTTTGTAGGATTTTTTGCAGGTGAGTCCAGAACACCTTTCCCCAAATTTTTATGAGTCCTTTTATTAAGAAATATAAAAGGTACTAAAATTTGAACAAGTCCTATAGGGAAATCATAAGTCCTGGACTTAAATGTATCTCGAACCCAAAAAATCACTGCTACTCATTTTCCTGTTACATAATATTATAGGAAAGAGTTCAGATAGTCATACTAGTCTCAGCTATTGGGAACTTCCCTTTAGATAAGTGGAAGTGTCTGGCTTAACTGAGACCAAAGCGTTGCTATTCAAATCCTGTCTGGTGCAGGTTATTTTTCATTACTCCTTCTTAATACAATATTATACAACGGTAAATACAGAGTAATGTTAAATTGGAACCAAGCTTGGTTCAGAGAATAATTATACTTAGTAACATATTTGGCCAGTCTATTTTCCTGGGGCTCTGTGGGGCATAATATGGGTCCCATTCCCAATTGGATTCATTCTGAAACATGCCCAAACTATATAGTTTACTTCTTAAACTTCCTTCCGAATTGATCACTTTTTTTCTACATGAGATTAAAAGGCCAATTCCTGAATTAGTAGGGAAAAAAAACTCTACTGGCTCATTCAGTCTTCTGATAGTGATAAAGCACTGGTTCATTTGTAGGTCACTGTTTGTAACAAACTCTGCATTGAGAAGATTAATTAGAACACGCACACATTCTGTCAAGTCAGAGGTTAACAATTAAATCTCAAATCTGTAACATTAGTGCTGAGACATAAGTTATTCAAAAATTAACTAAATAAAATTGCACTTCTGCAAACACTGGCTAAGGAATGTCTAAATTTTATAAACAAAAACTGAAAAAAATAAATTGATGTCAACTTTGTAAATAACTGGATAAGCTTTACATGTTCTAAGTAATCTTAAGCTTTGTGTTGGTAAGATCAGTTATAAAATATTGACAAGTGTACCTATATAATGATTAATAACTTATACTCCATCAACGTTAGAGATTCAACATGGCAAGAAACATTTTGACAGGCGTCAGGTAAAATAATTCTGCCAATACAATCTGGCAAACTAAGACCTCTTATATATATAGGAGTAGATCACTCACCAGAGTGAAACTGACTGTGCATTAATGTGACTTTTATCAGAATTACATTGGGTGGAATTTAAACAATATACATGTTGCTTTTTTTTCAAATTTGTCTGAATTTTGTTTTATAACCTTCATTCAAAAACCATGTTGTCGAATTAGAAAGCTATTTTTCAATACTTCTTTATTTTTTTAATATTGAGTAAGAATTTGTCTGGGCTGAGATGGAGCACTCTTTTATCCCCTCCTCTGGGATGATGAGAAGACATGTTAAAGCTCCAGCGAATACTCTTAAATCACAGCATATCCCAACCTGTTCAAGAGACATTATACTGTTTTTTGGCAACCTCTCTCTCATTAATGAGAAATTTTCACAATTATCTACAAGATTCTGAAAACCTTTTCATGTGTAAATGCATGTGATTATCTAATCATAAATGAAATGAAACTGAAGTCGTGTAACTAGCGAACATCTTAAAAAGCATATGATATTATTGAACACTATATGGGGGCGGGGTGATGCTGCAATTTGCATTAAATTTTCCATTTTGTGAAAAATAACTTACCAGTCGCATGCCCCTTTGTTCTGTGAGTGTAATGCCCCAGTCACTATCTTGGGAGAGAGCTTCATCACGCCGCGATGTGTTGACTACAGCAGCATAAATACAAATGTATAAACAAACCGTTTCATATCTTCATCTCTAATACCTGTCTACAAACTTTTTTTCCTACAGCAAAAGGTAGGACAAAGTAGTCGATAAACTATTTTATGTTATTCAAACTATAATATAGCTAAACATATTTGTACAACTATTCATTTCAGAAACATACTTATTCAGATATGTATTTGTATTTCATAAAGTCGAATAGTTTCCAGTCTGAGGTTTTTTATAACTTAAATAAAATACATTAACCATAAATTATCGCTTAGATGATCCTAAACCATTCGTAGTTTAGTGTTCATTAGTAAGTCACGAGACTTTCCGCATGTATATATCCACGTTGTATACAAACAACTAGCAAAGCTTATCACAGGTAAGATCTGACAGACTCTCTGTCATTTCACACTTGCACATACATGTGTTGAGTCAACTTTTAACGGACTTATTGCACCACTGTAACTTGTGTTGAATTCTAAAATTTGAAGGAAGTTATTGAAGCAGAAATGGAACAGACATTCCTCACACAACATATATGTTTTTATAGAGCGGTTGTGTCCGGTATATTCTATCTAATAGCAGGGACGTATATAATATACGTCCCTGCTAATAGTATTAAGTAGTAAGCCTAAAACATGTGATAAGATAATTATAAATAAAGAGTTTTAATGAACTAACGTATAATAAGGGTCTTAAACACATCATCACCTTTAACATTTTCTTGTATAACTACGGTACCTGCAGTCACAGCTTAAACAAAGAGTTCCAACATTCTCTTTTATAACTTCAATTTCAAAAATTATTAAAATTAAATGCACTAAACAATTGAAATAAAAAATGGAAAGCTATACTTGTATGAGACAAACAGTGCCTTGAAAGAGGGAAGCTTACTCTGTACAATAAGGTCATTGTTGATAGAAAGTATTGAGAAAATAAATACCAATTAATTTTGGTAAGCTGGTTAGTACTTCAAGAAATGAAAAAAAAAATGTGTATATAAAAAATTTGAATCCATTTTAGAGCAAATGAAACCCTCCTTTTCCACTTCCATAAAATTAGCATTGAACAATGCATTAGAAGTTGCCTGTTTTCTATAAAAAAAATACCACATTATAGTATACAGGATATTTTTAATGATTATGATATATACTTATTGGCAGAACATTGTGCTGCTGTGGTTAAACACATGTCTTATCGAGTATGAAGATTTGAAGCTGACCATACTTGTAAGTTAATGATAATAAACTCATACTTTGTTCCTTGTTTCCTGTTGTAGAGACAAAATCATGACAATAAACTCATACTTTGTTCCTTGTTTCCTGTTGTAGAGACAAGATCATGACAAGGTCTAAGGATTAGCTGTACCATAACCATGACATCACACCTCAGAATTCATACTTCTTTAATATTTGAAATTGGTTTGAGGATCTTCTTGGCAATTTTCTTCTAGTAAGTGTCATTTAAAAAGTTTTAGTAAGTAATGCTAAGTAATGTTTATTATATTTTAGTCACTTTCATATTTCGATATGGTAATATTGGTAATGGTATTTTGTAGTCACACAAATATTTGTTAACTATTGTACATTATTTCTAGATGTGATTTGATATGAAAAATATAACGTATGTTCTCAATTAATTTTTCAGTATTAAGAAAATATTTACTTAACTGATATTGTTCCATACATTTTATCAGTATTAGTTTGTTTTATTGATGTGTAGAGAGGGAAGAAATGAATACCAGGTATATCAGTATATCAGTTTGATCAAACCACATTGCTTAATGGGAAATATGAAACAATAGCTTTATAATTTTATGTGCAATATTTACAATACAATAGAATATAATGGAATAAACAATAGATGAAGGGTTTAATTTGTTATTTGGGAAAGCTTAAGTATGAATGATTTTATGATATAAGATAATAAAGCTGTAGTGATTAAATGCTTTTGATGGTGTGCAGTATTTCTGATGATGCTGTCCCTTTCCGGAGGACAATACAGCCTGAGGAGTATTGGTTGTACCAGTTTCCAAGGACACCCAGTTACTACCCAAGTAGATACCTGTGGGTAAGAATCCCTATTTGATACCCCAGTAGATACCTGTTGGTAAGAACCCCCAGTTAATACCCTAGTAGATACCTGTGGGTAAGAACCCCCAGTTAATACCCTAGTAGATACCTGTTGGTAAGAACCCCCAGTTAATACCCTAGAAGATACCTGTGGGTAAGAACCCCCAGTTAATACCCAAGTAGATACCTGTTGGTAAGAACCCCCAGTTAATACCCTAGTAGATACCTGTGGGTAAGAACCCCCAGTTAATACCCTAGTAGATACCTGTTGGTAAGAACCCCCAGTTAATACCCTAGAAGATACCTGTTGGTAAGAACCCCCAGTTAATACCCAAGTAGATACCTGTTGGTAAGAACCCCCAGTTAATACCCTAGTAGATACCTGTGGGTAAGAACCCCCAGTTAATACCCTAGTAGATACCTGTTGGTAAGAACCCCCAGTTAATACCCAAGTAGATACCTGTGGGTAAGAACCCCCAGTTAATACCCTAGTAGATACCTGTTGGTAAGAACCCCCAGTTAATACCCTAGAAGATACCTGTTGGTAAGAACCCCCAGTTAATACCCAAGTAGATACCTGTTGGTAAGAACCCCCAGTTAATACCCTAGAAGATACCTGTTGGTAAGAACCCCCAGTTAATACCCAAGTAGATACCTGTTGGTAAGACGCCCCAGTTAATACCCTAGAAGATACCTGTTGGTAAGAACCCCCCAGTTAATACCCTAGTAGATACCTGTGGGTAAGAACCCCCAGTTAATACCCTAGTAGATACCTGTGGGTAAGAACCACCAGTTAATACCCTAGTAGATACCTGTGGGTAAGAACCCCCAGTTAATACCCTAGTAGATACCTGTGGGTAAGAACCCCCAGTTAATACCCTAGTAGATACCTGTTGGTAAGAACCCCCAGTTAATACCCTAGTAGATACCTGTTGGTAAGAACCCCCAGTTAATACCCAAGTAGATACCTGTTGGTAAGACGCCCCAGTTAATACCCTAGTAGATACCTGTGGGTAAGAACCCCCAGTTAATACCCTAGAAGATACCTGTTGGTAAGAACCCCCAGTTAATACCCAAGTAGATACCTGTGGGTAAGAACCCCTAGTTAATACCCAAGTAGATACCTGTGGGTAAGACGCCCCAGTTACTACCCAAGTATATACCTGTTGGTAAGACGTCCCAGTTAATACCCTAGAAGATACCTGTGGGTAAGAACCCCCAGTTAATACCCAAGTAGATACCTGTTGGTAAGAATCCCCAGTTAATACCCTAGTAGATACCTGTGGGTAAGAACCCCCAGTTAATACCCTAGTAGATACCTGTTGGTAAGAACCCCCAGTTAATACCCTAGAAGATACCTGTTGGTAAGAACCCCCAGTTAATACCCAAGTAGATACCTGTTGGTAAGAACCCCCAGTTAATACCCTAGAAGATACCTGTTGGTAAGAACCCCCAGTTAATACCCAAGTAGATACCTGTTGGTAAGACGCCCCAGTTAATACCCTAGAAGATACCTGTTGGTAAGAACCCCCCAGTTAATACCCTAGTAGATACCTGTGGGTAAGAACCCCCAGTTAATACCCTAGTAGATACCTGTGGGTAAGAACCACCAGTTAATACCCTAGTAGATACCTGTGGGTAAGAACCCCCAGTTAATACCCTAGTAGATACCTGTGGGTAAGAACCCCCAGTTAATACCCTAGTAGATACCTGTTGGTAAGAACCCCCAGTTAATA